>NC_135480.1:65622696-65976696 GCF_052094955.1 Ictidomys tridecemlineatus | reverse complement strand
GGAATACATTGTGCTTCCAGCACACTTTAGTGGCCCCCACTCAGGAAAGAGTTGAGCTATGACACGGCCTCGAGGAGTGAACACCAAGCAGGGTTCAGAAAGTAGGGACTTCCCTCTCAACGGGACTGAATCTAGGGATTTCTGACTTCAGAAATGTGCTGCTGACCCTATAAAATATCTGGAGCCAGTGTACTAAAAGACACTTCGTAATCCAGCCTGTTGCTTAACTCTTATAATCATTTTCCCAGAAATTTGAGGTAACACTAAAACAAATACATATGGATTCTCAGGGTTGGAAAATATCCAGTGGTTGTTTAGTCCTCCCCAACCCCTAGGACACTCCAGCACATTTGAGGATGAAGACCTGTCTTTGAGTACCTCCAAGGGATCACCTATGCCTGCCTACATACCTCTGGTGACAGAAAGCTCACTGTCCCTACGGCAGCTACTGCCATGGGGGGACAATGCTGGCTATTAGAAAGTTCTTCCTACATTGAGCCAAAATCTGTCCTCTGTTTTCATGTGCTAGATCTTGATTTTAGACCTTCCTTCTCACCCATACACACATCTTTGCTTTCAAAACAGTCACCTCAAGAAGCCAGACACTTATTCTGAAAATATTACACAGAATTCAGATTGCCCTTTGGGATGTCTTGGGAACCAAAGTTAGCTCCCGTGTGCCCTGCAAGCCAATGCCTTTTTGTTATGACTTTGCCTTGTTTGTAATCCCCACTTCATCCACCTTCCCCACCAGCCATGGCTCAGCATCCCTTTTCATCATTTCCAGTTGGGAGATGAAGAGTCACCGCTGAGGAGATCCAGAGGAAGGAGACAGGGTCTTGGAGTGCAATGTGCAGCAAGGAGTCCAAGAGTGGTCTGATCTGTAACATTTCCCTTACAGTAAGTGTCAGCTCGTAAGACATTTCTCTCAAGAAGGTGGCCTTCCCATGTAGTAAGTACTGTGTCCGCCGCTAACCAGACCATGGGCTTCCATGAGGTATAATCCAGAGCAAGAATCCCAAAGCCCTACTCTTCCCACCTTGGGTGACAAACCTTGCAGGGCTCCAAACTGCATCCCTAAAGCTTTTGGAGTCCCAGAGTCTTGCCCACGGGAGATGGACCCCCAGACACAGCCTGGTGGCACAGCCAACCACAGGAGCTGGGCCGAGTAAGGGACTCTCCATAGCTATACCCTGAGAGGATGCGGGGCTGTGGACAAGGCCATTCCCTCCTATAGGGGGACCCAGGAGTCTCTGACAGCTGTTCCCCAGCCACCAGGCCAGTGCTACTCTAGAAAGCCCATCAAAAAAGACCCAGTTTAGAAAGGCCGCAGAAGCTCTGACCACAGGAAAAACAATTTGAGGAAGAACTCTCATAAGTCACCACTGCTTTTTTTTCCTCCATAAAATTTCCCTTTCTCCATCATTTTGGTGCTTCCTAATTCAAGCAGCTTGACTAGAGAAAGTACAGAAGCTGTGAAGCCACTAACACGCTGTGTGACTTTATGCAAGTCACTCACCTCACTGAGCCACCTCTGTTTCTGCATCTGTGAAATGGGCATAACAGTAATACATAACCCTACCTACCTCACAGGGCTGTTGTGAGGATCAAATGAAATAATGTATGTGCAAATAAATGATAAAAAAATGATGATTACTTTGTATCTGTTTATAAAGGAGAGAGAAAACCCTATCTTGAATCAGACTGACTTAGGGTCAAATCCTGTTTACATCACTTGCTGTGTAACCTTGGCCAAGTCACTGGGCTTCTCTGATTTGTTTCCTTCATAAATGAGGGGGTTTATGGAAATTCCCAGCTTGGCCTGTCAATTAAAGCTTAGTTCAATGAGTGCTCTTTCAGGAGGTAGTTAGGTGGACTGCTGTGCGGAGGAGGAGGAGTCCCAGGAGGATACAATTTAAGGAGCCTTATAGGGCATGTGGTGTGTGGGCCCTAAGGGTGGAAACAGCCACAAATACATTCAGCCCAGAAAAGAAGGAACACTTGACACAGGTGCTATGGGAACCTAGGGAAAAAAAGCACAGTTCTTCTCAGGGCTTTATGGGTGGCCCAGCTGGCCCTTGACGGTAGCTTGGATATTGACAGAATAAGCAAGGAGGCATAGGCCCAGCAACTAGCAGAGACCTGGCAGCCAGGCAGGGAGGGTGGTCCAGGACGATGTGCATTCCCAAAGAGCCACTGCGCAGGGGAGCGTCAGGGGGACAGGTGGTGTGCTCAGTGCAGTTTCATTGTGCCTGTGTCTGACTTGAGTTCAGCCATCTGCTTAGCAAAAATGTGAGAAAGAGGGCACACAAAGCAGTGCAGGTGGTGCCATGCCGTGGGTGAGGGAGTCAGGTGAGTGTGGACTGGAGTGGGGATGTGCTGCTTACGAGCCCTTTGCTGCCCTGACTGAAGCCAGTGACCTCACCCGGACTCAGTTTAGCTTTTGTACTGGGGGGACTTCATTCTGGCTGATGCGGCAGCTCCAGGCACATGCCAGCTCATCGTTTCTGTTCCTGCCCCAGGTATGGACCATGTAGGCAAAGCAACAGTCAGAAGTCTGCTAGAGGAAACTTTGAGGCACCTTGAGCAGGACCACTCCATGACACCCATCCCAAACAGGGTCCCTGCAAGCTTGGAGGCCAGCAACAGCTGCCACATCATCACCTCTCTGACCTCACCTCACACTCCCAGGACCACCCAAAGCCCTTTGCCCTTTTAGGAAGGACCAAGTCTCACAATCCTATTCTGCTTTGGGGCCAGAGCTGCCTGTGCAGGGTGGCCATGGTACCCCCTGGCCCATACCTCAGTGCCCAGCCCAGCTCTGTAGCCCAGGATATAGCCACCCAGTTCCGAAACCACGGTGTGGCCTAAGTTATAGCATTTGTGTAATTGCCTATTTATTCACCCTAATTCCAGCTTCCTTTTGCAAATTATTCCAGAAACAGTCTGCTGTGAATAGGGGCTTGGCCAAGATCATCTGTGGCCAGAGCACCAGCCCATCCCTTTCCTGGATCGCAGTCTCTTCACACTGACCATCTGTGTCTGCCTGTGTCCCGGGGGCTCAGGACTGATGCAGGCGGTTGGCAGGGAAACGAGGCCCCGTGATCATTTCCCAGAACAAAACAACCTTGATAACAGGCCCATCAAAAGGAGGGGCTGAGGCTGGTTTCCAGGTCCTACAGGGTCCTGCCTCTGGCAGCTCCATCTGCCCAGACAGCCCAGTGCCCTCAGTCTCCTTCAGAACATTTGGGACAATGTGGCATAAGCAAAGCTGTAGAAGAACTCTGGTGACACAGTTTCCCAGTCTTGGGTACAAGGACCAAAGGAGCTCCTGAGGAGAAAATTTGATCCATGGAAGCCAGGGGATCACTGTGTACCCATAGGAGCCAACCCCCCAAAAGGATGCAAACCCCCAAAAAGGCTTTGAGGTAGCAATGCCTGGCTCTGATGCTCACGAGCAGTGTATCTCAGCCTAATGCATCCGGCCCTGCTGCTCCCCCAATATACAGGTCAAAACCTTTGTCACCATATTCCAGTTAAGTGTTCTAGCCCATTGTCTTCCTTATGCCAGGTCCCTCCCCCAAAGCCTAGACTTCCTTTTACTGGGAGTTGGGTAAAAGCCCAGTTAAGCCACATTTGAAATCCTTTAGGGAGCAGGCCAGCTAAAGAACAAAGGGTTTCTCACCAACCCCAGTTAGTTCACTTTATAAATCTTGTACTGAATTTGCATAATAAACACCCTTTGATAACTTACAGGTCACCTCGCTCCTTCACATCCATAGTTTCCTTTACAGAGCCATAGAATACATGGCACCATTTTATATTTTTGTCTGGCTGCCCTTTACTACCTCATCTTCATAGGAAACATCTGCTCAGCCTTCAGCATTGCATAAGCTCTGTCTTCTTGGCTTCAGGAAGCAGAATCAGTCCAAACCCCCTTTATGCCTCCCTGTACCGGAGGAAGACTTTTGACATCAGATTGCAGTTGTTCACAGGCAGAATCAGCTCTTTGGGGGAAAGCACTAATTTGTAGCATTGGCCAATTTCTGTGGTGTGAGTATGCTCATCGGTGTGGGTTTCAGACCACGAATGTGATGTCACTGATAATCAGGGAAGAGAGGCACACAGTGGGCTTTGGAGAAACCAGAGTGCCACAGTCCAGCACACCTCCAGTTCTGTCACTGAACTGCATGCTTGAAAGAGGAGGAGTCCCGCCTTGTTCTACATACCCCAAGTGCCCAGCACACAGAAGGGGCTGAAAACAGGTTTGAGGGACTCCTGCCACCTGACAAGTAAAGTATTTCTAGTCCCACGATGTTCTCTTTCGCTCAAGAAACAAATTAAAGTTCTTAGCTTTTATGGTAGGTGTCAGGTTAAAGAGAGCACAGATTCTGGAGTCAGGCTGCTTGGGATCAGATTCCAACTTTGCCACTCAAAGGCTTTGCAAACTTGGGCAAGTTTCTTGACCTCTCAGTTTCTTTGTCTGTAAGAGATAACACTACCCACCTCAAAGTGTTGTTGTAAGGCTTCCATAAGGTAACCCTCTACAGTTTTTGAACAGTACCTGGAGTACAGGAAGTACCAAGTGTTGGAAATCGCAATGATGATGTTTTGTCTCTGTTCTTCATTGCTATTCTACTTGGTCTCTTGCATAGTACAAGAGGATTTCTACTTCTTGACCTTTACTCAAGCTACTCCCACCACTTACCATCACACACCTTCAGTGACTCCCACCCTGTCCATCCACAGTGGACCCTGTCCTCACACTCACCTTCCCCTCAAACTGAGCCCTTCTTCCTCCAGTCTCCCAGTGCCTTCTGGCTCACATCATGTTAGGTCTCAGAAGCAGATTTCATTAGACATTCTGTAGATTGAACATTTAGGTTCTCTTAAAATCCATATGTTGAAACCTAAACCCCTCTGTGATGGTATTTGAAAGTGATCACTTTGGGAGGTGATTAGATTGAGGGAACTCATGTGAGTAGGATTAGAGTCCTCACAGGAGAGTCCCCAAGAAGTGATACAGTGAAAAGATGGCTGCAAATGAGCCAGGAAATAAGCTTCTGTGGCTTGGAGGCTGAATGTTCCCTAAAGACCCATATTAAAGGCCTGTCACCCAGGGCTGGGTGCCATTGTGAGTGGGGAGGCCTTTAAGAGTAGGGCCTAATAAGAGGTCCTGAGGTCATTGGTGGCATGTCCTTAAAGGGAATTATGAGACCACCGCTTCTCCCTCCCTTTTTCTCTGCTTCTTGGCTTGAGATGTGAGCCCTTGCTATGACACGCACTCCCGCCAAGATGTGCCACTTTCAACAGAGACCCAGATCAGTGAGGCCACCCAATCTTGGTTTTGAACCTCCAGAACCAGAACAAAAATAAAACACTTTTTACTTCAAAGTAGCCTGCATCAGGTATTTCGTTAAAGTGGTGGCAAACTGTATAATACACAATTTCTCACCAAATAATAAATCTGTCTGGGCCTTCATCTTGGACTTCCCAGCCTCCAGAACTGTCAGAAATAAGTTTCTATTCTTTAGAGGAAAGGGGTGGTAGCTCAGAGATAGAGCACTTACCTACTATGCACAAGGCCCTGAGTTTAATCACCAGCACCAAATCTTCCTCTTCATCATCATCATCATCTATAAGGTACTATTTATTATAGGAGCCTGCACAAACCAAGACATTTACAAACTCTGTTAAGCACCTGCCAATGCCAGGCCCAGGGTTATGCTCTGGGAAATCCCGGATGAATCTTGCATATTCCTCCTTTGGGGAAGATGGTAGAAAAGAGAAGCAGAGGAACTGGGAATGTAGTTCAGTGGTATGGTGCTTGTCTAACATGCACAAGGCTCTGGGTTCTATCCCCAGTACTGCAAAATTAGAGAGCAAGAGGGCAGGAAAACAAATTCCAATATGGTGACCAATGCTTCAGTGGCTCCAGGCAGAGTCCTTTCCCCATTTAATCCTCTCAATAGGGCTATGGTAGAAGCCACTTAGAAAGTACTTTACATCATAGATGAGAAAACCAAAGTTCAGGATGTAAAATGACTTACCTATTGTTATACTGCATATAAGTATAGTACCTTGAATACAGTATGCCCTTAGCTAATATTAAATTTCAGTAAGTTTCATTTAAATTAGAGTAAGCCTCCACACTAAGGCAAGAACCCGGTCTGAATTTTCCTTCAGTATTATTTCTACTCAACTACAGGCCAAGGATAAAGCCAGTCTTCCAAATGTTAAGACTCCAATCTAGGAGTTTCTATTGGGTGTGAGAGAGATTTCGCCTTTTAGTTTTATTTCCCCCATTGGGTTTCTCCTGCTGAAGTTAAGTTCTCCTCTCACGAGAAGAATATCACATAATCCCTTACCCCTCCCTGCCCTCTCCTAAGGGCGCCAAGCAGAAGGGTGCCAAATTCAAAAGTTATCTTGACCAATCCTCCAGGATCACAGTGTCCACTCGCTTGTTCCTGAGTCACCCTGCCAATCAGCACCCACCAAGTCACCAAGCAACCCTTCTTAAGCTGAAGCTTGCAAGCTCACGCTCTCTGCTCTCTTCCTCTCCTTTTTGTGCAGCCTCCCCCCAATAAAATCTCTTGGTTGAATCTCTGTCTCGGGTGAGTCACTCGCCTTTCAGTTTCCACTGATGTTTCAGGTGACCTTGAGGAAGTCCCTTCACCATTCTAGGCCTAAAAGCTTCCTTGGGAAAATGTAGCATGGTAGAGTTCAGTTCTACCAGCTGGAAGTCTCTTTTAGCCAGAGCTGGACAGACAGATGGTCTTCTTACCCATGTAGACATACCTACAAGACCAGAAGATCCTCAGTGAGGCTGCTACAGGGGCTCCAAACCTGGGACTGGCCCCTCTTCTGTCACCTTTTACTCTTGTGGCAAGAATTTGACATAAAAATGAAGCTCAGTGACAGAGCAATTCTGTGATTTCTGTATTTTCCAGTGTGAAATGCTGGACTGTGTAAAGTTCTACTGGGGATAGATCAGGAAAAAAATGGAGTCACTCTGATGGCAGGTCACACTACTGGCACTCCCATGAGTGTAGTTGGAAAGTTCCATGAGGGGACGTCTCACTCCACTGAAACAAGTTGCTCTCACCTCCTTAGAAGAGAAACCAGGGTAGACAAGCTAAGCCTCCCCCTCCTTCCTGAACAAAATTTCTCCCTCATATGGCTGCTAAGAGAGTAGAATTATCATACAAGCCAAGCAAGGTGGTGTATGCCTGTAATCCCATTGATTTGAGAGGCAGAGGTGGAAGAATCATAAGTTCAAGGCCAGTCTGGGCAATTTATAGAGAGTATCTCAAAAAATAAAAAGAGCTGGGGATTAGCTCAGTGGTAAAGTACCCCAGGGTTCAATCCCCAGTACCAAAAAAAAAAGAGGGGAGACTACTACCATAATGTGGCAGTCACTGGCTATTTTTTTTTTTTTGGCATGGAATCTGAGATTGTTGTGGTAGGAAAAAAAAAATCTTGTGACTCACCATCAAATGTGGAGAAGAAAAAGACCTGAATAGCCAGGTATGGTGGTACACACTTGTAATCCCAGCAACTAGGGAGGCTGAGGCAGGAGGACCGCAAGTTCAGGGCCAGCCTTAACAACTTAGTAAGACTCTGTTTCAAAACAAAAAATAAAAAGATGTAGCTTGGTGGTAGAGTTCAATCCCCAATACTGGAAAAGAAAAAAGAAAAAAGAAAGAAAACTGGCTTTGAGTCTAGCCAAGCAGATCCAGACGCTGGCTCTGCCATACAACCTTAGCAATCAGCACCATCTCTATCTCAACGACTTTATGCATGAAGTGGAGATAAAATACCTGTATTACCTACTTGTATTACCACGCAGTGATGATGGGGTTAGGAGGAGAAAACACATGCAGAGTTCCTGTCTGCCTCCTTTCTGCTCTCTCCTCTCCACCCTGTTCAGGGACCTCTCTATCCCCAGTACTTAGCACTGCCCTCAGCTGAGGATAGAGAGGTCCACAGCTCAGTTAAGTGACTAAACTCCACAGCTTTACCCATGAGGAAACAGCCTCAGAGAGGTAGAGGGACTTGCCCAGTCTACAGCCAGGGAAGGAGGAACCAAAGCCAGGCAGGCCTAGGATCCCTGACTCCCAGCCCTCTCTCCCACACACTACCTTGTGGGCATACAGTCCACTTTACATGTTGGAGTCTTTCTTCTTTCAACACCTTGGCTGGTGAGTAGCAGCTTTAGAACAACAGCCCCAAACCATGGAATCATTTTTCAAGGTCTATCAAAAAGTCAAGTGGGACCTAAGCAGCTTTTTTAATTTGTTTCCCAGCCATGGGTTTGGCTAATTCTGCCTATGATGAGCCTCAGTTAGGATGATGCTTCACTACTTTGCATTAATCTGATATTCAGCAGCAGCCAGAATCTGATGCCCCAGACAAATGGCTCTTCCTGATCCCCCTTCAGTAGATCTTTGCTGCCAAAAGCCAAGAAACAAGATCTTTCATCAATTCCAAGACACATTTTTTTCAGATTCCAGAATCTCTGAAATTGGGATGAGACTTAACAATGAATAGTTCTTTTTTTTTTTTTTTCCAATCGGGATTGAATCCAGGGGTGCTTTACCACATAGCTACGTTCCCATTCCTTTTTTATTTTTTGAAAGAGGCTCACTGACAACTGAGGCTGTCCTTGAACTTATGATCCTCCTGTCTCAGCCTCCTGAGTCACTGGGATTACAGATGTGTGCCACCTGGCTGGGCAATAGCATCTCATAATTGCCTGGCTTTATTCTTATGTGGTGGAACATAAAATAAGATTATGTCTTCAAATTTTCTTAGATGAAATGAAATCCAGCATTGGCCAGCTGGGGCAATTCCACTTCAATTCTGTGCACTGTTTCCCCAGGCTATTTTGACCATGGAGGCTCACTTTCTTCTAAACTTGCTGTCCTTCATTTCACTGATAGGAAAAATAGCCAGGGCCACAAAACTGTCCATCTGCAAGCCAAGAAGAGAGGCCCTCAGGAGAAACCAACCATGCCATCACCTTGATCTCTCAGACTCCAGCCTCCAGAACTGGGAGAAAATTAATTTCTGTTGTTTAAGCCGCTCAGTGTAGGGCGCTTGTAATAGCAGCCCTGCAAATTAATACAACGAAGAGGCAGAGACACAGCAGTATAATATCTAGGAAGAGGCTGAGGGAGGATTTTGTACCCAAGGTCCTGAGACAGAGAGGAGTCATTAAGCTGCATGATAGAGCAAGAGAAGACACCCCTGGAGCTTATTTACTTTTTTAATCCTCAAGAACTTGGTGAAGGGCTGGGGTTTTGGCTCAGTGGTAGAGTGCTTGCATAGCATGTGTGAGACCATGGGTTGGATTCTAAGCACTTCATTAAAATAAAGGTCCATGAACAACTGAAAAAAAAAACTTGGTGAAATTTGTTGGTTTTCTGCTTTGCTTTAAAGAAAATCCAGGTAAATTAGAAAGCACTTCCTCTCTCAAGCCTCCACCATTTTAAGAAAGGGAGAGAAAGATTCATTTAGTGAATTCTGTCCCAGTTGACTTGGTGCCCTGCTGGCCAGAGCCCCAGATTGGGTTTTGAGTGTGTTGTTCTGCTGTTTTTGAGGCCTGGGTCAGCAAAATACATCCCAGGATTGTTTGTCTGTTTTTTCCTGTTGCCTCATGTCTTCCAAACAAGATTGCCAAAATTCATTCTCCCATCAGCACTTTCAAAGAAGTCCTCTTTGGGATGAAAAGTAAAACAGAATTAAGAAAGGCTCAAAGATGCATGAAAGCTTTTCCAAACATTCCATGCCCAGACGGAGTGGTGTGACGGACAGCAGGATTGGGAGTGAGGAGTCCTTGGGTCCAGATTTGGCTCTTTCTTTCACTCACTGTGTGATGTGAACAGGTCCTCTGCCTCTCTGGATTTGTTTCCTTGCACATGAAGTGGTGGGATCAATTACTCATTACAAACACAAAGGACCTTCTACATGCAGGCCCAGTACTGCGGGCTGGGAATACCATAGCAGGAGCTCAGTGTCAGATCCATTTAAGAACAACTCCTAGGACTGGGGCTGGGGCTCAGTGACAGAGAGCTTGCCTAGCTCATGTGAGGCACTCGGTTGGATCCTCAGCACCACATAAAAATTAAAAAATAAAATAAAGGTATGCTGTCCATCTAAACCACACACACACACACAAAAAAAAAAAAACCCTAAAAACAGCAACAACAACAAAAGAACAGCTCCTGGTCCAGAGTTGCAAGCAACTAGTAAAGAAAACAAAACAGAGAGAGAGAGAGCAACCTCCCTTCCCCGGCTGGAGAGACAGGTGGGACAAGGAAGGCAAACTCTAAACTGGCTTTAGAGGACAAATCGAGTTAGCTAGAACCCAAAATTGGGGAAGGACACTTCAAGACAGTGAAGGCTGAGCCAACTCTGCAACTGGAGAGGAGTGGCTAAGAGTGGCTAGAGTGGCTAAGGGACTGGGCAGATTGCCTGGCTTCTAGTCCTGTCTCTACCACTTGCTGTCTATGTGACCTTCAGCAAGTTATTTCACCTCTCTGAGCCTAATTTCTCATCAGACAAACAGGGATAATAAATATACTTACCTGGTAAGATTCTGAGAGGAGTAGATGAATAAATGCATGTAAAATGTATAGCTGTTAAACATTCAATGAATAGTAATTATCAATATGACTATTATCTTACATAATTAGTCTAGGCTCAAGACTAGCTAGAGACTATAATGAGAAAACAAGCTTAAAAACAAAAGTATTCTGCAGCTCAGTGGTAGAGGATGTGCTTAGCATACAAGCAATACCAGAATCAATCCCCAGCATGTGCAAGCATACCTGCACACACACACACATATATATGTATGTGTATATACACATATGTGTATATATATAATAAAGTATATATACATGTGTATGTGTATATATGTATACATACACATATGCACACTGGAATAGACTATAAAGAGTTTTGTATGTTTGTTGGTTCAATTTTTTTTTTTTTTACTTTCAGTAAGTAACAGGTTTTGAATTTCTATGACCTCTTTTTTTTTATTGGTTGTTCAAAACTTTACAAAGCTCGTGACATATCATATTTCATACATTAGATTCAAGTGGGTTATGCACTCCCATTTTTACCCCAAATACAGATTGCAGAATCACATCAGTTACACATCCACATTTTTACATAATGCCATATTAGTAACTGTTGTATTCTGCTACCTTTCCTATCCTCTACTATCCCCCTGTTGGTTCAATTCTATATTGCACTGAGGAGTCAATGCTAAATTAGAGGCACATCCTGCCTCTAAGTAAGTGCCCTGGAATAAGGATGCAGGCCTGTTGAGGGAGGAAAGGCAGCAAAATGAAATGTAGTAAAACCAATCCATGCAGTGTGTGCCTTTCATCATCATGCAGCAATTGCATAACAGAAAAAGGGACTGCCCTGATAGAGCCTGCATTCAAAAGTAGGCAGATAACCCCTCACATGGCACAGCTGTGACCAGACTCACAGTCAACACAATTTTCCATAGGCAGGAGTGGCCAAATTGAAAGAAACATCAAGAACAATATGAGCTAGATTATCTTCACAAAGCTAGATTATCTTCCCATAGAGGGCTCCTTTTCCACTGGGAGCACCCTATGGGAAGGTTCCCTGCCCACCCCATGCTATATGTTTCAGAGGCCATTTCCCACCCTCACTCAAAAGCTCTGCACAGTCCATGGAGATTGCTTAGAACCCCAACCCCAGAAAGAGACCCAGAGAGAGCTGGTTTTTCACTTTTATGTATCAGGTATATCTCTCACATTGATGTTCTCTCTCGTATTCTTCGCTCACAATTGTCACAACAAATCATCACCCCCTTAAAAGAGAAACTTGCCCTCCCACAGGTCATGACCTTACCCTCTGGTTTCAGAAATCTAGTCCCTGAAGATAATTTATGATCCTCTATTCTGATCTACTTTCCCTACTTCTTTTAGTAATAGAAACTCACAAATGTTAACTAGGCACTAGGCCACCCAAAAGAGGCCCTTTACCACTAGTTCTAACCTTATTATTGAAGAAGTGGTAACTTCTGGGACATGTCCCTAAAGTGAGAGAGTGTGCCTCTCTTTATCCCTTCTGCCTTTCTACTTGCTGGAATGACAGACATGTGGCAGGGAGAGACATCAGGGAACATGATGTGTTACTTGCTGATGATGTGGAGCTTCAATAAAAGAGGATCCTGACATCATGGAGTGCTATGCCATGGGATATGGAGATATAGATATAGATATAGATATAGATATAGATATAGATATAGATATAGATATAGATATAGATATAGATATAGATATAGATATAGATATAGATATAGATATATAGATATAGATATAGATATAGATTTTTTTTGACCAAGGATTGATTCCAGGGACACTTTACCACTGAGTTCATCTCTAGTCCTTTTTGTTTATTTTGAGACAGGGTCTTGCTAAATTGCTAAGGCTGACCTCAAACTTAGAATCCTCCTGCCTCAACCTCCCAAGTTTCTGGGATTACAGGTGGGCACCACAACACCCAGCTATACACTTTCTTCTTTGAGAGATGATCAATGTTGTCCTAATCAGTTTGGGCTGCTATATCAAAAATACCATAGACAGGGTGTATATATTCATTTCTCACAGTTCTGGAAGCTGGAAGTCTGATGAAGGTGCTGACAGAGCCAGGATTTGGAGAGCACCTCTTTCCAAGTTTTTAGACAACTGATCCATGAACTCCACCCTGTGGGCTCACTCTCATGACCTAATTACCTCCCTCCTAATTACCTCCAATTACCTTCACTTGGAGATTAGGGTTTTAATATATGAATTTTGGAAAGACATATATATTCAGTCTTTAACATAATTGCAATGAAGTTCTGGGGATTTGTTATTGGGAGAAGACTGTCATGTTGCAATGGATGATTGGGAGAGGGTGTATTTGGGGAATGGAAAATATACTCCACTGAGCTTAGTGGGAGATTTCCAGAGCTTTCTCCTGGATATCAATAAGTATTATGAGCCAAGGTCAAGATATCAATATATGGCACTTCTTCATACTGTCCTAAAGATCTCAAAGGGGGCTCCTACTGAGGAAAAATATTTTCACTGCACAGAAACTCCTGCCACCAATAGGCCCTACACTCCAATTTAAACTCTAAATGCCTGCCAGGCATGGTGGCACATACCTGTAATTCCACTTGCTGAGGCAAAAGGATCACAGGTTTGACGCTAGTCTGGGAGACCTAGCAAAACTATCTCAAAATAAAAAAATTTTTTAAAAAGGCTGGGGATGTAGCTCAGAGGTAAAGTGCCAGTGGGTTCAATCCCCAGTTCCTCTCCCCAACAATAAATCCTAAATGCCAATGTTATTGTAAATACCATTCAAGGTAAGACTCTAAGACTACTGGGCAGGTTCTACAGTGGGACCATAGCCTACCCCCATTTTTTTCCACAGTGGTCTACTGCTGAGGCCCCCCCAATGTTTGCTGATCAGGCCCAGGAAGGTATTAGAATGTTTGCACATAAATTTCATTCATTGCAATGTGCCAAATCATCCCAATTATTCAAGATCTAGCTCAAAACAGTCCTTCCTTCAGGTCCCTTAACTCTTATTTCCCTTTTGAACCCCTTTTATTATTAATACTGATACTAATAACAATTCATCAGGCCATTACAAAGATCTAGGCATCATGCTAAGTTATTTCCAAACATAATCATTCAATTGATTCTCACAGTGACAATCTGAGACAGGTGTTATTGTTACTAGAATCCTAGGCCAGAAACCCATCTCTGGGGTCCCAAGAAGTCACTCACCCCAAAAAACAAAGGGAAAAGTAATAGTGAAAAGAAAGAAAGATTCTTTGACCAGTATAGGTATACTAGAAAGACAAAAGGGATCAAGTGTTACCAGCCCTATCTTTAAGGTTACCAACATAAGTTCCCAGAACATATAGACAAAGGGACAAGAAGTATGCATTATTAAGTAGTCTTGGTCACATGGTGGGCTGGTTAACATTATCTCTGGACTGGTCAGGCAGGGCCTCATCTGAAGCCATAAGAAAGTGGCTGTTGCCTGGAATGCTGTTTCTTTCTGTTTGTTTGGTTTGGTTCTTGTCTTTTGTGTGTATGTGTGTGTGTGTGGTGTGTGTGTGTGGTTCTGGGGATTGAACCCAGGTCCTGGAGTATGCTAGGCAAGCATGCTAGCCACCACTGAGCTAGATCCCCAGCCCTGGGGTATAGTCTGGATTCATCTCACAAGATATTTATTGATCAGATTCCATAGTGCCTAGAATCCAAGGTGACTGATTCAGATCAAAGAAGACAGATGCAAAATGGGTACAGAAATGCCAAGCTTTTTATATTTGTAGACCCAAATAAAAGTCAGTGTTTTTAGCAAAAACAGCCTCTAAGTTACATTATTATCATCTGCATTCTATAGATGAAGAAACAGACTAAGAGAAGTGAAGCACTGTGCCCAAGGTCATGACCTTGCCAGGATTTGAACCCAGATGTACCACTAACTCTTGCCCTGCATTGTCCCACTGGAAGTGAGCACTTGCTTCTTGGAACTCCCTTGGCTATTTACCTGGACTCTTGTAAAGTGAAATAATTTTCCCAGATCTACTCTAGCTCTAAGGGTGCTGGAATAGTCACAGGGAGTAGCAAAGAGACCACAGGGCCTCCTCAGTGGCTCTTTAGGATGTATCACTAAAGTCTCTGATGTTGTTTTCTTTTTCTAAAAAAAAGCCCTCCCCACAAGTCAGCCCTTTTTGTAGGGTACATCTTTAGAATTCCTCTCTCAGCTTCTGAATATTGACTGTTTGTAGGAGCAAGTCAGCAATTTGTGGTTTCCCGACAATGGCTCTGTGTTCTATTATAGATTTTGGCTTGTTTGCATTTCCATCATCATGCAGGGCACCAGCCTTTGTCTGGCTTACCCTTTTACCTGTGACTTGAAGCTATTCTGGTTAAGTGCTCTGGTCAGGGCACCTGATTCAAGCCCTCACAGGAGGGACCACAAGACAAGCAGAAGGCTCAGCTCTGCTATCAGAAAGATAAAACCCAAACAAAATTGTAGCTCTTGTCCAGAGTAATGATCATTATGATGCCCAATTTTTAGAGTGTGCATTAAAGGAAAGTAAATAGGTTTAAAACCACAGTGGTAGAGAAGGTGAGGAAACAAGCACTCATATGCTATTGGTAGGAAATAAACTAATGCAATCTCTTTGAAAGACAAATTGGTACTATTTATTGACTTTTTCAAATGTGCAAGCCCTAATGCAGCACTTTCCAGTTCTAGAAATTTATCTTACTGATATTCTTACACACTGTACAAAGACATATTGTATGAAGATGTTTCCTATGTTATTTATAATAGCAAAAAAAGTTATAATCTAAATGATCATCAGCTGGGGACTTACCAAGAAAATTACTGTTTAGCCATACAATAGAATGATGCAGTCATTTTTTAAAAAGAAATAGATTCACATGTACTGAAATGAATCATTCTCCAAGATATACATTTAAAAATAAACAAACAAGGATCTGGGAATACTGCTCAGTTGTAGAGTATTTGCCTGGCATGAACAAAGTCCAGGGTTCAATTCCCCACTATGAAAGAAAGCATTACAAAGGGTTAAAGCCCAAGTGTAATAAAAGCTGTGTGTGTGTGTGTGTGTGTGTGTGTGTGTGTGTGAGTGACGGTGTGTATGTGTATGATGTTTTGGATATGAGGTGTCCCCAAAAGTTCTTCTGTTAATTCAGGAATGTTTAGATGTAAAATGATAAGATTATTAGAGCTGTACCTAATCAGTCCATCCCTAATTTGAATGACTAACTGGGTAGTAAAATGGGTAGTAAACTGTGGGAACATGGGGCATGGCTGGAGGAGATGGATTGTTGGGTGTGCCCTTGAGATTTGCTTGCCCCCCTGGCTCCTCTTTCACTCTTGGCCACCATCAGCAATGCAGTGTTCCTCTGCCATGCCCTTCTGCCATTGTTCAGGCCCAGAGCAATGGAATCAGCCAATCATGGTCTGAAACCTCCAACACCATAACCCCAAACAAACTTTTCCTCTTCTAAATGGTTCATATCCATGAAAAGCTGACTAAAAGAAATTGGTACTTAAAATGGGGTCATTGCTATGACTAACCTTACCAGGTGGTTCAGAAACCTTTGGAACTTGTTTTCAAGAGGAGTTCAGAAAAGTTTGGAAATTCAGGCTAGAGAAGTCCTGGAATATTGTAATCAGAGATTAATGGGGGATTCTGGTGGGAGCTCAGAAGACCAGAATGCCAAGAAGAATGTGGACAGTAAAGATTGTGTTCATAAGGTTTCAGAGGGGAACAAGGATTCTATTGTGAATTGGACTAAAGGCCATTCAAGTTATATTCTGGCAAAGAATTTGTCTACATTTTTCCTATGTTCTGAGACTGCTAAGGCAGTGAGACTATGTGAGTAAATTTAATGAATTTAAAGGTGATGGACTAATTAACTTGGCAGAGGAAATTTCAAAGCAGCACAACATTCAGGGGTGACATGGATATTGCTATGGGCTTTTAGCCAGTTTTATTGTGAGAATCCAGAGTAGAAAATTTTTTAAAACTTGCAATTTGGCTAGAAATGTGAAATTGGAGCCAAGGAAGTTGTGGTTGTAGAAGAGATTACAGCCACTAATGAGATATTAAATACTCTTCACAGAGTTCATATAAAAGATGTCTGGAGGGCATCTCAGGAATTAGAAAGACCACACCCACTGCAAACTCAAGGATATAAAATAAAAATTCCTATGAGAAGAGACCACAGGGGCACACTGTTCACATAGCAGAACCTAGGAAGTTGTTTCACTGTGCTCAGCGCCCCAGCATTTAGAGGCCACTGCACACATTGTCCCAGGGGGCCCAGCTACTACTTGAACTGATGGCAGAACTTGGTATTGTCTGTGTGGTGCTAGGAATGCAGGATGCTGAAGTTAGAGGTCATGGAGTCTTCTACCAAGATATCAAAGGAAGGCCTGGGAGACCAGGCAAAGTATAACACGGTCAAAATCCTAGTAGGCAGCCCCAAGAGGGTGAAAATCAAGGGTTGTTACTAGAAATACATGAACAAATGCTAGGGGTCTACTTCGGTGACCTCTAAGGTCTGAGATCACCTGCTCCTTGCCCCACTCTTTCTCCTACCCCATAAAAATTCCTATTAGAAGAGACTACTGGGGCACACTGTTCACATAGCAGAACCTAGGAAGTTGTTTCACTGTGCTCCAGTTGTACCCAGACACTTGCCATTCCTTGAACACACCCCAAGCCTTCTTCCTCAATGCCTTTTTCCTGCTATTCTCTCTGCCTAAAATGATATTCCATCCCATCTTCCATCCTAAAAACATTACCTTTCCTTTAAAAGCATCACAAATAACCTCCAGAGAACCTTAGTGGATACTTGCAACTGAATTATTCTTTCCTTCCTCTTTGTTTTTATAAAGATATTTTTGTTTCAAAAGGGAAGATTTAGCACATTTCTTCTGATATTATGATTATTTAAGCACTCAACAGTTTCTCCTTACCTGTAAATTCCTTAAGAGTAAAGGTAATAAATCAATTGTTTTACTCAGCTTTTTTGACACTATGACTAAAAGATCTGATAAGAACAATTTGAGAAGGAAACGCTTGTTCTTCTTCTTATTATTTTGGTATTGAGGATTAAACCTACAGACACTTTACTACTAAGCTACACCCACAGTCCTTTTTATTTTTTATTTTCAAAAAGGGTCTTGGTAAGTTGCTTAGGGCCTTGCTAAATTGCTGAGCTTAGCTTCTGATCTGCAATCCTCCTGCCTTGACCTCCCAGGTCACTGGGATTACAGGCATATGCCACTATGCCTGGCAGGAAAAGGTTATTTTGAGGCTCATGATTTCAGAGGTCTATAGGTTGCTTTGGGCCCAAAGTAAGGCAGAACATCACGGCAGAAGGATGTGGAGGAGGAAAGCAACTCAGGACATGGCAATCAGGAAGCAGAGAGAGAGAGCTCAGCTCACCAAGTACGAAATATGTACCCCAAGACAAGCCCCCAATAACTGACCCCATCCAGACACACCCTGCCTGCCTATAGTTACCACTCAGTCAATCCATTCAAGCAGATTAATGCATTGACCAGGTTAAGGCTCTCATAATCCAACCATTTTACCTGTAAACTTTCTTGCAATGTCTAACACATGAGCATCTGGGGAAACCACAGATCCAGACCATCACATCAATAATCTTTGTAATCCATGCACTGCCTTTAACAGTGTCTTACCTATGTTTACTTTTTGAGTAAATGTCTGTTCTATGTCAGGTTCTGTGCTGGGTTCAGGAGAAAACATGATTTAAAAACTCCACTGACTACATTTTCTTCCATCTTCAAGGAAAGGGCCAAATAACTTCAAGAGACATTTAGGCAGGTAGGATGGCAGTAAACAGAAACATATCCAGAATTTGACCACAGACTCTAGAGTGTTTAATCTTAAGTAGTCTATTATGTCATCTTCCAATGATTGGTACTTGAATATGGAACTCAGGTTTGTAAGATTATCAATTCCTAATGTAGCCACAGGCAAGTAATCATCTCTCTCTAAAACTGCAATTTTCTCCCATGTTCACTGCAATGCAGCATAATTCACAATATCCAAGAAATAGAATCAACTTAATTGTCCATCAGTGAATGGATGGATGAAGAAAACATGGATACCTTATACATGTACACAAGGAAATATTATTCAACCTTAATAAGAAGGAAATTCTGTCAGTTGTGACAATATAGATGAACCTAGAAGATATAATGCTAAGGTAAATAAGTCAGCCCATAAACAAAATAAAATAAATAAATACATTAATTGATAATAAAAATAAATAAGTATTTATTTTTTATTTTCAGACAGGGTCTTGGTAAGTTGCTTAGGGCCTTGCTAAATTGCTGAGCTTAGCTTCTGACCTGTAATCTTCCTGCCTTGACCTCCCAGGTCACTGGGATTACAGGCATGTGCCACTATGCCTGGCAGGAAAAGGTTATTTTGGGCTCATGATTTCAGAGGGCCATAGGTTGCTTTGGGCAACCTCACTCATAAATGGAATGATCTCACTCATAAATGGAATCTAAAAAAGTCAAACTCAAAGAAGCATAGAGTAGAATGATGGTTACCATATTCTGGGGGTAGAGGAGAAAGGGTTGGATAGGACTAGGGAGACACTGGTCAAAACTACAAAGTTTCAGTCAAACAGGAGGAATAAGTTTCAGAAATCTATTGAACAGCATGGTGATTACAGATAATAATATATTGTGTATTTGAAAACAGTTTATTAGATTTTAAATATTCTGATCACAAAAAGATAAGTATTTGAGGTGATAGATATATTAATATCTTGACTTACTCACTCTGTAATGTAGTAATGTATCAAAACATCATACTATATCCCATAAATATACACAATTATTTGTAAATTAAAATTTTTTAAAAATAAAATAAAAAATGGGGGCTGCGTTGTGGCACAGTGGTAGAGAGCTTGCCTAGAATGTGTGAAGCATTGGGTTCAATTCTCAGCACTACATATAAATAGATAAAATAAAGATCCATAGACAAATAAAAAGAATATTTAAAAATAAATAAATAAATGAAGATGAAAAACTTCCATTTTCCCTAAATTGAGGGCTGGAATATAGTTCAATGATAAAGCTCTTGCCCAGCTAGTACATGAGGCCCTGAGGTCAATCCCCAGCACTGCAAAAAAAATAAAAATAAAACAAAACATATTATAAACTTCAAGTAGGTACATTATATAGAATGTGAATTATATCTCAATCAAGTTGTTTTCTAGAAAAATTAAAATATTTGGAAAAAAATTTAAAAGTAATAAAAAGAGATGAAAAAAAACCCCTGATTTCCTCCAATTGATAAAGTGGGAAATATAATCATTAAAATGAATTTTATATGAATAAATATTTATATCTATATACCTCATTAGATTGCTGAGTGAATAAATGAGTTGATCCACATGAAGTTTTTAGCAAGGTGCACAGAATAAGTGCTAGGTAATTTTTTTTTTTTTTTTTTTTGCTCTGCTGGGAATTGAACCCAGTGCCTTGTGCATGCTAAGCAAGCACTCTGTCACTGAGCTCCATTCCTGCCTTGCTATATAAAAAAAATGTGGCATACAATACATATTATTCAACCTTAAAAAGAAGAAAATAGGACTATATTTTCTAGAAAAGTGAGCCTCTAGGTATGACTTGTAAGGAGAAAACTGAACAGAAATATAATAAAGTAAGAATTATATTTTAGATGTGGAAAAGAGAAAAGAGGGAGCAGAAAGTTAAGTAACAGATCAATAGTTGGGGATTCTGAGGAACTATTAAGCTGGTGAGAAATTCTGAGTGGTAGAGTTGGCCAATTAACAATAATGAGTGCTGGGGCTGTAGCTCAGCAGCAGAATGCTTGCCTAGCATGTGTGAGGCACTGGGTTTAATCCTCAGCACCCCATAAAAATAAACAGATAGGGCCTGGGGCTGGGGCTCGGGCTCAGTGCTAGTGCATTTGCCTGGCATGTGAGAGGCACTAGGTTTGATTCTCAGCACCACATATAAATAAATGAAATAAAGGTCTACCAACAATTTAAAAAATAAAAAAAAAATTAAAATATATAAACATAAAATAAAGGCATTGTGTTCATCTACAACTAAAAAAATTTTTAATAATAATAATAATAATGATGAACAATAACAATCACTAATAGTTATATCTTGCTTACTATGCTCCAGGGAGTTCTCGGTGTTTTCTAATTAATAACTCAATTCACAAAACAATACTGTGAGATACATACTAAAATTTCTTTGCTTTATAAAAAAAAACCTGAATTTTAGAGAGGTTAAACCTCTTGCCTAACATCCAGCAACTACTTGGTAAAGCCCACATCAAAAATCTGAGTCTGGGTCCCAAGTCTTTGTTCTTTTTTAAAAATATCTGTTTATTTAGTTTTTCAAGATGGTGCCAGGGATCAAACCCAGTGACTCTCATGTGCTAGGCAAGTGCTCTACCACTGAGCCACAACCTCAGGCCCCAAGTCTTTGTTCTTAATCACTATGCTTTACATGGAAGATAATTTGAAAACTCAGGATTCAAGGAAACCATTCAATCAAATAGGGACCAAGATTTATCAGAAAGATGTCTCAGCATAGTATTATTTGTTGAACACCTGCTATATAATGAAAGCTGCTTTTGGTGTTTGCACCAATCAGTAAAACTTCACCAAAAAAACCCTATGAGCTAGGAACTGTCATCTCACTTTTAGATGATGAATTTGAATTATGGAAACAAAGGGATAAAAGCACTTCTAGCCCAAGTCCATTTCAAAATGGTCCCATTTGTTCCGAGACCCGCCCTTGGTTAATCCCCAGTTTCTGGGAGTAGAGGTTAGTGGATATGTAATCAGCAGATATCAGAACTCGCACACTGGTTTCCTGACCTAAGAAGTAAGAGTCTTTATTTTAGAAAGGGCCAAGTAAAAGCCCTTAATATTACCCAGCTACTTCACAGCCCCAGTCAAGCCAAGATAGTAAATTAGAAGCAATATCATATTCTGGAGGGAATTGTAGAGATTAATACTATCAAAAAAGACAGAAAGCAAACCTGTTTATCCCTATTATATCTCTATTCAAATTACCTCTCTGGGGGCTGAGGCTGGGGCTCAGTGGTAGAGTGCTCTTCTGGCATGCGTGAGGCATTGGGTTCAATCCTCAGTACCACATAAAAATTAAATTAAGGTATTGTGTCCATCTACAACTAAATATATGTGTGTATGTATATATATATATATACACATATACATATATATATACATATACATATATATGTGTATGTGTGTGTGTGTGTGTGTGTGTGTGTGTGTATATATATATATATATATATATATATATATATATATATATATATAATTTTTTTAATTACCTCTCTGGCCACTGCAAAATGATGGTGGGTGATGAGGGCCACAGACAAGTCAAGATGGTGCCTGGCACTTTGCCAAGAGGAGTGGTTTGAGAAGTAACGCCAGAGAGCCATTAAGATGATGGAGATTCCTTAATGACTGACTGTTGTGTCTAGATTATGTCAATTAAGTTAAGCTGTGTATAATTATTATGATGAGGATTCCTTAATGACTGATTGCTGTAACTGGATGATGCTAAATTGAAACAAGCTGTGTATTCAGTTATGTATATATACCTCTGCTGTCCAACAATAAAGTGGCTCCCGCTGTTTCAACCTTCACAAGTTGCTTGTCACCCCCCCCTCGGTTATTTTTCCCAGCCAGACTGTGGCATGTGGGCTATCATGAACTTAATCAATGGGACCTTAAATGTATCGACCATATAGAACATGGAATCTTTACTGTGATACATCTTCTGGCACTTGAAATGTGGCTATTGTAATGAGAAATGTGTTCTAGGTCCCCAACAGTAAAGAAGATCAAAAGCAGCTCATCTTTCTCTGGAAAGGATGAAAATCCACATTCACTGCCCCAAAGCTATGTTAATTCTCTTGTTCTGTCACAGAGTAGGCTTCAGGGACCCCAAGAACATCAACATTGGCCCCCTAGCATGATGAAGTATCATGTGTGAAGCACTAGGTTTGATTCTCAGCACCATATACAAATAAATGAAATAAATGTCTATCAACAACTAAAAAATAAAATTAAATTTTTTAAAATAAATAAATAAATATATAAACAGGAAAAGGAAGATGCCTCAACAAGGTATAAGGTAAGATGCCCCAATAACAAGTGTTTAGAGGGTGGGAGATAAATCCCATGAAAATTTATGGGCTTGCTATGTTGGAGAAGTTTCTTGGAGTCCAATAATCTAGGGTAGGTAGAACATCCATTTTAAGATAAAGGACAAGCTGGGAGCAGTGGCACACACCTGTAATCCCAGCGGATCAAGGAGCTGAGACAGGAGTTTCGGGAGTTCAAAGCCAGCCTCAGCAAAACAAGGTGCTAAGCAACTCATTGAGACCCTGTCTCTAAATAAAATACAAAATAGGGCTGGGGATATGGCTCAGTGGTCGAGTGCCCCTGAGTTCAATCCCTGGTACCAAAAAAAAAAAAAAAAAGATAAAGTTTTACACTAGCACTCCTATCTCTGAAAAGAACAGTCTTTGATAAAATTTGGAGGATGCATATACTAGACCACCAATGCTGCTCTGATGGGTTTATCTGATGCTTTGGAAGGCTATCAGTTTTGTCAGGGGATAAAAGCAATGGAGAGCTCTACAGTATGTTCATTCTGCAGTACAAGCTACTTTGACACTTAGTGATATGGATCAGAATATCTGTGGGGGAGAAGAATGCTATGTAGCATCTCTGGAAAACTCTGAGAGTTGCAGTGCTAGGGTTCTGGAGCAACCATGCCTTCTGTGGAAGAGAATAACTCATTTGACAAACAGACCCTGGACTACCACAGGGTCCTAGTAGAGAGTGATTGCTAGACCATGGATACCAAATATGATAAGTTAAAACACCCAATATCTGTGAATGTTACCTTATATGGCAAAAAAAAGAGACTTTGTAGATGTGATTGTTATAGATCTTTTGGCAGTGCTAAACCCAGGGCCTTATGCATGTGAGGCAAGCAACCAACGGAGCTATATCCCCAGCACCCAATTGTTTTAGATCTTAAAATAGAAAAATTTTCCTGGGTTATTCAGGGAGTTCTAAATATAATCACATGTCCTTATAAGAGGGAAGCAGAGGGAGACTTGACACACACAGAATGGGGGAAGGCAAAGTGAATATGGAAGATTGATGCAACTATAAGCCAAGGGATGCTGGCAGCCCCTAGAAGTGAGATGAAATAGAAACAGAATCTTCTGTGAGCCTTCAGGGAGAGTGCATCCTGCTAACACCTTGATTTCAGTCCAGTGATACTGATTTTGGACTTCCAACCTTCAGAGTAAATATCCATTGTCTTCAGCCACCAAGTTTATGGTAATTTGTTTCAGAAGCCACATAAAATGAATTTATCAAGTTACATCTACAGGAGTCACCCATTATGAATGAATATTAGATCAACCAAGCCATAAGAATAATAGCTGCAATCCACTGTGTGATAGAAATGGGACATTTGGGATTGGGTCCAAGCAGGTCCAAAAAACACAATGACAGAAACACTCACCCCACCCCATGTCACCTATTTCTGTTGCACTGACACCTCGTCCTCTACTTTCATCTATGGTCTCAGGAAAAGGGGGAATTAGCCAATAAAATCACTGTCAGATTCGCGACCAACCAGGGACGCCAAAAAAAAAAAAAAGAAAAAAAGAATCACTATCAGAAAAGGCAAGCTCAAATCTATTTCAGAGATGGATTGGTGAAATTCTTGGGTGCTAGTCAAAATGGATTATTTTGTTGGGAGTGGTGCTACACACCTGTAATCCTAGCTACTCAGTGGCACACAACTGTAATCTCAGCTACTCAGGAAGCTGAGGCAGGAGGATCTCAAGTTCAAGGCTGTACTACGCAACTTAGCAAGATCTTGTCTCAAAGAAAAATTTTTAAAGGACTAATGATGTAGCTTAGTGGCAGAGTGCTCCCCTAGCACGTGCAAGGTCCTGGGTCCAATCCCCAGTACAATAAAAAAATAAAAAACTTGACAGCTGCTTCATGACTCAGGATGTCTCTTAAGGATAGTGGCTAAGGCAAGTTCTTTCAATGGACATACAATCAAAACCCTTGGTTGTTCACTTAGAAGAGAAAAACAGCTTAAGTACAGTCACACATGGTCTTCTGAGCAATGATGAATGGCCTGACAAGCTGGTCAGAGATGGGAAAAAAACAATGTCGGAAGATTGAACCAAGGAAACCTGGACAAGAGGCATCTCTAATATGTGGGTCATCACCCACAGAAAATATTTATCATTGAGATGGTACCCAACAACAACCAGGAGGAGAGGATAATTCATCCTGTGAATGTCAGTCAGCTTCTCTCCCTCAGCGACTCCAGTGATAGCACAATGGACTCAAGAGTTGAATGGCTATGGTGTGTTCTATTAGCTATTTGATGCTGTTATAAAATACCTGAAAAAGCAACTTAGAGGGGGGAAAGATTATTTAGGCTCAGGATTTCAGAGGTTGCAGGTATCTGGGTGGCTGCATTGCTTTGATCCTGAAGTAAAGCAGAACCTCATGGCACAGGAAGGCTGCTCACCTCATGGCTGCTGGGAAGCAGACACAGAGAGACTGGGGCCAGGGACAAGATATAGTTCCCCAAGGGCACACCCCTAATGACCCACTTACTTCAACTAGACCCCACCCCTTATAGTTTCTAGCATTTTTCAATAATGCCATCAAATTTCATTGACTCCCTCAAGGAATTAATCCATTGGTGAGGTTAGAGCCTTCATGATCCATCACGTCTCAGAATCCCCACCTCTGAACATTGTTGGATTGAGAATCAAGCCTTCAACACATGAGCCTTTGGAGGACACTCCAGATCCAAACCAAAACAGGTGACAAAGACAGAGGCTATCTTGTTAAACCCATGCATAGCTATGCATGGGCTTAACAAGATAGCCTCCCTCTTGACAAGGTATTGCCTCTGCTAACTGCCTAAAAAGCCAGTAACAGAGACCAATACTGAGATCCAACATAACACTAATTCTAAAGTAAATTAGTCAAAGTTTTGGAAGGTTGATTACACTATATCTCTTCAGCCCCAGAAGAAGCTATGAAATGATGCTTATTCTGGGTAAAATTTTGCCTTCCCTTCCCTGAGAACTTTGCTGTGGTGATGCCAAGAAGCAGGAGTTAGGGAAAAGGAGAATAAAATAGGAAAGCCAAATATAAGGATAAGATATTGGCTATCACTGAGACAAGTGATTGCTCAAACATGTCAAGCAAACTGGGGTCTTGTCGCTGATAAAAAATATATAGGAAAGGAGGGCTGGGGCTGGAGCTCAGCAGTAGTGCACTTGCCTGGTGTGAGGTACTGAATTTGATTCTCAGTACCACATATAAATAAATAAAATAAAAGTCTATCAACAACTATTAAAAAAATTAGGAAAGGAGCTATGGGATTCCCTTTGGCACTCCAATTAAAATGTTTTTTACTGTTGGACATGGTGACACACACATATAATCCCAGTAATTGGGGAGCCTGACACAGGAGGATCACAAGTTTGAGGCAAGCCTAGGCAATTTAGCAAGATGCTCTCTCAAAATTAAAAATTAAAAGCACTGGGGATGTAACTCAGTGACAGAGCACCATTGAGTTTAATCCCCATAACTACAAAAAAAAACTTAGTTATTAACACAGTGGTTTATTATGTCTTAGTATTACAAATGAGCTAGGATTGAGTAAAAGATGATCAATTGATCCTTGAAAACCTTTGCCTCTTCAGACTCATGATAGGTAACTCCACTTGTAAGACCCTGAACGTGGAAAATGTAGCTATAAACAAGGTCTTGCCCAGAATACTACATGGAGTTCCTGAAAGCAAATGAGAGACTACGAAAAAGAAAGGGAGACAGACCTCAACAGGGTCAGTGATGCTTTATTAAGCAGCAGGGGGGGGCACATTTTCAAGATGGAAACTGTTGACAAGCTACTGAGAAACTGATGTGATTCTATTTTTAAAAATAAATAAATAACAGCAGCTTTTACCTCAAGGCCTGTCCTAAGGAAGGGGGCATGACCCTTGTCCTTGGAAAAACCCACAGAGCACTCCTAAGCACATACCCACCATGCTGAGTTGTTTGTCTGTAAATAACAGGAGAGGTCTGCAGCACCAGGTGTCCCTGACTCAGTTAGGCTAGGTGAGGACCCACAACAACCACCCTAGTAACCTCCAATCAGCATGAGACAGGGAAAATACCTGGAATGCCAGATGACCCCCGATAACATGTTGGGAAACCATGTAGTTTAGCATGTACACCCCTTGTGGCCTAAACCAATCAGTTCAAACGAATTCCCCTCTTGTACTAACCAATCACCCCTATCCAATTTATTCCTGCCATTGAATGTGCTAATCAATGTTAAGAGCTATTGTTTGATTTTCCCGAAGTATGGAATGATTTGCTGTGTGATGTTGTGACACTTAGAGTATCTCCCCAAAACCTATAAAATCTCACTGAACAAAGGACCGGGACTCACTCCCTGGGACCACTGTGTTGGGAACGGTTGTGAGTCCAGGCTTGAGCTTGCAATAAAGACTCTTGTGTGTTTGCATCGGATTTCGCTCCTGGAGGTCTATTGGGGTCCCACAAATCTGGCATAACACTACAACAAGGGCCAGGTCATGGGAGGAGTTGATCAGTTACTTTAAGCAGCTTGCTTTTGGCAGGCAGGGGGATTTGGGCAGATAATGGAGATTGCAACAGGTCAGATTCCTGAGCTCCGTTCTTTCCTGAGGGTTTTTGTTTTTTTTTTTTAAGTATTTATTTTTTTAGGTGGACACAATATCTTTATTTCATTTTTTACATGGTGCTGAGAAACGAACCCAGTGCGCACTACCACTTGAGCCACATCCCCAGCCCTCCCTGAGGGTTATTTAGGTCTCCATTTTTTTGTTCCTAATTCCTTCAGAAAACACATATTTTCAGGGTTCTGGGGATATAGCTCAGTGGTAAAAGGCATGCTTAGCATTTAGCATGTACAACTCACGGGGCTTGAACATTAATACCACACACATACCAAAACAAACAAACAAACAAAATCTTCTTCAGGAAATTCCAGAGAGAAAAAAACAAAACAAACAAACAAACAAAGCCTGGTTAAGAAAGTGGATATGTGCACTGCTAGGTATAAGAGAAAATCTCAGGAAGAATTCTGTACACACACATTTTAAGGTATTTACCGTTAGTTATGATAATGTCATTTCAGTTCTCTGTCCTTATAGGTATTTTCAGTGCAAGTTACAAGAAAAGATCATTGAAGCAAGAGCTACAATAAATGTTTTAGGTATGAGCATAAGGAAACCAGAATTCCATGCCTCTATAGCAGGATATAGAATACTTTTGAAATCAAGCCTGGCACCATCACAAGAGCAAAGATGAGAAGCTCTACAGCTATTAACATCTCATTTATGTAAGATTAGTTTGTACTTTGAAAATATTTCTAGTTTATTCATGTTTTGCACATCACTGATTTTTTGCCAAAAATCTTTTTTCTAGTAATGTTATAGACATCATTATCCAAAGTATGAAGACACGAATTGGTGTCAATGTACTTTATATACAACCAGAGATATGAAAAATTGTGCTGTATATGTGTAGTAAGTTTGTAATGCATTCCGCTGTAATTTATTTTTTTTAAAAAATTAATTAAAAAAAGAAAAAACTTCTTAAAAATAAAAATAAAAAAAAAAAAGAAAGTGGATATGTGGAAAGCTGGGCCTGTAGCTCAGGGGCAAAGTGCCTGCTTAGCACATGTGAGGCACGGGGTTCCATCCTTAGCACCACATAAAAATAAAAATAAAATAAAGAAAGTGGTTGTGTGCACTTGCATGTGCACAGACGCGCGCACACACTCTCTCTCTCTCTCACACACACACACACACACATTCTTTTTTTCCCTAGTACTGGGATTGAACCCAAGAGCACTTTACCACTGAGCCATATCACCAGTTCTTTTTTTTTTTTAATTTTTTATTTTTTTATTGGTTGTTCACAACATTACAAAGCTCTTGTCACCAGTTCTTTTTATTTATTTATTTTTTTAATTTTAAGATAGTCTTATTAGGGAACAGACAGATAACGAGTTCTATAAAATGGGCCCACTGTGATCAACTGATCCTTGCAAACCTTTGCCTCTTCAGACTCTTTTCTAAGAAACAATTTACCTACAGCCCTGCGTGGCCTCTGTGGACAGGATATGTCATATTTCTCAGCAAACCTGTTAAGCGCAGGAGAAAATGGACCCAAGATAATGTTGATGGGAAGAACCCAGGAGACTTTTGTGACTAGATGCTGAAACTCTGGGAGATAAGGACAGTTCCTCCTAATCTTAAACGCTATAAGAATGTATGGTTAAGAGTCCAATTAGAACAGGACAGCATGGGCCAAGGTGACCTAGAGTTGCCATGGCAGTGGGGACTTGACAATCTGATGTCATCTTGCTGCCAGCCAAAAGTCAAAAGGTGGACCTGGATCAGATTCTCTGGAAACTTTCTGGGATCCCCAATCAAACTGGAATGCAGGAAAGACACATTGTCCCTCTTCTCTCTGAGAGGATCCACTTTCTCCCTTGAGAGTGTATCCTTTCTCTTTTCCTATCCTTTCAATAAACTCATTCCTGTTACTCTAAGCGGCATGTCTGAAATCTTTCTGACTTGGCCCAAAGAATCAGGATTTGAAGGGGGAGTATTTATGTTGCTCAGTTTCCTAGAAGGCCTCAGCTCTGTAATAGTCTCTTTTACTAAATTGCTGAGGCTGACCTTGAACTTGCAATCCTTCCGTCTCAGCCCCCACAAGTCACTGGAATTACAGGCATGTGTCACCATGCTGGCTACATACACACATTCATGTATGGAGGCTGGACACAAGAAAAAACTGATGGGAACTTTTTCCCTCTAGTGCTGGGAATCAACCCAAGGCCTCTGATATGCTAGGTAAGAGCTCTATCCCTGGCATTTAATACATAAAGCAAAGGAGACAAAAAGGAGTTCATTCAACATCCAGCTTTACATAAGCACTGAAGGAGAAATGCACAGGTGTCCTGAATATGAACCATGAGCTAGAATAATTCTAGGTCGACTCTGCTTTGAAAACACATCTTAACCAAGCAGGTGGGTTTTAATAATAAGCCACCCAGCAGGCCAACCAGGTCCCCACTGTGAAGCATCAGATTGCAGGTGGGGATTAGAATGAGGTGTGGCTGGTAGAACAAAGAGGAATAACAAAAACCACCTTCTCATTTTTCTACCAAGGTACAGAAAGAAAGAAAAGTGACATGCCCTGGTTGTACAGCAAGTCAGAAACAGAACTGGAACTAACATTAAGGCCCTTAACCTCTTTGTTTCACATAACTTAAGATCTCTTAAAACTTAAGATCTCTTAAAACTATCAGGTAATTAATATCAAACACTTTTGGGGGGAAATTGAATCCAAGGCCTCAAACATGCCAGGTGCTCTACCACTGAGATACTCCAACCCCACCCCACTGCCCAGTTCCACTCTTTAAATAGGTTTTTTTTTTTTTTTTCCAGTAAGTCATTCCAATCAATCTACTTATTCAACAAATGTTACAAATATCCCAAACTCTGTGCAGGGAACTGGAGCAACCAAAATGAATCAGATAAGACCTGATTTAGAACTGTGGGTCAAATACTCTGTTTTGAACTATTTGTGTCCTCCTATCCCAAAATTCGTATGTTGAAATCCTAACCCTTAGTGCCATAACATCAGGAGGAGGGGTCTTTGGGAAGTAATTAAGTCCTGAGAGTACAGTCCTCACAAATGGATCCCAGAGAGCTGTCTCACTCTCTACCAGGTGAGGACACAATGAAACACTGGCAGTCTGCAGCTTGGAGAGGGCCCAGGCCAGAACCCTCTACCTGATTTAAGAGCCTTAGAACTGTGAGAAAGAAATGTCTGTTGTTTGTAAGTCACTAGTCTATGGTTGTCCCCCTCACCACCCTCACAGCCATGTCCCACACAGGCAATGAAAGTTGGAGCTCCTCGAGTGTAACCAGTTGGCTGTGAAATAAAACTAAGAAAGAGAAAACAGGGAAGAAACCACAGGACACAGGAATTTTAGAAAGGTGGGGGGCAGGATGGCTATCCCATCTTAGGGATCAAGCTTCCACACTGGAAATAAGGAGATGGAGCCAGTGCTTGCTTTATTTATTGGGGGGGGGCGGGACATCAAAGGTTTTCCATAAAATATACTTAGCCAATTAAGGTAGGAGGTGGGCTGTCCAGTTTCCAATGCATTACACCCAACTTTGGAGCTACAAGAGCAGTGTCCCTAGCCCAGAAAAGGCAGAGGTCACGTGCATTGCGCAATCTATTGAGCGGAGGAGCCACAAAATAGTTTGCAACGCCAAACCTAAATCTTACTGGCTCAGGCAGAGTGAAGAGGCTCAAATAAGCTCAAATAATTTACAGGTGGCCTCCCACATCTCCCCTCTCACCCCATACTAGGAGTCAAACCAAAGGACTTGAACATGCTATACATAAGCACACTCTCCACTAATCTATATCCCCAGCCCCTTTTAAAGACAGGGTCTCCTCTGCTATCATGTATAACGAATTAGAATAAATTTTTAAAAATAAAAATTAAAAAAAGGCAGGGTCTCTCTAGATTGTCCATGCTGGCCTCAAACTTGTGATCCTCCTGCCTCTGCTTCCTGAGTAGCTGGGATGATAGTCATGTGCCACTGTGTCTGGTTTATGGTATTTTTTTTTTATAGAAGCCTAAACTAAGGCACCTTCATAAACAAATAGTTAGATAAGAAGATGGAAAAAATTAACATCTAAACAACTGCCAGCTCTAGAATTCCTCTTTGGAAAGTAGTTGCATTTATTTAGAATATCACCTTGATAAGGGCTTGGACAAAAGGAAAGGCCACACATGGAAAGTGCCCTGAAACTATTCCATGTAGAAACAGCTGTAGAAGAGGTTTGTTTTGTTTTGTTTTGTTTTGTTTTTAAAGAGAGAAAGAGAGAGAGAGAGAGAGAGAGAGAGAGAGAGAGAGAGAGAGAGAGAGAGGGAGAGAGAGAGAGAGAGAATTTTTTAATATTTATTTTTCAGTTTTCAGCAGACACAACATCTTTGTTTGTCTGTATGTGGTGCTGAGGATTGAACCTGGGCCGCACGCATGCCAGGCGAGCGCACTACCGCTTGAGCCACATCCCTAGCCCCTGAAAATGAAATTTTTTAAAAATATTTTTTTAGTTGTATATGGACACAATATCTTTATTTATTTTTATGTGGTGCTGAGGATCAAACCCAGTTCCTCACACATGCCAGGCAAGTGCTCTACCACTGAGCCATAACCCCAAGCCCTGGAATTTTTTTTAACAGTAAGTTTCTTCTATCTTCCTTCAAATCTGTCTTTGAATAAAACATATTTTCCTACCAATTTGAATCTGAATATTTCTGGAGTGGTTTAGCCTTTCCCCATGTCAGCACTGGAGCTGCTTGGTAACAGGGGACACCCTGTGGCCAGGTAGCTAAAGAGGGTGGAGGAGGGACAGGCTGACTCTATAAAGATTTAAAGAACTTGCTACGACCCCAGCTGTTCAGAAAAGTTTTAAAAATATGCTGTATGAGCAGACTTTTCCTGGAATTGAAAGTACTCCCTGAATTACAGGTAAGAACACAGGCTATGAGATAGGGAGTAGGAAATCTAGAGAAATTTGTCATGTCAAAGTCTGAGAATCTATAGAAATATCAGCAAGGGCTTTGGCTTCTACAGGACATAAAATCAGGAAATGGCTGGGTAAAGTCAGTTTTACCCAGATCTAAATTGCCCCTCCCTACCTTCAGCTATAAGGTTGTTAAGGTTGTGTCTTGGGCAGCTCCATCCTACCCTTCCCGCTTCAGCCCACCTGTTTCCTACCTTTTGGCCATCCCAACAAGCATTCATTCCTGAGTCTAGTCACAAAGAAATCTTAGGACATACAAAAAGGCAGAACACCTCACTTCTGGGAATACCAGGATACCAGCTATGGCGCCCTTCTCCCTCCCCGGAGAAGTCAACGTTACCCCTTTTAAAATAAACCCCGCTTTATATGCTTGACTTGGCATGCTTAACTTCAACATGTGAGGGAGCAGAACTCGTCACCCAATAACCAGCGATATCAAATGCATTAAAAGAAATCTATATCGGGGTGCAATGGTACACACCTGTAATCCCAGAAGCTCAGGAGGATAAGGCAGGAGAATTGTGAGTTTCAAAGCCAGCCTCAGCAACTTAGTGAGACCCTAAGCAACTTAATGAGACCCTGTCTCTAAATAAATATAAATACAGGTGGGAATATGGATCAGTGGTTAAGCACCCCTAAATTCAATCCCTGATACTAAAAGAAAGAAAAAAAATCTACAGAAAGGGTTTTGGGAAATTGCCTTGGAGCCTTTGGGCTGGGTCATGAAGGATTTGTGGTAGCATGTCATGGGCATTGGGGAGAGGGAACAGCACATACAAAGAAAGGTAGAGATGCATAAATAACAAGGTATATTCAGAGAAGTCCTATCACAGGAAAGCAAGGAGCTGAAACTCCAAACATCTGTTCTTGTGTCTCAATAAAAAATTTAAAGTCAGACACAAAAAGTCAAGCAAGAGAATTTTATTATGAGTGAAAGAACACTATCGAGAGAGTCAAGGCGGGGATTATAGCTCAGAGGTAGAGCACTTGCCCAGCATGGGTGAGGCATTGGATTCAATTCTCAGCACCACATAAAAAAGCAAATAAATAAAAAATTAAGGTTAAATTCTTTTTTTTTTTTTTGAGAGTGAGAGAGAGAGAGAGAGAATTTTAACATTTATTTATTTTTTCTTAGTTCTCGGCGGACACAACATCTTTGTTGGTATGTGGTGCTGCTGAGGATCGAACCTGGGCCGCACGCATGCTAGGCGAGCGCGCTACCGCTTGAGCCACATCCCCAGCCCCAAGGTTAAATTCTTAAAGAAAGATAGAGAGTAACTTCTGAGCAAAAACAAAGGAACAATGTCATTTCCAAATTTATTACCATTTGATGTTTTTCTGGAGAACTGGGTTCCACCTAATGCAGTCTTTACCAATTAGATGTTTAACTCCTCCTTCACATCAGGCAGGAGAGTTTTTGACTTTAGTTGGTCCTCTCCAGAACTATCATGGTGACCACCCCATTCAGGGGGCTTCATTTACAAGTCAATTTCTAGATTAATGCAGGTGCCAGGGTCTGTGACCAGGCAGACCTCATCTTTAGTGCACCTGAATTACTAAAGAAATTTCCTTCTGAAATACATTGAGAAACTTATGGCCATAAATCCTAACTTTACAATGACCTCAGTAGAGGAGTTAGTCCCATTGATCTTTCCTTCTTGATGTATTCCTTAATTGGCTCTCTTTGTGTCTATCTATTTATTCTCAGAGTTGGTATACTTGTTGTTCTACAAAGTTACTTGATTGTGCATTAAAGGCAATTCAAAGAAACTCCGTGACCTTGCTGTGTTATTGGTTCACATTTCACTTATCATCACTAACTACTATCTAACTCTTTCATGTGGCAAGAATAGATTAAGTGGGAGGAAGCAATGTGAGATGAAGCTGGAGAAGCAAGTAGGGTCTGTGTCATAGAGGTCTGAATGACAGCTTCAACTTTTCTCTGTAGACAATGTGTAGCCACTAGAAAGTGGGGATATGATTATTCTCTCCATTGTGTCCCTTTATTCCTATCTCTAATTGCTGACTCTTCACATTCTATCAGCAATTTGTTGTGTCATATGCTTTGGGAGACTCTAAGCTCCTGAAATTCCATGTGGGTGATAGGAAAATGTAATCGTAGACAGTCCTGAATTCAAATCCTACCTCTTTAACTTACTAAGCATCCTTGAGCAAGTTTTTTAACCTCTCTGAACCTTGGGTTTCTTATCTAAAAAATGGGTATAATCACAATACCTACCTCAAAGGATAGTTATGAAGATAAAAGCAATAGAAGTGTTCAACATGGTGCCTGCATGCATTAGTCCTCAGGTAAGGCAGTTCCTGTTATTCATCCTTGAATACCCAAGGCTTAACATAGAATGTGTACATTTTGAGGACTCTGCTATAACAGAGAAAGAGACAAAAATTATTGACAGGGAGAAAAAACTAGACATAATAAATGGAGAGCCTTCCCACTACAAGAGTCAGTTTTGTTTTCACTAGGTACAAATTTTTTCCTAATATCCCAAGAATGTAAAAAAGTCTTCTATGGTAGATTTTAAATATGTCAACAAATTCCTTGCTATTCCTCCCTTCAAGTGGTGGAGTCTAACTGCCCTTTCCCTGAATGTGGATTGGATTTAGTAAGTGGCTTCTACTAAATGATGCTAAAGTGTTGATGTGTACCTGACTCTACATCATGAAAAACATGGCAACTTGCTTCTTTCTCATTCTTTTTGTTTATTTTCTTTTATACATGGGTACAATATTTTTGTTATGTGGTACTGAGGATCAAACCCAGTGCCTCACATGTGTGAGGCAAGAACTCCACCAGTGAGCTACAACCTCTGCCCTCTTGCTCATTCTTGAATCTATATCTGGCAGCAGCCAATTGCTATGTCACCAAAGGACAACCAAGCACCCAGGGAAAACCCCAGATGAATAGGAAAGGAGGCCTTTTGCTGGCCTTTGAAGTGGATACTTCAGCTCCAGTCACATCTTCAGTTGGCTACAGCCTCTGATGTCATCCTGGCTGGAATCTCAGGAAAGACCCTGAGCCAGAGCCACCCAACTAAGCCACTCTTGAGCTCCTGATCACAGAAATTGTGATATAATGTTTCTTATTTTAGGTTCTAAGATTGGGGGCAAATTTTTATGTAGCAATAAATAAATACTATAACATCTAAATGCAATATTGTTTATTTAAAATTTTAAACTTGGAGCTTGGCTGTTTCTTTTTGACTTCATTCTCTAAGTGTCATTATTAACAATCACCCTGAGGTTAAAAGAAAAAACAACCTTTCATTTATGGGAACAATTATAATTAGTTTCAGGTTCCAAAAAATATAAGAATTGAAAATAAAAACAAGTCTCTGGGCACTCAGAAACCACAGAACTGCTGCAATCTGTGAGATAATCAAAATCTGAGCATGTTTTCTCTCAGAGAGAAGCTTGTTAGTGGTCAGGAGAGCTTTCCAGTCACCAGCAATGCCCAGGAACTGGAGCAGAATGGATCAACTTCTTAGAAAGGAAAGTGGCCAGGTCATGTGGCTTAAGAAAAACATCTCCAAATTGTATATTGTTTTATCTGTTCAAATATTATACCTTGATTAAGGCTGACATAAGGGGTTGGAAATGTGGCTCAGTGGTAGAGCACTTGCCTAGCATGTTTGAGGCATTGGGTTCAATTCTCAGTACCACATATAAATAAATAAATAGATAAAATAAAGGTCCATAAACAACTAAAAAAATATTTTAATTTTTTTTTTTAAAAAAGGATACACAATGGTACAGAAGAGAAGACACAGAGATAAATCACACATAGATTCAGTCATCTGATCCTTGACAAAGTTGCCAAAAAACATACATTGGAGAAAAGACAGCCTTTTTAATAAACAGTGCTGGGTAAACTAGTTATCCATATGCAAAAGAATGAAATTAGACCTTATCTCTCATCCTCCACAAAAGTCTACTCAAAATGGATCAAAGATCTAGGAATTAGATCAGAAACTATACAACTCCTAGAAGAAACTACGGGGACAAAACTCCAATATAGAGGCACAGACGACTTTCTCAATAGGACTCCTAAAGCTCAGGAAATAATGTCAGAGTTAATAAATAAAAGGAATCAACCTCTTGACTTTAACCTAGTGGGACTTTCAGATTTCTAGTCTGCAGAACTGTTAAGAATCAATTTGTGTTGTTTAAGCTACAGATTTTGTGGTAATTTGTTATAGCAGCAATATAGCAGAAACTAATGCAAGATACTTTAAAACATCTAAGAGCCTGGGGGGGCATAGCTCAGTAGTAGAATGCTTGCCTAGCCTACAAGAGGTCCTGGGTTTGATCCCCAGCACTAAAACGAAAAAGGTGGGGCAGGACACATAGCAGACACCAGTAGGCAGTTGGTAGATAAGGATCTATAGGTGAGAGAAGAGGGTGGAGCTTGAGGTATAAATTTGATATATACATGTTGTTGGCAGATGGCTGCCGGGAATATAAATTCATGTTAATACCTACTTGCTGTGCATCTTTCAGAAGAGTATTTAATTTCTCTGACACATTATTGAGCACTTATTCTGTCCTGGTATCATCCCATTTATATACATTCTCTTAATCCTCACAATCACCATTTTTATCTCCTATTTTACAAAAAAAGAAACTGAGGTGGTTTTTTTGTTTTGTTTTGTTTTTGTTTTTAAAGTTTGTCCTAGACCACAGACAGCACAAAGTAGAGACAAACTAACTTCAGCCAGGTCCCATGGTCATGCCTGTAATGCTGGCACCTGGGGAAGTTGAGACAGGAGAATTGACAAGTTCAAGGCCTGCCTCAGCAACTTCGTGAGACACTGTCTCACAATAAAAATAAAAGGACTGGGATGTAGCTCAGTGGTAAAGTGCTCTGGGTTCAATCCCTAGTATCAAAATGGAGGTTAAAAAAAAAAGAACTAATTCTATTGCTTTTTGTCTCAGTGCCTGTGGCTGAGTACCAGCACCATTGATGCAATCTAGGAGTTTGTTAGGTTTATTGGATTCAAATGTGAATTTCAACAAGATTCCTAGTTATCACATTAAGTGCGGGAAATATTAGACTCTAATATTTGGTATCAGGCTTCCAGAACAGGCTCCACACAGGTAGGTGCTCCACCATGTCCTAGCTTGGAGTCCTAGCAATATAGATTGGTTTCTACCTCTATCTCTGTTCATGTTATTCTCTACCTCTGTTGTAGGGACACATGAGGCAGGGCACCAAAATAGCAGTTTTATTTGGTTGCAGCCAAGTTCAGAGGGTACAGCTTTTGCTGGAATCAGCTAATCCCCTGAATCAACTAATTCCCAGAGTTCAGATAGTTTCAGAATTTTTATTATGTGGTGCTGAGGACCGAACCCAGTGCCTCACACGTTCTAGTCAAATGCTCTACCACTGGAGCTACAACCCCAGCCCTAGTTTCAGAATTTTATTCCCAGCATGTAAAAGGAGGGGCTCAGAAGTTCACAGTCTGCAGAAGTTGACATAAAAACAACTTTTTCTTTTCACTGTTCTGGGCAAGTTAATCCTTCAAGGACAACACCTGAGAAGGGGAGGGCTTCTTCTCCCCTTCCTTTCCTCCCCCTGCCAGCTGTTACCATGGAGCCCAATTTCTCATTCTAGAAATTTAGACATCTTTGTGAAGCTCCAGCTCAAGGCCAGAGGCTTTGTTAAAAGATTTGTCTTTTTATTATCACATTTTGCATTTGTAAACACACTTCTACAAATTACTACACTGGATAAATGTTTCTGAAAAACTAGTAAAGGGGTGTTCAGCACCAGGAGCGCTTAATTCTTCCAGGCCAGTGGCCAAGTAAAATAAGGCAACATGAAAATAGGAAGTTTACCTACACTGAACTCTTTTGTAAAGACTCTTTTGCTTCTAGTCCTAAAATCCATTATGGTCAAGATTTTGGAGAAGCTTAGTTAAAATTTTCTGTGGAGGAGGGGGTGCCATTACACCTGCATTTTTAAACTCCGGTTCCGGGGCCTCTCTACTTATATCTACTGTAACCAACGGATAACAACCGTCTCCTCCACTAGCACTCCGAACTTAGCTCTAAGACAAGGTAAGATTTTTCTCACCTATTATGCCAAACGCCAGTAAAATCAAGACCTACAGCAGACCAGGGACTGTTTGAGTCGAAGTATAAATTGGAAAATAAAACAAACTGTCGCCGCCAGTGCCCCCGCAGGCTCTGTGGCGTCCTGCCCACGGGAGCACGGACTGTGAGGAATACAGTGGGCGGGAAATTTAAAAGCTTGAGTTCTGGCCTCTGGGCCGCTAAGCGGATATGCGCGAGCAGGGGCACCGCCCCAGACGGCCTTCTCCGCATGCGCGGAAGGCCGGATGTGGCTCAAATTGATTGAAAGTGCGCGGTGCTGCAGCAATGGCGGCGCTCGGAACCCTAACGGGTAGTGGCAATTGGTTTTCTGCTTTGGCGCTCGGGGTGACTCTTCTCAAATGCCTTCTCATTCCTACCTAGTAAGGACCTGCACGGCCAGGGGCTGGGCGGGAAGGCCCCACGGTCGGTCAGGGCGGGAGGAAAATGTGTGTTATATCCCTGGTTATGAAGAGAGATGTTGGGTCGTGGTCGCCACTCCACCTTTGCTAAGCTTCCACTTCTGCGGTTGTTACTTAGAACTAGAATATAGCCCTGGCTGGTCCTGTTCAGCCCCGTTGCTGTCTGACCTAGGGCAAGTACTCTGAACTTTTTGAGCTTCAAGGTCCTCATCCTCAATATGCAAATAAGTACATCCACCTCCACCATTCATTAAACAGGTATTATCAGCTGCCATGGGGCGCCAGCTCTGTTCTAAATCCTGGGGATGCGGTGGAGTTGGTTGGGGCAGACAAACAGGAAAGTTCCAGGTTGTGGTAAGATATATGAAGGATGAGGCCGCTGCGCCCGCCTGAAACCCAGCGGCTCGGGAAGCTGAGGCTGGAGGATCCCGAGTTCAAAGCCAGCCTCAGCAAGTTTGCGAGGCCCTAAGCAACTCAGCGAGACCCTTCGCTAAATAAAATACAAAAAAAAAAAAAAAAGGCTGGGGGTGTGGCTCAGTGGTTAAGTGCCTCTGGGTTCAATCCCTGGCACAAAAACAAAACAAAAACCTTATATCAATAGTATAAATTAGTGGGTTTCACTGACAGTCTCATACACGTAAAAATTGTGCTTTGGTTTATCCATCCGAGGTGATCTTTGAGTTAAAATCCCAAGTATGAAAAAGAGTAATGTGAAAAAAGTTCAGGAATGAGAAAAGTAGGTCTTTCCTACAACAGGAAAGAATACTGGATACCCTGAACAGAAAGTAGCCTGTTGTGTCTAAATAGCAGTTAAGGAGGAAAAGTGGTGCAGGAAAAGTAGATATTAGCCAGATCACACAGTTAAGAAAACCATAGTTAAACTGTTGTATACAGAAAAATTGTTTGCTGGGTCAAGACTGAAAGCATCAGAAGGGGAAACTACTACCAAATGTGGTATCTATACAACAGGTGCTCAGTATCAACATTTATTAACATTAGATTCTGCCTTCCCTTTATCCACTTTCCTGATTTTTTTCCCCCTCATCCTTTTTCTCACTGCTCCTCAGGGTCTCCCACTTCCTAGTTTTAGGGTTTGCTTTATTGGTATCATTTTGATTTGAGCTCTTGATAATCTCTTGTTGGGTATGAAGAACTATATGTATAGAATATCCATACTTATATATGTAATTATATAAGAATTGCAATATGGCAAAGTAACTTACAGGGGTATTGGTCACATGAAAGCAAATAAGAAACATCTTTCCATCTTACAAGCAAATTGGAAAGAATTTGCTAAAATTCTTGCTAAAATATAAGAAATTCCTTTCATAATAAAATGAAAGGGTTTTTTATTTGTTTTTTTGCTTTGCTTTTTAAACTATAGGTCTGTGTGTATAAGGTCATATTTCTTGTTTTAGTTACTTCAGCCTAGAAATGTATCTTTTGAGTACTGCTGTAGGTCAAGGATTAAGAGTATTTGTTGTAGGAGGGCTTCCTAATTGAACTTTGAGTATTCACTCTGGCTATTTACTTATTTGTTTGTTTGTTTTTGTGACGCTGGGGATTGAACCAGGGCCTTGTGCATACAAGGCAAGCACTCTATCAACTGAGCTATATATTTGTTTATTCTAATTAGTTATACATGACAGTAGAATGCATTTTGACATATCATACATAAATGGAGTATAACTTCTCATTCTTCTGGTTGTACATAATATAGTAAAGTTAGACTGGTTGTATGGTCATATATGTACATCTGGTAATAATGTCCAATTCCTTCTACTATCTTTCATACCCCCATATTCCCTCCCTTCCCTTCACTCCTCTCTGACTAATCCAAAGTATCTCTGTTCTTCACTAGCCACCCACTTATTGTGAATTAGCATCCACATATTGGAGAAAACATTTGGCTTTTGGTACTTTGGGCTTGGTTTATTTTGCCTAGCATGATATTCTCCAGCTCCATCCATTTACCTGCAAATGCCATAATTTCATTCTTCTTTAAGGTCAAATAATATTCCTGTGTGTATATATACCACATTTTCTTTATCCATTCATCTGTTGAAGGGCATCTAGTTTGGTTAAATAGCTTGGCTATTGTGAATTGAGCTGCTATAAACATTGATATAGCTGCGTCACTGAAGTCTGCTGATTTTGAGTGTTTTGGATATAAACTGAGGAGTGGGATAACTGGGTCAAATAGTGGTTCCATTCCAAGTTTTCTGAGGAATCTCCATTGCTTTCCATAGTGGTTACACCAATTTGCATTCCCACCAGCAATGTATGTATCCTTGCCAACATTTATGGTTGCTTGTATTCTTGATAATTGTCACTTCAGCCATTTATTAATCTTTACATTGCAGCCAAAGTACAATCATGTACCATAAAATGACATTGTTTTGTTCAAATGGACCGCATATTATACAACTGTAACCCTGTAAAATTATATCATCTACATTGTGACCATCTTAGTTTATATGTGTACTTTCTATGATGTTTGCACAACTACAAATTGCCAAAGGATACGTTTCTCATCCTTGTTGTTAAGGGGTCCATGACTATAGTTACTTGCTATTTGGTATTATGTCTCCAATCTTTGGTTTTTCATTTTTTTCCAAATACCTTTTCAGTAAGTTAAAATTACTTTTGTTCTTCTTAGTTTCTTTGATAAATAGAAAAAAAGGTGCTATGGTTTGGGGATATAGCTCAGTTGGTAGAGTGCTTTCCTTGCATGCACAAGACCCTCGGTTCAATCCTCAGCACCACACACACACAAAAAAAAAAAAAAAGGAAGAAAGAAAAAGGTGCCACAAGGCTAAAATTCTCCCTCTTTGATTTAGATTTTTGTAATGCTTTTATGAATATTTATAACTCTTCATTTGTTTTTGTTCAGGAAACATTTCAAAAACATCTATATTCCTACATAATAGTAAACAGAACACTAAAGTGAAAGACAGTTTTTTTGCTCAAATTGCTTATAGTCAAGATGGGGAAATAGACAAGTTCTGTCAAAGACTTATGGTTACCAAAACGTATCTCTTCTCACAATCTGACTAAAATAATGGCAAAATAATTATAAACCTAATGAGTAAGGATATCAGTGTATGAGAACATTCAGCAGCCTTTGAAAACTGGTAGAAGAATGATAACTGATTTAGCAACACAAAGGGACCTTCTGCCAGCATGCTTGCAGAGGATAGACAAGAAAAGAGTCTATATACCTTAAAGAACTCTAAAGGGCTTCAAAGTTTGAGTATATGGGACTCGAAATTGGCTGAGAGTCAATATACTTTAAATTTTTTTTTTTTTTTTGACTGTGGTTCAGGGGATCCAACCCGGTCTTTGCATGTGCTAAGCAAGCACTCTACCACTGAGTTATATCCCCAGCTCAACAGTCAGTGTGTGTGTATATATATATATATATATATATATATATATATATATATATATTTTTTTTTTTTTTTAATCTGAAGTCCTATAATACTGGACTGTATTTCCCTTGTAAGTGAGATTTCTCTCTGAGGACAGTAAATAGGGATTCAGAGTTAGCAGATTATATGGAAGGCATAAGTAAGATAAAGGGAAGAAAATGAAGATTAATTGGAAGTCTATAGAGAGTGGTCAGTCCCCCACATCCCATTCTCCACCCCACTCTTATTCCCTCAACTAAGTGCAGAAGCAGAAAATCAGGTTGTTTTCTGGGGAAATTGAACAACCCCAGAGAAAAGATCTTTTGGGGATCTGCTACTAAAACTTAGCAGTATATCTAGTTATCCCCCACAAAGTGAAGCCTCCAACAGTATCCAGAAAGAAACAAAATAACAGCAACCAAAAAAAAAGGGAAATTGAGATAGTACAACTAAGAAAACGTCCCCATACTCCCTCATATCTTCTAGATGCGCTCTTCAGAGAGGAAAAAAGATAATATGGATAAAGACAGAAAAGATGCTATAAAATAGAGATGATGAGATAATGGAGTACTTTAAAAAGGAAAATGTAATTGGGCATGGTGTCAGACGCCTGTAATCCCAGTGACTCAGGAAGCTGAGACAGAATGATCGCAAATTTGAGACCAACCTCATCAATTTAACAAGGCCCTAAGCAACTTAGCAAGACCCTGTCTCAAAATATAAAAAAGGTTGGGGATGTGGCTCAGTGGGAAAATACGCCTGGGTACAATTCTTGGTACCAAAAAATAAAAGTAAATGTAATTGCCAAAATTAAAATAAAAGGAATAAGGGAAAAGAATAAATAAAAATAAAATGTAAGGGAAAAGAATTAGAAGTACATTGTAGAATGCCTAACATTCAACTATAAAATTTTCAGGAAAAAAAAAATACACAAGACAGGAGAGGAGATAAATAATAAAATTTCCCAGAGCTTGCACCATATAACATTAAAAAATCCTAAATCTGTAGTACTTCCGGTCCAAAGCATTTCATGTAAGAAATAATCAGTCTGTAGATTTAAATAAAAATTGCTGGGGCAATCTATGGAAAAAAAAAAATTTTTCCAGAGCTGAAGGACACTTAAGTGCCCAGCATAATGAATGAAAAAAAAGGCCCTCACCAGAACATCAGTTACTAAAAATTTTAGACTGCTAGGGATAAGAAGACAAAGACTTCCAGAGATGAAGTGAAAAAATGAGATATCTGCACATCAACATTTATTATAAAAACCAAATTCTGAGTAGCCTAGAATTCTATACCCAGTTAAGTAAAATACATCAGATGTATGAATCATAAATGTATATCACTGATTTTTACAGAGTGAATTTATCAATAAAGAATATATAGAGCCAGGTGTGGTGGCGCACACCTGTAATCCCAGCAGCTTGGGAGCTGAGGCAGGAGAATCAAAGCCAGCCTCAGCAAAAGCAAAGCACTAAGCAGCTCAGTGAGATCCTGTTTCTAAATAAAATACAAAATAGGGTTGAGGATGTGGCTCAAGGGCGAGTGTCCCCTGAGTTCAATCCCTGATATCAAAAAACAAAACAAAAAGAGCATCTAGGGCAACAAGCAGAATTTTATCAGAAACCCCACATGCTTCTCCATTCACTTCTCTGTCCTCATCAAGGATATTGGTTTTCTGACCTTTAACTCCATAGGTTAAATTTTTCCTGTTTTTGAGGTTTATACAAAAGAAACCATTCAAAATGTTCTGGTTCCTTTCACTCATATGTATGAGTTTATAGTTGGTTCATTCTCCCCCACCACCCTGACCCCAGTACTGAGGATTGAACCCAGGGGTACTTTATTTTTGAACTATACTCCCAGTTCTGTTATTTTTTATTTTGAGATAGGGTCTTTCTAAATTGCCTAGGCTGGCTTTGAACTTGAGATCCTCCAGCCTTAGATCCAAAATCACTGGGATTACAGAGATAACATTGGGCCTGGTTTATATTTACCATTTTAGAAATTGGAACTGAGGAATTGTTAAAGCACAATATGCAAGTACCAATTCTAGTAACTATCACGGTAATGACATCACATTATGTAGTCTCTGGAATACCACTGCGTACTTGTGAGAAAAGGAAACTGAAAAAACGGAAAGATAATATCTGAATGTTATGAAAATAAGTTTTGTCCTACAAAATTCCTGAAAGGGTCTCCTTGGGAGTCATACTTCGGGAATTGGTGCCCTATAGTATTCTATTATATGGATATGTATGATAGTTTAACCATTCTACTGTTCATGGACATTTGGATTATCTCCACTTTTATCTGTTGCAAATAATGCTGCTTTGGAACATTCTTAGGTCACATAAGTCTTTTAGTTTGAACATCTATAAATATATACCTAAAAATGAAATTGCTATGTTATCAGTTCAGTGGTGATTTTGAGGAATTGCTATGAAATTTAGGTGAGATTATCTCAGGAATTTGGGGCTATCTCTCTCTAGAAATCAAGAAAAAGACCTAGATTGTATATTGCAATTTGTGAATCCTTAATGACAGTGGAACTACTATCATGTGAACAAGATTGTCTAGAGCAGAGTACTTTGCTTTAGAAGACCCAGAACTAAACTTAGGTGCACATCAACATTTACCTGATAAGTATGGAAAAGAAAAGCCTGGAGACTTAGAAAGGAGTGGCCAGGAGACTTAAGACAAGTTGTTACTGTGGAAAGGTGTAAAACATTGGAAAACAAACTGAGCTGTGTTGGGATAATCTGTTGACTTTGGTGAGTGGATATTCAACAAGAATGTATTGATCCTATCCAGGTGTAAAGTACTGTTCTAGATATGGAGGGGCAGTACAGTGCAGACAAAAATATTCTGGAGCTATTTGGATATATTTATGTATAGTGACAGGGATGTGGATGCAGTGAAAAGATAGGACTAAGACCTTTTTCCACTTCCTCAGACTGATGAGCTCCTCCTCATCCTTGAGGGTCCATGTGAGGCTTTCTCCAGAAAATTAATTTTGTTAGAATTCTTTGTGAGCAATAAAAAGTCACTTCTGGGAAATGGCCTGGAGCCTCCTGTAAGCTTTTTCTCAGCCCTTTAGATAATTCTGAGATCCTTTTCACAGATTTCTAGATCTCCCAACAACTTTACAGAAGGTCAGGCCTTGTGATGTACAGATAAGTGAGGTTTTTCAGGATTATGTAATGCCTGTTTTTGTCTTTATAGGATAGTGAGCTGTGACTGTTAAGGGGCTGTTGATCCTTTTAAAAGCATAGTTAAGAAAATAGAATTTATTAAATGTTTCAAAATCTCATTTTATTCATTTGATTGCTTTGGTAGCCATTCTACAGATTTTGAAGTACACCGCAACTGGCTTGCTATCACTCACAGTTTGCCAATATCACAGTGGTATTATGAGGTAAGTTTTAATTTTCATGTCTTTTATTTCTTTTAAGATGATATGTAAAATCATATAAATATTATTCATATTAAAACAAGTTTCTGGTGCTAGGAGTATAACTCAGTGATAGATAGTTTGCCTTGTCGACCACCACAAAAAGAAAAGAAAAAATATATTAAAAATAGGATTTTATACAACATAGATCTAATTAATCTTTACAAAAATTAATTGTGTGGTGGTGCATGCCTATAATCACAACCAACCCAGCAGGCAGAAGCAGGAGATCAGAAGGTCAAGGCCAGCCTCTACAATTTAGCAAGACTAGTCCCAAAATAAAAAAAGCCAGGCAGGGCTGGAGTTGTGGCTCAGCGGTAGAGTGCTCCTCTTGCACGCACGGGACCCTGGGTTCGATTCAGGCATAGTTGCACATGCCTGTAATCCAAGTAACTTGCAAGGCTGAGGTAGAAGGATCTCAGGTTCAAGGCTAGCCTTGTCAACTTAGTGAAGCCCTAAGCAATTTAGTGAGACCCTGTCTCAAAATAAAAAATAAAAGGCAATAGGGTGGAGGGCGGCACTGGAGTTGTGGCTCAGTGGTAGAGCACTTGCCTTGCACATGTGAGGCACTGGGTTTGAACCTCAGCACCACATAAAAATAAAATAAAGATATTGTTTCCACCTACAACTAAAAAAGTATTTAAAAGAGAGAGAGAGAGAGATAAAAAGGGTCAAGGATGTGGCTCAGTAGTAAAGCACCCTGGGTTAAATCCCTAGTGCCAAAACCACACACACACACACACACACACACACATATTTTATATGTATGTTTTTTTCCTCAGTTCTGTTCTCTGTAACCATTAGAATCCCCTTACTTCAAAATGAGATTCCCAATCTATAAATTGTGAATTATATCATCTACCTCTCTTTTTTCTTAAGGAACATTGAATTAAGAAAGAAGAAAAATTAAATTCCAGGCCTGGCTCTATTTATATAGACAGAGACAAAATATTTCATGTCTTGGACCACACTCTTTCACCTGGCACATGGGGATTTAGAATGAATCATTTCTAAGATCCTGTCTATCCCTAGTATTTTGTGATTTTATGTGGAAAGGAATAATTAAAGGTAATATGTAGGTATCATGTAATATGCAAATCATTCTCTCCTAATACTTGTAGAAACCACATCTGTGTTTTTATTTCTGGATGAATATCTAAATTGCATGTGGTACATCATGAAAAACAGACATCATTTTAGAAATATCCTAATCAAAAGCTGTAGTTTGCCATCAGGAAGGACACCCACCCCCCATTTTTGACAGTACTTGGGATCAAATCCAGGACCTTGCACTGCTAGGCAGGTGTTCTACCCCAGAGCTACATCTCTAAGCCCATCAATAATTTTTAAGTTGAGTTTTCAGAAATAGCTTTTTGAGTTGTTTTGTTTTTGTACTCTGAGCAATTGTCCTATATGAATAAGTTTATTCTCACATGATAATACTTTATTTCATAGGAATGCTGAGGAACTTTAAATGATTCCATCAGCAAGAGGTATTTCAGTCTGCATGTATGGATACCAACTAGAAGTAGTGTGTAGACTAGTAGTCTAGAACTTGGGTAGTAGCTTCAGACTGCCTGGATTTGACTTTCAGCACTGCTTTTTAATGACTGTGCTGGGTGATGATGGGCAAGATATTTGACCTCTCAAATCCTCATTCTTCCCGATTATGAAATAATATAAATAATTGTTAAGTTGAAGTGAATAAAACCGTGAAGCACTTAGCACAGTACATGGAACAAAATGCTCAACAAATATTATTAATCAATTATTAATTAACATCATTAATGTAGTGACTCTCAGCCTATAAATGAAAAGGCAGTCCCCTATCTTGCCATTTTTCCTTTTTTTAAATATTTATATTTTAGTTATAGGTGTACACGATATTTTTATTTTTATGTGATGTTGAGGTCAAACCCAGTGCCCCACGCATGCTAGGCAAGAGCTCCACCTCTGAGCCACAACCCCAGCCCTGCCATTTCTCCCTTTTTGACTGTTCCTTCTCAGTCTCCTTTGCTAACTCTTCTTTATCTGCACATCCCTTAAAAAGCTAGTACTCCCTGGAATTCTTTTTCCTTTAATTCTTTCTGGGTATCCTTTCATTTAGTCCTATAACTTTCGCCACTTCCCATTATCTTAGGACTTCTAAAACTGTATTTGTGCCAAAGGTATCTCCTAAATCTGTTATAGAAGAGGTTTATGCATGTTCTTGGCAACAAAAACCAACAAGAAGCAAAACTCAGTGGTTTGGCAGAGACTCATAGGAGGAGATAAGGCTGGAAAGATATGTACACTGGATCAGTTAGGGTCTTATATGTCCCAGGAGAGTAGATGTGTGAAGAATGGATTGCTTTATGGAGTTCTTCTTAACTGGCCCCAAATTAAATTGGTCAGTTGGTCAGAAGAGACACCAGAAAGACCCTTAACAGGGCTGGAGTTGAGGCTCAGTGGTAGAGCACTTGCCTAGCATGTGTGAGGCACTGAGTTCTATTCTCAGCACCAAAACAAATATATGAATAAAATAAAAGTCCACTGATGTTTAAAAAAAAATTTTAAAAAAAGAAAAGACTCTTAATAAATAATTGTTAAATGAACACATTTCCTTTGAATCTTTATATGTACAAGTTGTGTGTTCAATATTTGAAGAAATATCTTTGTTGTGGTAACTTTTTTTTTTTAATCTTTATTTACTTATTTTTATGAGGTTGCTGAGGATTGAACCCAGTGCCTCACACATGCTAGACAGACATTCTACCACTGAGCTACAGCCCTAGCCCCTGCAGTAGCTTCTTGAGCTAATAATGCATTTGGAGTCAGAAGACCTAGATTTGAGTTTGATTTGAGTTTGGTCTCCAGCACCTCTTAGTTAAGTGATTCGGAAGAAATTCTAGCTAAAGCTGCATTGGCTTCCCAAAACTTATTTAGCTAAGAAGATGCCCTTAGATAGTAATCCTTGAGGTTAAGAGGCCTTCTGGGCCTACTTTAGGAAATCTTTGTGTGGATTAGGGGTTATGATCACAGAGTCCCTGAGTAGTGTGAGATGATTAGAAATAGTAAAGAAAGTATAAAACTTTATTTTGAAAAAAGTGACTGTCTCAGGCAGTACAGTGCCCTCATTTTTTTTTTCGGGGGGGGGGGTACTGGAGATTGAACCCAAGAGCACTTTGCCATAGAACTATGAACTATATCTCCAACCATTTTTTATTTTTGAAACAGGGTCTGGCTAAGTTCTCAGGCTAGGCTTGAATTTAGGAAACTCGCAATGCTTCTACCTTAGCCTTCCTAGCCACTGGGATTATATGCCATGGTGCCAACCCAAATTCTTTTAATGGTTTCCACTTTAAAAATATATAACTATGTCAGTAAAATAAGACTGGAAAAACTTAGACTTCCAATAAAATAAATGATTCTTAAGAGTAGATTGAGGGCTGGGTTTATAGCTCAGTGGTAGAGCACTTGCCTAGCATGTGTGAAGCACTGGTTCGATCCTTAGCATCACATAAAAATTAACATATAAAATAAAGGGGTTCTGTCCACTTACAACTACCAAAAAAAAAAAAAGTAGATTGAAGGACTTCGGACATAGCTTAGTGGTAGAGTTCCTCTTGCTTAGCATTCGTGAGGCCCTGAGTTCAATCTCCAGTACCAAAAGTGAAAAAAGAGTAAACCAGGTGTGGTGGCTCATGCCCTTAATCCCAGTGACTCAGGAGGCTAATGCAATAGGATTGCAGAGGCCAGCCTCAGCAATTTTGTGAGGCCCTAAGCAACTTAATGAGACCCTGTCTCAAGAATAAAAAATAAAAAGGGCTGGAAATATAGCTCAGTGATAAAGCACCCCTGGATTCAATACCCAATACCAAAAAAAGAAAAAAGTTAAAAAAAAAAAAGTAGATTGAGGTCTGTCATTTGGAATGTAGCTGGAAACTGCAAATGTTAATGAAATCTAGATATTGTAGACTTCATTAATATTGTAATTTCTTAGAATTACATGAACAGTAATTTCTAAACTTCTTTGGATTGTCCATACCCTATCAAGAAATCATTTTTGAGCATTGTCTATGCAATGTGACTTTATTTAAAGTTATAAAGGCAATGCTCCATTAATACATAATTAAGATAGAAATTTTGATGGGAGATACTGGGGATTGAACTAGGGGTACTCAACCACTGAGCCTCATCCCTAATCCTATTCTGTATTTTATTTGGAGACCAGGTCTCACTGAGTTGCTTGGTGCCTCACTGTTGCTAAGGCTGCTTTGAACTCTCAATCCTTCTGTCTCAGCCTCCCGAGTGGCTGGGATTACAGGCGTGCACCACCACGCCCAGCTAAGATAGAAATTTTTTTAAAATATGCTTTTAGATGTTGTGGACCTTTATTTTATTCATTTCTTTATATGCAGTACTGAGAATCAAACCCAGTGCCTCACACATGCTAGGCAAGTGTTCTACCACTGAGCCACAACTCCAGTTCCTAAGATAGAAATTTTTAAAGGATGAAACTAAAACATAAAGTTTCTAATTTTTCTTTAGTTCAGTGGCCTATTTTGTTTACACCCCACATTGGAGACTTGGAGATAGAGAAGGATATTTCATGAAGTAGAACTTAATGGATGGGTTCATAGCCTGAATGCTCTGACAGAGCTCCCTCTGGTTTGCCTTAGCTTATCTGTCTTCTCATTTTACTCCTACAGTGGGGAGCAAACAGATTAGGACTAAAGTTTCATTTATCCTCATTGTGAGCAGAGGGCCTGGCTGGGCATACATGAGGCCCTAGGTTCAATCCCAGCAGCATGATAACCAAATAAAGGTCTGGGGTTGTAGCTCAGTGGTAGAATGTTTGTCTAGCACATGTGAGGCACTGGATTCAATCCTCAGCACTACATATAAATAAATAAATAAAGTATTGTGTCCATCTAAACTGAAAAAAATAAATAAATTTTTTTTTATTGGTTGTTCAAAACATTACAAAGCTCTTGACATATCATATTTCATACATTAGATTCAAGTGGGTTATGAACTCCCATTTTTACCCCAAATATAGATTGCAGAATCACATCGGTTACACATCCACATTTTTACATAATGCCATATTAGTAACTGTTGTATTCTGCTACCTTTCCTATCCTCTACTATCCTCCCTCCCCTCCCATCTTCTCTCTCTACCCCATCTACTGTAATTCACTTCTCTCCTTGTTTATTTTCCCATTCCCCTCACAACCTCTTGTATGTAATTTTGTATAACAATGAGGGTCTCCCTCCATTTCCATGCAATTTCCCTTTTCTCTCCCTTTCCCTCCCACTTCATGTCTCTGTTTAATGTTAATCTTTCTTCCTGCTCTTCATCCCTGCTCTGTTCTTAGTTGCTCTCCTGATGTCAAAGAAGACATTTGGTATTTGTTTTTTAGGGATTGGCTAGATTCATTAAGCATAATCTGCTCTAGTGCCATCCATTTCCCTGCAAATTCCACAATTTTGTCATTTTTTAGTGCTGTGTAATACTCCATGGTGTATAAATGCCACATTTTTTTTATCCATTCATCTATTGAAGGGCATCTGGGTTGGTTCCACAGTCTAGCAATTGTGAATTGTGCTGCTATGAACATCGATGTGGCAGTATCCCTGTAGTACGCTCTTTTAAGGTCTTCAGGGAATAGTCCGAGAAGGGCAATAGCTGGGTCAAATGGTGGTTCCATTCCCAGCTTTCCCAGGAATCTCCATACTGCTTTCCAAATTGGCCGCACCAGTTTGCAGTCCCACCAGCAATGTACAAGAGTACCCTTTTCCCCACATCCTCACCAGCACTTGTTGTTGTTTGACTTCCTAATGGCTGCCAATCTTACTGGAGTGAGATGGTATGTTAGGGTGGTTTTGATTTGCATTTCTCTGACTGTTAGAGATGGTGAGCATTTTTTCATGTACTTGTTGATTGATTATATGTCCTCCTCTGAAAAGTGTCTGTTCAGGTCCTTGGCCCATTTGTTGATTGGGTTATTTGTTGTCTTATTGTCTAAAGTTTTTTAGTTCTTTGTATACTCTGGATATTAGGGCTCTATCTGAAGTGTGAGGAGTAAAAATTTGTTCCCAGGATGTAGGCTCCCTATTTACCTCTCTTATTGTTTCTCTTGCTGAGAAAAAACTTTTCAGTTTAAGTAAGTCCCATTTGTTGATTCTTGTTATTAACTCTTGTGCTATGGGTGTCTTATTAAGTAATTTGGAGCCCGGCCCCACAATATGTAGATCGGAGCCAACTTTTTCTTCTATCAGACGCAGAGTCTCTGATTTGATATCTAGCTCCTTGATCCACTTTGAGTTAACTTTTGTGCATGGCAAGAGGAGGGGATTCAGTTTCATTTTGTTGCATATGGATTTCCAGTTTTCCCAACACCATTTGTTGAAGATGCTATCCTTCCTCCATTGCATGCTTTTAGCTCCTTTATCAAATATAAGATAGTTGTAGCTTTGTGGATTAGTCTCTGTGTCCTCTATCCTGTACCATTGGTCCACCCGCCTGTTTTGGTACCAGTACCATGCTGTTTTTGTTACTATTGCTCTGTAATATAGTTTGAAATCTGGTATCGCAATACCACCTGATTCACACTTCCTGCTTAGAATTGCTTTTGCTATTCTAGGTCTTTTATTTTTCCATATGAATTTCATGATTGCTTTATCTATTTCTACAAGAAATGCCGTTGGGATTTTGATTGGCATTGCATTAAACCTATAGAGAGCTTTTGGTAATATCGCCATTTTGATGATGTTAGTTCTGCCTATCCATGAACAGGGTATATTTTTCCATCTTCTAAGATCTTCTTCTACTTCTCTTTTTAGGGTTCTGTAGTTTTCATTGTATAAATCTTTCACCTCTTTTGTTAGGTTGATTTCCAAGTTTTTTTTTTTTTTTTTTTTTTGAGGATATTGTGAATGGAGTGTTTTTCCTCATTTCCGTTTCAGAAGTTTTGTCGCTGGTATACAGAAATGCCTTTGATTTATGCGTGTTGATTTTATATCCTGCCACTTTGCTGAATTCATTTATTCTAGTAGTTTTTTTGTAGACCCTTTTGGGTCTTCTAGGTATAGAATCATGTCATCTGCAAATAGTGATAATTTAAGTTCTTCTTTTCCTATTTTTATGCCTTTAATTTCTTTTGTCTGTCTAATTGTACTGGCCAGTGTTTCGAGAACTATATTGAATAGAAGTGGTGATAGAGGGCATCCCTGTTTTGTTCCAGATTTTAGAGGGAATGCCTTCAATTTTTCTCCATTCAGAATGATGCTAGCCTGAGGCTTAGCACAGATAGCTTTTACAATGTCGAGGAAAGTTCCTGTTATCTCTAGTTTTTCTAATGTTTTGAACATAAAGAGATGCTGTACTTTGTCGAATGCTTTTTCTGTGTCTATCGAGATGATCATATGGTTCTTATCTTTAAGTCTATTGATGTGGTGAATAACATTTATTGATTTCCGTATATTGAACCATCCTTGCATCCCAGCGATGAATCCTACTTGATCATGGTGCACAATTTTTTTGATGTGCCTTTGTATCCGATTTGCCAGAATTTTATTGAGGATTTTTGCATCTAGGTTCATCAGAGATATTGGTCTGTAGTTTTCTTTCTTTGAGGTGTCTTTGTCTGGTTTCGGAACCAGGGTGATGTTGGCCTCATAGAATGAATTTGGCAGAGCTCCCTCTTTTTCTATTTTCTGAAATAACTTGAAAAGTATTGGTATTAGTTCCTCTTTAAAGGTTTTGTAAAACTCCGCTGTATACCCATCTGGTCCTGGGCTTTTCTTGGTTGGTAGTCTTTTGATTGCTTCTTCTGTTTCATCCATTGATATTGGTCTGTTTAAATTGTGTGTATCCATCCTCCTGACTCAGTCTGGGCAAATCATATGACTTAAGAAATTTATCGATGTCTTCACTATCTTCTATTTTATTGGAATATAGGTTTTCAAAATAATTTCTAATTGTCTTCTGTATTTCTGTAGCATCTGTTGTGATATTGCCTTTTTCATCCTGTATGTTAGTAATTTGAGTTCTCTCTCTTCTTCTCTTTGTTAGCATGGCTAAGGGTCTGTCAATCTTATTTATTTTTTCGAAGAACCAACTTTTAGTTTTGTTAATTTTTTCAATCGTTTCTTTTGTTTCAATTTCGTTGATTTCCGCTCTGATTTTAATTATTTCTTGCCTTCTGCTACATTTGCTGTTGTTTTGCTCTTCCTTTTCTAGGGCTTTGAGATGAAGTGTGAGCTCATTTATTTGTTGGTTTTTCCTTTTTTTGAGGAATGACCTCCAGGCGATGAATTTCCCTCTTAAAACTGCTTTCATTGTGTCCCATAGATTCCTATATGTTGTGTCTGTATTTTCATTTATCTCTAAGAATTTTTTGATTTCCTCCTTTATGTCTTCTGTAACCCATTGATCATTAAGTAACATATTGTTCATTTTCCATGTGATGTAGGATTTTTCCTTCCTTCTTTTATCATTGATTTCCAGTTTCATTCCATTATGATCAGGTAAAATGCATGGTATAATCTCCACCCCTTTATATTTACTGAGGGTTGCCCTATGGCATAATATATGGTCTATTTTTGAGAAGGATCCATGTGCTGCTGAGAAAAAAGTATATCCACTTGTTGATGGTTGATATATTCTATATATGTCAGTTAAGTCTAGGTTATGGATTGTGATATTGAGTTCTATAGTTTCTTTATTCAACTTTTGTTTGGAGGATCTGTCCAATGGTGAGAGGGGTGTGTTGAAGTCACCCATAATTATTGTGTTGTGGTCTATTTGATTCTTGAACTTGAGGAGAATTTGTGTTGTGAACGTCGCAGCTCCATTATTTGGTGCATAAATATTGATAATTGTTATGTCTTGTTGGTGAATGGTTCCTTTTAACAGTATATAATGTCCTTCCTTATCCCTTTTGATTAACTTAGTCTTGAAGTCGATTTTATTCTATATGAGGATGGCCACCCCTGCTTGCTTACGAGGACCGTGTACGTCGTATATTTTTTCCCAACCTTTCACCTTCAGCCTGTGTATGTCTTTTCCAATCAGATGTGTCTCCTGGAGGCAACATATTGTTGGATTTGTTTTTTTAATCCATGTTACCAGCCTATGTCGCTTTATTGGAGAGTTTAAGCCATTAACGTTTAGAGTTACTATTGATATATGGTTTGTACTGCCAGCCATGTTTGATTATTTATCTTTTTTTTTTTTTAATTTAGTTTGTTTCTCCATGATTAACTTTCCCCCCCGCCCTCTGTCATTACCGAGGCACTTCCCACTGATGGTTTAGGTTGTTGTTTTTCATTTCTTCCTCGGGTAGTGTTTTGTTCAAGATGCTTTGCAATGCTGGTTTTCTGGCTGCAGATTCTTTTAGCTTTTGTTTATCATGAAAGATTTTTATTTCGTTGTCGTACCTGAAGCTTAATTTTGCTGGATACAGAATTCTTGGTTGGCATCCATTGTCTTTCAGTGTTTGAAATACGTTGTTTCAGGATCTTCTCGCTTTCAGCGTCTGTGATGAAAAATCCATTGTTAACCTTATTGGTGTACCCCTGAATGTAATCTGTCTCCTTTCTCTTGTAGCTTTTAATATTTTCTCTTTGTTCTGTATATTGGATATCTTCATAACAATGTGTCTTGGCGTTGGTCTACTGTGATTTTGTGTGCTCGGTGTCCTGTATGCATCTTCAATTTATATATCCGTTTCCTTTTTTATTTCTGGAAAGTTTTCTGTAATTATTTCATTCAGCAGGTTACTCATTCCCTTGGTTTGAATCTCTGTACCTTCCTCTATCCTGATGACTCATAAGTTTGGTTTTTTTATGTTATCCCATATCTCTTGGATGTTTTTCTCGTGATTTTTTACCAGCCTTTCTGAGTTGGCTAGACTCTTTTCAAGATGATATATTTTGTCTTCATTATCTGATGTTCTGGTTTTTACTTGCTCCACTCTGTTAGTGATACTCTCAATTGAGTTTTCAATTTGGTTTATCGTTTCCTTCATTTCTAGAATTATTGTTTGATTTTTTTTTATAATCTCTATCTCCTGATACAGATGCTTAACTTCTTCTTTTATCTGTTTATGTAATTCATTTTCAGTGTGTTCTTTCACTGTTTGGATTTGCTGTCTCGTATCCTCTTTAAGGTTCCATTCCATCTGTCTAAGGTATTTCTTGAGTTCTTTATATGACCGTTTTTCTGATGACTCTAGGTCCTCCTGAATATTTAGGCTGTCCTGCATTGTTTGTACTCCTTTCTTCCTTGCTTTTTTATGCTGCTCATGTTATTTCTTGTTCTGTTTGACTGCTGAGTTACTGTTTACTCTTATAAATTTATTTGATGCTGTTGCCGCTGGTCTCAATGAAGTTGTCTCCTCCGCCCATGACGTCAGTTCTCTGCCATGGTGGTATCCCATGCAAATGGTGACCATTCGTTCCCTTTGCCGGGTGACCAATGCAACGGGTGGGTCCCAAGCCCAGTTTCAATACTGTGGCCACTGCCTATGAAGGCTCAGTTGGCTTTTACCTCTGTAAGTTCAGAAGGGCCGACCAGTTATTTCAGCGGGATCGTTAGTGCTGAGTCACGAGAAGCAGGCGAACCGGAGCTTGAATGCAGCCGATCTGGGCTCAGTGTGTGTTCTGAGAGGCCCAAACTGTTCACCCCAGATCCACATCAGCTCAGCATTGCCTAGTGATCCTGAGCAAACAGCATTTAGACAGTTTATGACTCCCTATGCCCGCGAAGCTGAATAGGTCAGAGACTTGATCTCTCTGCCCCTGCCGCCATGTTGGATCTCCGGGAATACTTCTTAACTCATTTTATAAGGCCAGGATTACCCTGAAAACAAAGTCAGCAAGTGCAGGACCTCGTCCCGGGGCGAGGCATGAAGGGAAAGCCCGCGGCGACCAGATGATTAAATTTTAAAAATTTAAATAAAAGTGAACAGAAGGGGTGCTAGAGATTCAGCTCAGTTGATAGAGTGCTTGCCTCGCATGGACAAGGCCCTGGATTCAATCCCCAGCATCATTTAAAAAAAAAAAAAAACTGAACAGAGAACTAACATTTTGTCTGAGTCTCTCTCACCTCATTTTTTATCACAGAGAGACCCTGAACAGCAGTCCCTTTGGGCAACCAGTTAGTATTCAGTAGACATGTAGTGTACTTCTAAATAAAGAATAGTTTCTCATTGAAAAGAGCAACAAGTGATTAATATCTTCAGCTCTTCTAGGTACAGGCCTTAGTTTGAGTTTTGGGGACAATGATAGTAATTTTTAAAATAAATTTTATTTTATTGATTGGTGCCTGGGATAGAACCCAGGACCCTATGAATGTTAACCACATACTCTACCACTAAGCTACACCCCTAGCCAATAGTAATAATTTTAAGTGATAATAATATTATTATATCCAGCTTAATACCATATACATATACTTTATAACTTACAAATAAGAGCATATTAGGTAAAATTATTTATATGTAATTATATATACACATGCATTATATATATATTTATATATATACATATATTATAATAATACTCATAATAACCACATGATGTAGGTACTACCATCCCTTTTGTATAGGTAAGAAAAATGGAGATTTACAGAAATATAACAAAATATAATATTCTGAAGTTTATATGTTTTTCATATGATCCAAAGCTTTATTTACTCATTAGTGACTGTTCACTCATTTAACTAATAGTTATTGTTAATAATTAATGTATCCAGCACTTAACTAAATTCAGGATACAAAATGACAAGGGGTGGTTTCTGCTCTCAATGATCCTATAACCTACTGAAAAAAAGTAATATAGCATTTATGTAGCATTTTGTTGTTTAGAAATATATTTCACATATATTACCTCATTTAATCTTCATAGTATCTCATGTTAGAAGTTGGGGAATTGAGTATGTCAGACTGAAATTGAACCCAAGCTGAAGAATTATTTGTTATGCTGCAGCTCTTCTTACAAGGGGTAGAATCATGTCTGAGCCATGTTTATTATTTCAAGGCTTCAGGTTAGTTTCCTTTGAAGTATAGTTGATTCTATACAAGGAAATTGAAGACCATATGAAATAACCTGGAAGACAAGTTTTAGTGTTCTGCTCATTCTTAGGTAGGAATTGCTCTACATATTTAGGGCATTATTTTAAAAGAAATTCATTTCATTCATTCATTAAAAGGCCAGAAAGTGAAAAGGTTTTTAATTCTTTATATCTTTGTTTATTCAGTTACTTAAAATGTTTTATTTTCAATTTTTATCACAGGCAACTTCAGAGTGGACCTTGGATTATCCTCCTTTTTTTGCGTGGTTTGAGTATGTCCTGTCACATGTTGCCAAATATTTTGATCAACCGATGCTTAATGTTCATAATCTGAACTACTGCAGCTCAAGGACCTTATTTTTCCAGAGATTTTCTGTCATCTTTACAGATGCACTCTTTGTGTATGCTGTCTACGAGTAAGTGGGAAATGTCATTCTGTGTGGAGGGTATTGAAGAAATATAGTATTAAATAGATTTACTTATTCCTGATTTAGAGGAAACAAAGCTCATATAACAGAATACTGTGAGTAAGTACATGAGCAGTCTAATGTAATCTTGCAGAAGAAAATAGAATGAGGTCAGGTGGCAAGGCAGAGGTAGAAAAAGAAATTGTGATGCTGTAGGGGAAAAAAAAGTAGACCAAGTAGAGTTCCAAGACCATTTCTCCCAGCCAGAATATCTCCACATGCTTTTCTTTCCTTCCTTGCAGCAGGCCCTCAGAGGCTTTTATGGCTGCCTTGTTCTTTGGGATACACATAAACACTGTGCACATATAATCCATTGTGTTCATCACCAAAGCCTGCTGTTAGAAGTTTACATTCCGCTAAACTCAAGAAATCTTAGTACTTTTAGCTGTAATTTCTGGATTCTTTTCTTCATGAAGACTCTTCATTATGTTAACCTTTTTATATTTTATATCTTACATCTTATAACTTAGTTTTAAATAAATATTCATATATAGTATATCTTGCACAGTAACTTCCAAATATGTAAGTTTTCATTTAAAGTTGGCTTCCATCCTTTCATAAAACTTAAACTTGCCAGTGTGATTGTGACGGAGCAGTAACTAATGTCCGTTCAGTGACCCTCGGCATAAATGGATCCTTTCTATTAGTGAGACCCTCTAGACTGAACCCTTGTCCCAGTCAGGAAGAGTCCCTTGGGAATGTGTTAATCTCTGCTTTTCTCTTTGAGTAATTCCTGTTTGACCTCCTTTCTTTCACTCTTTGTGACTTGGCAAAAGTTGGAAGGAAGATGATTTGTAGTATACTCCTTTTAACTCAAAATATTTGAATTCAAGCTCTTTCCAAGAAAAGGAGAGGGAGCAAAATTAATTTCAAAGTAGGGAAAATAGTTAAATAAAAGCATCAAAATGTATATGCCGATTCCCAGAACCAGGCACTGTGGGTAGATTATTAATTTATTTAATTTTCTCAATTATTCTAAAAGGTTACTGTCCCTATTCATGAGGAAGCTGAGTCTTCATCAAGGAAAAGCAGTACCCTCTTTAACTGTCTCTATTATTGTTTTTTTGTTTGTTTGCTTTGGTATTAGGGATTGAACCACTGAGTCATATCCCCATCTCTTATTATTTTTTATTTTGAGACAAGGTCTTATTAAGTTGCTTAGGCTGACTTTGAATTTGTGATCCTTCGGCCTCAGCCTCCCATGCTGCTGGGATTACAGTCACCACCACGCTGGGCCCTTTATTGTTTTTCAAATTAGCTGATATTCAAACGTAACACATTTTTAAACATTTTCATAAAATAATACATCTTCTTTGACAAATTTTGGAAAAGCACTCATACAAACACAAAGTAAAAATGACCCTATTTTCTCCCTTCCATAATTGTTACTATTACATTTTGATGTATATTTGGTCTCTTTGGGGCTTTAATATATATATATTTTTTTGGGGGTGGTGGTGATGCTTGCAGTTGAACCCATGTGCATGCAAGGCTACAGGTACTCTACCAAATGAGCTATATCCCCAGCCCTTACTGTATTTTTTATAAAATAAAATAAAAATGGGATTATATTTTTATTACTTTTATATACTTAATATATCACAACATTTAAATAGCATACAATTTTACATAAAATTTTTATAAAATTATTATTTGGACAAGCAAGAGTCTCAAGTTTGCTACTCCATTGGGGTTTGTGATTCAACCCAGGGCCTTGCACGTGCTCTACCACTGAGCTACATCCCAAGCCCCTGCGTTTTTTTATTCTAAAGGACTGAAATAATATGTGTACTTTCAGTTTTCAAAAGACTTATTCTGGAGTTTTAGGTGACTTTTTATTTTATTTTTAATTAGATGAAGACTTTGATTAAGAAGAACATAGCTGAGAAAGACATGGAACCAGCCCTGAGTTCTTTGTCTCTGCAGCCACCTTTATTTATTTATTTTTTTTTAAAGAGAGAGAGAGAATTTTAATATTTATTTTTTAGTTTTCGGCGAACACAACATCTTTGTTTGTATGTGGTGCTGAGGATCGAACCCAGGCCGCACGCATGCCCGGCGAGCTCGCTACCGCTTGAGCCACATCCCCAGCCCCTGCTGCCACCTTTATAAGCAACTAAGAATAGCATGGACAGTTTGTCAGTAATGGCTTGTAAAATGTCATAGTGTACTCTTCAGAAGTATGGTGATGTTCTAGTGAAAAATCAAAGTTTTCGTTTCATTCCTGATGAATCAATAGGTGCTGTAAATGCATCAATGGAAAAAAGGCGGGTAAAGAACTTACAGAGAAACCAAAGTTTATTCTTTCAGTGTTACTATTATGGAATTTCGGATTGTTAATTGTGGACCGTATCCTTGATACTCTGTGTAATATTTTCCTTATGTCTTCTAAAGTATACTAGTAAGATTAAATCTTTTAATAATTATGATTTCTAAATGTGAACTTCTTTTGAAAATTGGCATCAGGTCATTGGCTTCTAAAACTGCTTTCTGCCCTTTATTAGTGGACTCTGGCTGTTGGAACACTTTGTCCCTGAGAAGTTAGTGATATGTGGATGTGGCTCAATGGTAGAGTACTTGCCTAGCATGCGTGGGGCCCTAGGTTCAATCCCCAGTACCACAAGAAAACAAAATCAGTAAAACAATATGCTGATACATACATGAGAGTGTGTGTATATGTATGTATACTCACATATATGTGTATGCTCAAATTTGTCAGCTGTCTTTTTTCTTCTTTTTAATTTGGCACTGAGGATTGAATTATATCACCACATCCAGCTGTTTTGTTTAATTAAATGGTACTGAGGATTGAAACCTAGGTGCTTTACCACTGTGCTACATCCCTGGCCCTTTTTTTTTTTTTTTTTTTTAGGACAGGGTCTCACTAAATTGCCCAGCCTGACCTCAGAGTTGCAGTTCTCCTGCCTCAGCCACTGGTATTACAGGCATACATCACCACGCCCAACTGTTAACTGTTTTTAGATTAAACTAGTATATATTAAATAGTTTATAACACATTAGACTAAATACCTCTTATAGGAAAGGATGTTACATGTAGGAGCAGCCAGACCTTCATGCTTTCCTACCATTTTGGCTTACTACCTGTTAACAGGCAAAATTCTTAAATTCAGAGGATCTTTATGTAATTAAAATCTTAATGATAGAAATCTAATAGTTTGCAATTTTCATAAAAGTAGATTGGTGTAGAGAATACTTGGACTTTGTTTTTAATCTGACCTGCACTTAAATCATAGTTATGTTGTCACTGTAGCTTTAGGACCATGAATAGTCTCAAAAAAAAAAAGGGGTTAGAGGTGTAGCTCAGTGGTAGATTGCCCTACCACTAAACATCAATCCCTAGTACTACAATCAATCAATAAATAGTAATTCTGAATACCTCACAAATTCATTGTGAAGCTTAATAAATAAGATTGAGTATGTCAATGGAATATTACTCAGCCATAAAGAAGAATGAAATTATGGCACTTGCAGGTGAAAATATGGACCCAGAGACTATCATGCTAAGTGAAATAAGCAAATTCCAAAAAACCAAAGGCCAAATGTTCTCTCTGATATTCATATGCTACCTCACAATAAGCAGGGGAAAGGAAAAAATAGACGTTAACTGGATTAGACAAAGGGGAATGAAGGGAAGGGAGAGGAAAGAGGGATGAGAATGGGAATGACAGTAAAATGGATTGGACATAACTTTCCTATGTTCATATGTGAATACACGACCAGTATAACTCCACATCATGTACAGTCCCAAAAATGGAAAGTTATACCCCATGTATGTATAATATGTCAAAATACATTCTACTATCATGTATAACTAAAAAGAACAAATAAAAACTTTTTAAAAAACATTTATTCTTTAGTTATAGGTGGACACAATACCTTTATTTAATTTTTCTGTAGTGCTGAGGATTGAACTCAATGCCTCACTCATGCTAGGCGAGCGCTTTTCCTCTGAGCCACAACTCTAGCCCCCAAATAAAACATTTTTTAAAAAAAGATTGTATTACTTCAAATTACATCAAACAATGAAGTGCTGCATGCTAGCAGCCTTAAATGGCTATTAGGTACCTCCATTTTTCAACCCTAATTCTGAAAAACGAAACAAAATGTAAACTGGTGGGTGCACACCTATAATCTCAACAACTCAGGACACTGTGGCAGCAGGATCACAAATTTGAGGCCAGTCTTAGCAATTTATCCAGGCCTTGTCTTATCCAGGCCTTGTCTCAAAATTTAAAAATAAAAAGTACTGGGAAAATAATTCAGTGTTAGATTACTTGCCTCTGGGTTCAATCCCCAGGACCCTACAAACATCAAAACAAAATAGAAACTTCTTGCACCTTAGCTGATGGCCGTTAAGTTCGGAAAAACCATAGGAAAGATTCTGTTTTTCTTCTTAAAACATTAATTTTAGAAGATTTTTTTGACTCTTTATGGAAAACATTTATGAGAAGTCCAAATTATTAGTAGCATATTTGTCTTTAAGGAAGCATTTGCAATTTCTATATTCATTTGGTGGTCATTGTTCATTATGAATTTGGGGTTTTCTGATGTGTTTCCTTGACATATATCCAGATATTCATTTCCAGTACAATGGATTCCTATTTGGATTAATGCTGCTCTCCATTGCACGGTTATTTCAGGTAAATACAAAGTGCCTAATTAGATTTTTCTCCCTTTAGTTTATTGCTTGTGAAGACAACATTGTAGTGGGTAATTTTTATTTGACCCCTTGCTTAGGGTTTCCAAGTGCTATAGACACTTTTATTGGGTATTCTCAAAAATTCCATGTTCTCTTTTGACAGTAATTTTCTCCATCTTACAGATGAGAAAATTATATCTAAGAACTTATTAAAATGAGTGTGGGAGGCTTGAATTTAATTTGAGTTCTATGTTAGGTTGATACCATTTCCATAGGAATGAGATCTCTAGCAGTTTTTACAGTGTGCTAACTATGATGGTGGTGCTTTACCATAAAAGCTTATAGAATAGTGTAATGGAAAGTAAAAGATCTGGGTTGAAATCCTGACTAACACTAATGAGCACACAAGTGCATTTGCTGTTTCAGATTCGTTACATAGGATATCTCACTGAGGCTACCTTACAAACATTCTGTGAAGTTGTCTTAGCTATTATCCTCCTTTTATAGAGGAAGAAATCAGAAATTCAGATTTCTAGGTGACTCTTCAGTTCTGGAATTGATATTTAGGAATCTCCCAAGGAATTTTCTTAAACCATCAGGTTTGAGAATCACTGCCCAGGGACAAGTCATTGAACCATCTTAGCCTTTGTTTTCTCATCCATAAAATGAAACTTACCCCTTGGTTCTTTTTTTGTAAAATGGGGTTTCCTATCACAGGGACTTTGGAAAGATCAAATTTGGTATCTGTTTTAAAGTACCTTGTCAGCTGTAGGGGGTGGGTGTAGCTCAGTGGTAGACTGTTTGCCCAGCATGTGCAAGGCCCTGGGTTTTAACAACAGCACCACAAAAACATAAATAAAAATTTAAATAAAGTTCTTGGTCAACTCTAAATGCCTAGATAAACATTTTGGGTGGGGGCGGGTACCAGGGATTGAACTCAAGCACTCCACCACTGAGCCACATCCCCACCCTATTTTGTATTTTATTTAGAGACAGGGTCTCACTGAGTCATTTAGCATCTTGCTTTTGCTGAGGCTAGCTTTGAACTTGTGATCCTCCTGCCTCAGCCTCCCGAACAGCTGGTATTGCGGGCATGTGCCATTGCACCCAGCTAGATGAACTTTCTAGCAATAAAAAGCCACAAAGTGCGTGGAACATATTGGTGTTCAGTGAATGATTACTGGATGGTTGTTGAACAAATGAACTAAAATTTGACTGTAGAATCAACTAGACTTTATTTGGATTTTAAATTAAGTTATGAAATTGGAGAAGAGAGATGTGGAAGCATCCCATTCTATTTCCTTATTATTCCTAAACTTACCTATTCTAGACCACACCTGATAAAACAGTAAGAAAAGGAACTTGGCCTTTTATGGTCCCTTTGGCAATTTCCCTTACTGAACACCAGGACCATTACCATATTTGATCCTTCCAAAATTCCTGTGAGGTAGGTAGAATTCAGACTTCTTTAAATATAGTTAACTTGTTTTTATTTTGGTTGTGGTTTTGTTTCTTAATCAAAATACTTGTGTTTTTAGGTAGTTTGTTAGGATCAAGTGCTATACCTGGTACCTTCAACCTATAACAAGTTACCTGATATGTAATAGTAATATAAGATTTAGCCAGGGATGGTGGCATGTGCCTTTAGTCCCAGCTACTCTGAAGGATGAGGCCCTAAGATCTCTTGAGCCCAGGAGTTCAAGACCAGCCTGGTTAACATTGCAAGGTCCCATCTTTTAAAAAAAAAAAAAAGATTAAATTTTTTAGTATAGCATCATATATATTCATACTCTTTTTTTTTTTAAGGAGAGAGAGAGAGAAAATTTTTTAATATTTATTTTTTAGTTTTCGGTGGACACAACATCTTTGCTTGTATGTGGTGCTGAGGATCGAACCAGGGCCGCACGCATGCCAGGCAAGCGCGCTACTGCTTGAGCCACACATCCCCAGCCCATATATTCATGCTCTTATTCCCAATTCCTCTTTGGAAATCCACGTATTATAAGACTTTTTAAGGGGTGAAAGTAATTGAATTCTTTTGGCTATAGCTCCTTAGGGAGGATTTGTAATATGTTGTTATTAATGATACATCCTGTATCTCAAGCATCAGGCTTGGTACTTAATAAATATTTGTTGAAATAATGAATTTATGAACCCACTAGGCTAAGTATTAGAATCACTTGCCTTTGTACTCCTCCTTATATTGCCTGTAAAATATTTACCTTCAATTTTATAACTTTTTTTTTTAACTGTACTACAGATTGAATCCAGGACCTCACACACACTATGCAAGCATTCCACCACTGAGCTATATTCCCAGAGATACATTTGTATGATTTAAATTTTCTATAATAAAAGTTTTACAACTGGAGACATAGCTCAATTGTAGAGCGCTTGCCTGTACATGTGAGGCCCTGGGTTCCATCCTCAGCGCTGAGAAAAAAGAAAAAATGAGGCAGTCATACAGAAGTAGAGAAAATAGAACAGTGATCTACAGATACACGTGAGATTATTTTTAAATATATCCCAAATAGCATATTTCGTTTATATTTTAGAATATATTTATTTGAAAATTGACATTGTTGGGGCTGGGGATGTGGCTCAAGCGGTAGCGCGCTCGCCTGGCATGCGTGCAGCCCGGGTTCGATCCTCAGCACCACATACAAACAAAGATGTTGTGTCTGCCGAGAACTTAAGTAAATAAATGTTAAAATTCTCTCTCTCTGTCCCCCTCTCTCTCTCACTCTCTCTTAAAAAAAAAAAAGAAAAAGAAAATTGACATTGTTGGACTGTGGCTCAGTGGTAGCACACTTGCCTAACATGTGTGAGGCACTGGGTTTGGTTCTCAGTACCACGTATAAATTTTAAAAAAGGTCTTATCAACAACTAAACATAAAAATTAAAATAAAAAAAATATTTGACATTGTTTTAGCTGGATGCATAGAGCAAGTCTGTAGTCCCAACTATTCAGAAGGCCGAGACTAGAGGATCATTTGAGTCCAGGAGTTCAAGGCCAGCTTAGGAACATAGCAAGATCCCCAACACTTCAATAAAACAAACTAACAAAATACTTTCTTTTCTTTTTTGTGGAGTGGGGCACTGAGAATTGAACCCAGGGCTCACATGTGCTAGGCAAGCCTTCTACCGAGTTAAATCCCCAGCCCTTTTGTTTTCTGAGACTGGTTCTCAGTAGCCCAGGGTGGCTTCAAACTTGTGATCCTCTTGCCTCAGTCTCCTGAGTAGCTGCTATTATAGGTGTGTGCAACCATCCCTGGATGTTTTTCTGTTTTTCAGTAAAAATTTTGTGTGTATTCCTCAACTATTTTCCCCTAATGTTACCATCTTACTTGACCACCAGTTTTCCACTCATGTCCTTTTTCCTCTTTCAGGATTCAATCAAGGATACTAAATTATTGCAATTTCTTTTACCTTGAGTTTTAAAGTAATATTTCCCTTTTCAATCTTCTAGAAAAGGCACGTGGAAGGAGCATTTTTCTTTGCCGTTCTCCTGCATTTCAAGCACATCTACCTCTATGTAGCACCAGCTTATGGTATATATCTGCTACGCTCTTACTGTTTCACTGCAAATAAACCAGGCAAGTTTTACTAATAACAAAATTTTTTTTGTTTTCTTCTTTAACTGTATTGACTTAGTGCCTTACTGTATAAAGTTTTATGAATCACAACAGATATTTCTCATCTATTGATTCTATTGACTCTTTACCCATCCTGACTTTTCTCTGTTCTTTCAATATCATAAAGACAAATAGCCCAAAGGGGATACTTGTAGTTATTATTGGGTTATATTTCTCCAAGCTGCTGGTTAATGGTAATGTTCCTTTTCTGTAGATGGGTCTGTCCGATGGAACAGTTTCAGCTTTGTCCGCGTTATTTTGCTGGGACTTATCGTTTTCCTGGTTTCTGCTCTTTCACTGGGTCCTTTCCTAGCCTTGGTAAGCCTGTTTATTTTTTTCTTCTTTTTTAAAAATAAAGAAATACATGTGTTTGTCATTGTTTAGTAGAAAATTATAAAGCTAGAAATATATGAAATAAATAAAACTACTCATTTCTTACCCCCTCCCCTTTTTGACTTTTACAAAACTAGGGTAGTATCGTTTCAGACATTGTTGTGCATATTCAAATGTGTACATGTATATATATACATGTATATGTTAACTGTATATTATACACACAGATATACACAGAAGTGATCCTCATTATTTGTGGATTTTTTATTTTCAAATTCACATACTTGCTGAAATTTATTTCTAACCCTCCAAATCAGTATTTTTATAATCTTTCATATACAGCAAAATGCCTAGAAGAGATGTTCAAGTGTTTCTGTTTTCCTGTTGCTCCCCACCCTGAAGTCAGTTTTAACTTCTACTAAAACTGAAAAGTACCATATCTCTTATAGACTTTCCTGCTCTCCCCTTCACTCCAGTAAACTTGAATGTTCTGCATTCTGAATTCTCCTTTGCACCTTACAAATTCTTTCATTACTGTTTACTTCATAATAGTATGCAACTTGTATTCAGTGTTTTCTTATGTGTCTTGCCCCATTGACTGGTTGATAAGATTAGATTAAAAAAGGTCTATAAACTGCTCAGGATCATACAACTGTTTACTTGAAGGAACAAACTGGTACTAGACCTTATAACTTTCTACACATTGTGCCATAGACAGCTTTCCAATTTTGTTTTTGACATTGGAAAAAATTGATGATTGTTCAATCACTTCTTTTTTTTAACAGAACCAGCTGCCTCAAGTCTTTTCCCGACTCTTTCCTTTCAAGAGGGGCCTCTGCCATGCATACTGGGCTCCAAACTTCTGGGCCTTATACAACGCTTTGGACAAAGTTCTGTCTGTCATTGGTATGGTATCATATCTTTTCAAAACTTAGACTGTGAATATTGATAGGACTGGTCACATCCAGAAATATGTTGTGAATGTGGCTGAATTGTTTTTTCTCCAGTCCTGCATTTAGCCCTCAGGATGAACAGAGGAAACATTTCTTGGGACTGAGGTTTAGTTCTGTAAACAAATTGCATTCTTTAAAAAAGCTCCTGGTGGAAATGGAATTCTTTCCTTGGTAAAAAACAATATATTGATACTTCAGAGGTAATTTTTGCCTGAAGTAAAACATTCAGCAGAAATAACCTTACTTTTATATATATGAAGAAGCAAGAATAGAGAATGTATAAATTGTGACTCTGAATATTAAGCCAATAAGGAAAATGATAACCATGCATTTTAGCATGAGATGAAAAGAAATGAAAAAGCCCAGTCTATACGTTTTCCTCTTCCCCCCCCACCCCCCCAGTTCTGAGAATTAAACCCAGGGATGTTTTACCACTGAGTTACATTCCCAGCCCTTTTATTTTGAGACAGAGTCTCACTGAGTTGCTTAGGGCCTTACTTAGTTGCTGAGGCTAGCCTTGAACCTGAAATCATGTTCCCAAAACCCAGGCTTGCACCACCACACCTAGCTTTCTTTTCCTTCTTGAGATGCAATCTCACTGTATTGCCAAGGCTGATATTGAACTCCTGGGTTCAATTGATTCTCCTTACTCAACTTCCTAAGTGATGAGACTATACAGACACATACCATGCCTGGCTTAGGCAATGCATTTCATGTTTGTGTTGTAATGAACACTAATGTACACCTTGAGATGGTTATGTTAAAAATAACTCACTATGGGCGGGATTTGTGGCTCAGTGGTAGAGCGCTCACCTAGCATGTGCAAGGCCCTGGGTTTGATCCTCAGCACCACATAAAAATAAATAAATAAAATAAAGGTATTGTGTCCAACTACAACTAAAAAAACAAAATAATTCACTATGGAATAACTCATTCCCGTCTATGAATCATGCCCACCCTGGTGAGAAAAAGCAGGACAGGGCCAATTGCCTTATCTGAACCAAGAAACTGCTATACTTTGTATATCTGCCTCCTCAAAGATGTCTCACATGGAAAGTCAGTGACAAGTTAGGCAACTGTGTTGCAGGGAAATAATTGTTAACTTTTAATAGAGAATCAACGGACTGAAGGGGACAGAGAAAGGGGTAAATAAGCAGAAAATATTTTAGTAGTCTACATCTTTTCTTCAAGATTTATGGGTGAGGGGGGGTGGTGGTGCTGGAGAGTGAACCCAGGGCCTTGTGCATATGAGGCAAGCAATCTACCAACAGCTATATCCCCAGACCTACCTCAAGATTTTTATTTTTAATTTTTTTTTTTTTAGTTTTGTACCTAGAGATGGAAAGAATGCCTTTATTTATTTTTACATGGTGCTGATTATCAAACCCAGTGTGTCACACATGCCAGGCAAGCACTCTGCCACTGAGCTACAGCCCCACCCCTCTCCCTCAAGAGGGAGATTTAGTAATGGCATTTAGAAGGGCTTTACAGGTGCTCAAACTATCTGTGACTATCCTGTTACTCTGGTGCTTGTTTGAGAAGGAGCTTGCATCATTATTCCAAATTTGGTTTATTTAACAAATTTTTTTTTTAACTCCTTTGTTCAGAGGAGACAACATCCTATCATTTCTGTCTTTAAGGGAACATAGTATAATAAAGGAAATGAGCATGAAAACAAAAACAGTGTAGTATACAAACACTACAATAGAAAGCTTACAAGAAAATCTTCTCTGCTTTTTGATTTAGGAACTAAGATGAATAAGTGAATTAGGAGTTAATTTGGCAAAACAAGTAGATCATTCTAAGCAAAGAGTAGCCTGAGCAAAAGGACACAGATGTTGAGAGTGATATGTTGAGGACCCATAGTTAGTTCGTGATAAGCAGGCCACATTTAACAAAGAAGAGATGAGGCTGGAGAAGTAAGGAGGAGCTAGATCATGGAAGACTTTGTATTTAAGATTATGGACTTTCTCCTATAAGAAATGAAAGATTCAGGCTGGGTATGGTGGCGCACACCTTTAATCTCAGCAATTTGAGAGGCTCACACAAGATGATTCCAAGTTCAAGGCCAGCATTAGCATCTTATCGAGGTCTTAAGAAACTTGGCCAGACCCTGTTTCAAAATATTAAAAAATAAAGGGATGGAGATGTAATTCAACAATAAGTGCCCCTGAGTTTAATCCCTACTGCCAAAAAAGGAAAAGAAATTACGGATTCAAAGTTGGGATTTGACATAGTCTACATTCTAAAAATTGCTTCATTTAAGAGGTAAGAGCAGATTATTGTTTACATATTACCTGCCCACAAGATTCCTGTAGGCTGCCACAGTTCCCCATTTCAATGCAAACAGCTACTTTATAGATTATAACTTAAAGCAAGAGGCATTCTGCCAGAGGTAGGACAGTACAGACTTAAATTCATGAAATCTTGCTTTAAGCAACAAAATTTCTCAAGGTAATTATGGAGTCCCATTAATTACAAATATGTGTGTGTATGAGTGTGTGTGCGAGTGTGTTTGTTTGTTTATTTATTCTCTAGGTTTGGAATTGAAACTTCTTGATCCCAACAAGATCCCTAAGGCCTCAATGACAAGTGGTTTGGTTCAGCAGTTCCAACATATAGTCCTTCCCTCAGTGACTCCCTTGGCAACACTCATCTGCACTCTGATCGCCATATTGGTAAGAATTCAGCTGGTATTACTTGAGTTTTCTCTGTTTTTCTGTTGCGTGGTTGATTGAATTTCAACATGAAGGTTTTCAGACTGCAGGGTGAATTCCATGGCTGTAATCCTGCAGACTGAAGCATTTCCTGGCAACTGTTAGAGAAACTTTGTACATGGTAGGGAAGGATTGCCAATAAAGCCTCTGCAAGATTCTTGCCAGTGGCTGTTAGACCATCTGTCCACCCTGGGGTGAGGAAAAAAGAAAGCCCATAGAGAAGACATGAACCATGCTGTGAAGAAAGAGGAAATCTTTGTGGCAGATCATCCAGATTGTTTTGTTTTTCTCATCCTAGCTAAATGATCAGCATTCTAAATATGTCTAGATGGCATGGATATTTTGTCTTGATACAGATAACGAGCTGAGAAAGTCAATAGTGACTCTTTGCATATCTGTTGAGTCTGTTGAGTCAGATGCTGTTAGAACCTTCATTCATTGTTAGTGATCATGGTGACTTCAATTTTGTGATATAATTTCAGTAAAATTCCAATAAATTCAATCCTGTTGATGATTATGCTCAGTGTTAATTTTCATTTCCGAACTTATTTGCAAGACACCTGACTCCATTAGGTACGTGGCAGTACTAGTATGTAGATAACTAAGCTTTGCTGGCCTACTTGTTCACATGTTTTCACTGAGGTCAAAACCTTTTTTCAAAAATCTCAGCCTAGTAAGCTGCATATAGAAGCAGTAGTTTTATTGTAAATTGTACTCCAACCCCAAAAGGTACATGTTTGTTTATTAATTTGGTAACATCTAACTTATTAGCCCAAAAAATCTGAACTTTGTAGTTTCATCTAATAGATTGAGCTAATACTAATTATAAATATATAAATCATTATACTGTATATCCAGAACTTAATTGTCATTTGTTAATTTTGATAATTAGAATTGCTTTTAATGAGTTAAATATACACTTCCAAATGCCTGCTTATTCTGAGTTATTGCTTTCATGTTAATGTTTGTTGGACTATGGGGCTGGCGTTGCAGCTCATTGATAGAGCGCTTGCCTAGCACATGTGAGGCACTGGATTTGATCCTCAGCACCACATAAAAATAAATAAAAAATAAAATAAAGATATTATGTCCACATGCTACTAAAAACAAACCAAAAAAGATTACATTAAAAAAATGGTGGACTATGCATACTGTGATAAATTACACCAATTTAATAGAGACTTGTCTATTATTTTTCAGCATTAATACAAATTGCATTTGCCTGATCCTGTCAAGCTGGGATTTTAAATGACACTGAAATTTTATCTTTATTTATTATTTCTAGCCCTCCATTTTCTGTCTTTGGTTTAAACCCCAAGGGCCCAGAGGCTTTCTGCGATGTCTAATTCTTTGTGCCTTGAGTTCCTTCATGTTTGGATGGCATGTCCATGAAAAAGCCATACTCCTTGCAATTCTCCCAATGAGGTAAGCACATAGCTTAGTCAGTCTGCATTTCTGGCATATTTCACGGTGTCTTGCTGTTTTCCATTTGCTCTGTTCCTTTTTGTCATGTTCATCAGGGTAGGCAAAGGCAAAGGAACAGTTCAACAGGACAGGAATGTTTACTTGGGATCCCTGGGCCCATGAAGGTTCCAAGGTATGCAAAAATGCATGTGATGTTTCTGCATTTTTTGGTAAAAATACTGTAATAATTAAATATCATGATAGGTGTGGATGTTGAACGGCAACATGGTTTAGAAAAAGCCTGGGCTTTGGCAATATCTCCTCTGTTAAAATAAAGTCCCATGGTTCCTTATTAAGTGTTAGTTAAAATAAGGATTGAGACCATTCTGTAATAATTCTGTAATGTTTAGATTACAGAAGTAGATTTTCCAATACTGTTTATTTGCTTTATTATCATTATTATTATTATTTTCCATTCTTCCTTTGAGCCTCTCAACAATCTTTAAGATAATTAGAATAAATGGGTATCATCCCCTTTCTTAACATCTGTAGAAACTAGGACTTATGAATTAAGAATTTATGAATCCCCTGCCCTATTTTGTATTTTATTTAGAGATAGGGTCTCACTGAGTTATTTAGTGCCTCACAGTTGCTAAGGCTGGCTTTGAACTCTCGGTCCTCCTGCTCAGCCTCCTGAGCCACTGGGATTACAGGTGAGCACCAACACGCCCTGCTAAAAAGAAGCATTTTAAAGGTAGTAGTGTCCATTTTATGTACAATTGAAACCCAATAGATAGATGATAATGGAATTGGCCTTTTTTTCTTGGATGTTTTTCTCAAATCTTGAGAAATCATTTAAAACTCTAAAAGAACATTAAAGCAAAATTTTCAGGTCAGTTTATGGCTTCTCTGGGTTTAATTAGCAACATGAAATTGTCAGATTAAAAAGTAGAACAGTTTGGGTGCGGTGACAGACACCTGTAATCCCAACAGCTCAGGAGAATCACACATTCAAAGAGTCTCAACAGTGACCTTGTCTCAAAATAAAAAATAAAAAGGTCTGGGGGATGTGGCTCAGTGGGTAAGCACCCTTGGGTTCAATCCCTGGAGCCCCCTCCCCCAAAAAATAGTCTTCTTCTGAATTCATACTGAAGGTATAGGGCATTATCTAGGAGATGAGCTATGGGGTTGGAAATGAAATTCTGTATCCTGTTTGCCTGACTGCTACCACTAGGCAGCTCCCAATCCCACAAGATTCCTTTCTTTGGAGAAGTTATTTCCTGATTTGGTTTGGTATACTCTATCAGTCACTTAACTTTTCCTATAAAAAAAAAAAAATTATTCTCTAGAGGACACAGAGACTAACCCATATAATTACAGTTATCTTATATTACACAAAGGCCAAAAACATACATTGGAGAAAAGATAGCCTCTTCAACAAATGCTGCTGGGAAAACTGGAAATCCATGTGCAACAAAATGAGATTAAACCCCTATCTCCATCATGCACAAAATTCAACTCAAAGTGGATAAGGACTTAGGAATTAAACCAGAGACCCTGCATCTAACAGAAGAAAAAGTAGGCCCAAATCTCCATCATATCAGATTAAGCCCCTTCTTCCTTAATAGTGCAATAATTAAAATCAAGAATTAATAAATGGAATAGATTCAAACTAAAAAGCTTCTTCTTAGCAAAAGAAACAATCAGTGAGGTGAATAGAGAGCCTACAGCTTAGGAACAGATTTTTACCACTTGCACATCAGATAGAGCTTTAATCTCTAGAGTATATAAAGAACTCAAAAAGCTAAACACCAAAAAGCAAATAACCCAATCAATAAATGGACCAAGGAACTGACAGAAGATGATATATAATCAATCAACAAATATATGAAAAAATGTTCAACATCTCTAGCAGTTAGAGAAATGCAAATCAAAACTACTCTAAGATTTCATCTCACTCTAATCAGAATGGCAGCTATTAAGAATAGAAAAAAAACATTGGTGAGGATGTGGGGGGAAAGGCACACTCATACATTGCTGCTGGGACTGCAAAATGATACAGTCAATATGGAAAGCAGTATGGAGACTCCTTGGAAGGTTGGGAATGGAACCACCTTTTGACCTAGCTATTCCACTCCTCGGTCTATACCCAAGGAACTTGAAAACAGCATACTACAGGGACTCAGCCACATCAGTGTTTATAGCAGCACAATTCACAATAGCTAAACTGGAACCAACCTAGATGTTGTGCATATGTATACACAATGGAATATTACTCAGCAGTAAAAGAGAGGAAAATCATGGCATTTGCAGGTAAATGGATGGAGTTGGAGAATATCATGCTAAGTGAAGTTAGCCAATCCCAAAAAATCAAATGCCAAATGTTTTCTCTGATATAAGGAGGCTGACTCGAAGTGGGGTAGGGAGGGGGAGCAATGGAGGATTTAGACCAACTCTAGATAGGGCAAAGGGGTGAGAGGGGAAGGGAAGGGACATAGGGGTAGGAAAGATGGTGGAATGAGATGGACATCATTACCTTAAGTACATGTATGAAGTCATGAACGGTGTGAATATACTTTGTATACAACCAGAGATATTAAAAAATTGTGTTCTATATGTGTGATATGAACTGTAATGCATTCTGCTGTCATATATAACAAATTAGAATAAAAAATTATTCTCAATTGAATTGGACTTGTAGAAAAATCTATACTTATTTTAAGCTTAAATCAGTTGTAAGAGTAATGATAGAAGCGGTTTATTCAAGCTCTTTGCAAGTATGATTTCAGTTACTTCAAGGAATTATTGTAAGAATTTTTATTTTTAGCCTTTTGTCTGTGGAAAAAGCAGGAGATGCTTCGATTTTTCTGATTCTGACCACAACAGGACATTATTCTCTCTTCCCTCTGCTCTTCACTGCCCCAGGTAAACAGCTTCTTTTTAGATGCATTTGACACCATGTGCCTTTTTAGTCAAGGCTGGAGATAATTATTCTAATTTCAACAATCCTAAAGTCTCAGAGATGTCATCTTAAATAAAACCTCCAATTTGCCCTTAGTTCAAAATATCTCTAAATGTCACAAAAATGCATAAACTCAAAAATATTATTGTCATAATTAATTGTTTGTGTGTGTATATAGTCTTAAGTATCATAAATCTTTCAATTACCAGTTAAAATATCATGTGTTTTTTTTTTTTTAAACAGAACTTCCCATTAAAATCTTACTCATGTTACTATTCACCATCTATAGTATTTCTTCACTGAAGATTCTATTCAGGTAATCAAAAAAGCACATTTAAATTATATTTATACTTCTGAAATGTTTACTACTAACTGGTAAGGTAAATCTTTAAAATTTGTTTTTAAGTTATAACAGTAAAATAACATTACAAAAACTTGGTAAGCAGAGTGAGAAATTACCCATAATCCTATAATTCTGGCATGACAGCATATTTGTGTCTTTAGTTTGAGGAAGTATTTGAGAAAGACTAAATTAGCTTAAAGCTTTAAATGAAAACTAAAAAATGGAATGTAAAGGGCTGAAAATGTAGTTCAATGGTAGAGCACTTGAATAACATGCAAAAGGCCCTGACTCAATCCCTAAGTAGAGATGAAAACAAAGATATTATGTAAAAATTGTTACAGATGCTGAGTGTGATGGTGCATATCTGTAATCCCAACTAAGGGAGGCTAAACCTGGTGAATAACAATTTCAAGGCCAACCTGGGCAACTTAATGAGACCCTGTCTCCGAAGAAGAAAAGTGACTAGGGATATAGTCAGTGGTAGAGCATTTGCCTGGCATATGTGAGACCTTGGGTTCAATTCCTAGAACTATGAAAAAATAATAGTTAAGATTTATGGGTGAGGGGCTGGGGATGTGGCTCAAGCGGTAGCGCGCTCGCCTGGCATGCATGCGGCCCGGGTTCGATCCTCAGCACCACATACAAACAAAGATGTTGTGTCCACCGAAAACTAAAAAATAAATATTAAAATTCTTTAAAAAATTTATGGGTGAAACTTTTTGCTCTTCTAAACTTTAAATTAGTTTGCTTATGGATCATATCTATCTACATAAAAATTAATATAATTAATTATAATTATTTTAAAACTTATAAATCATGTGACCCAGCAATTCCACTCCTAGTTATACACCCAAGAGAATTGAAAACAGGGACTCAAGCAAGTACATGTATGTTAATGTGGAAATGTGCACCATTATTTACATACACAAAAGATGCAAACCACTCAGATGGCTATCAATAAAAATAATGGATAAATAAATTTGGTATGTACTTATAATGGAATTTATTTAGCCAGAAAAAGGAATGAAGTTCAGATACATGCTACAACATGGCTGAACTTTGAAAATCTGCTTAGTGAAAGAAGCCAGACACAAAACAACAAATATTTTATGATTCTACTTACTTGAAATTCTAAGATGAACACAGTGGTGAGCCTATAACCCCAGATACTTAAGAGGCTGAGGCAGAAGGATCACAAGTTCAAATCCAGTCTGGGCAACTGTCGCAAAATAAAAAATTAAAAAGGGCTGGGGTTGTAGCTTGGTGGTAAAGTACCTCTGGGTTCAATCCCCAGTACCACAAAAAAAATTTTTTTAATTCTCAATTATGTTACATTTCATCATATTTTTATTCTAGTGTCACAGCCCCCAGTCCCTTTCCCTCTTCCAAATACAGAGCTAATTTTCTATGAACAGCTTCAGCTAAGTGTCAAACATAGGTAGATGACTGGGTAAATTTGGATTATTATGATAATGTAATGGTATATCATTGTCACTTTTTCTAGATGTGAAATTTAATGTAAAATTTTTATTTCAGCCTTGGCTATAATTCACACCAAAACAGTATAGGTGGGAAAGCTTTAGCTGGGAAATGTTTGCTAAACCAGAATGACTCATCTTTCTCTCCTTTTCTTCAGAAAAGAAAAACCTCTTTTTAATTGGATGGAAACTTTCTACCTCCTTGGCCTGGGGCCTCTGGAAGTCTGCTGTGAATTTGTTTTCCCTTTTACCTCCTGGAAGCTGAAGTACCCCTTTATCCCTTTGTTACTGACTTCAGTGTATTGTGCAGTGGGCATCACATATGCTTGGTTCAGACTGTATGTTTCAGTGTTGACTGGCCCTCCTGTCAGCAAGACAAAGAAGCAATGAATAGAGGAACTGCTTGGAAGTAGGCCAAGCAATTATTTCATGGGAAATTAATCAGAACTTGAAGAAAGTTGCTGGTGGCATGAGCCATTCATTTTAGTAGATCTGTTTAGAGGACCATTCTTGCCATCCTTGGCCTTGTCGAGCCTAGCAACCTGATTGTCACCATGGTGAGAAGCCACTGCCCTCCGTAAGCAGTGAAATTCATCTGAAAAAAAAAAATCTCATCTTCCTCTGACTGCTATGTTTACTGAAAGCTAACGGAGTCTGATTAACAGCATAATTATTTGTAGCCTAAGTTAACCATTGTTAGGATATAAAGGATAATTAGACTCCTCTACTGAAGGAAACATAAATAAAATAGCATTTTTTTAAATTTCTGCACAGAATACTTCTGGATCATTACCAGCTCCTACATTTTCCTATTTAGCATGCACACAGGCAGATGGTGTACTATCCCCATTCTGTACACCTTGTTCTAGGAGGTTTTTGGTGATGGTGGGGGGGAGGGTTGTTTTTTTTTTGTTGTTGTTTTTTTTGGTTTGTGGTTTGGTTTTGTTTTGTTTTTTTCCCATTGAAGTTACACAATGATAATATTCAAAGCCAGAAGACTATTTAATGCACTGCTTTGGCCAGGCATCAGAGACTACAAACCAAATATAAGCTACTCTTATATTGAGTTTAGGACATCTTGAACAGCTCATTTTTTCTGATAGCAAGCACTGCAATTTTGATAGCTGCCACTTAAACTTTTCCTGGTGTGAAAGAATTGAAGAGATTTTGCAAATTTGTCTCTTCCTGTCCCTTCCTTGATAGTACTACATACATTTTATCTCGGACCTCTAATCACCTAATGCTGAACATTCAAATTTAGCCAACATTTATATAGCCAACACCAGAACTTTTACACATTTTATTTACCCATCACCCCCTAAGAAGATCAGAAAAAGTCCAAGGTCAGCGGCATCCTAGGATGCTAATCCAGTTATTCCATCTCTTAAATCCATTCTGTTTTCCCAGACTTCTCTTGAATCTGTTATTGGAGACATAAAGATGGAGATTTGGCCAAAGGGAGAGAGAAACATAACTCCTCTTGCGTCACCAGAGTCTCCCCTGCACCCTTGTCCAGTTCTCTCAACAACATAAAATTCTCAGTGTGCCACACTATATTAGACCTCTGCTTCCTTTCATTCATGCTGCTTCCTCTCCCCTCTTGACTTTTCTACTATCATCTGATTATGCATACTTCAAGATTCAACCTAGGGGGCTGGGGATGTGACTCACTAGTAGAGTGCTTGCCTGGCATGCACAAGGCCCTAGGTACCATCCCCACTACAAAAAGTAAGGTAATGGTCCTAAAGGAAGGTACAATGGTACATGCCTATAATCCCTGAAATTTAGAAGGCTGAGGCAGAAGAATTGAAAGTTTGAGGCCAGCCCCAGCAATTTAGCAAGACCCTGTCCCAAAAATTAAAAAGGGCTGAGGGATGTAGCTCAGTAGTAGAGCACCCCTGGGTTCAGTCCTTAGTACAGAAAAAAGGAAAAGAATTTTGGGACCCTGGAGTCATACAGCCTGGTTGGAAATCCTACCTCCATTTTTTAAAAAATATTTTTTAGTTGTTGATGGGCTTTTATTTTTTATTTATTTGTATGTGGTGCTGAGAATCGAACCCAAGTGTGTCACGCATACTAAGCAAGTGAGCTACCACTGAGCCACAGCCCCAGACTCCCTACCTCCATTTTAAAGAATTATTTAACCATTTAACCATCATTTGCCTCAGTGTTGTTCGTGTTCTCTCTCTCTCTCTCTCTCTCTCTCTTTTGGTGGTAGGGGGTGCCAGGGATTGAACTCAGGGGCACTCAACCACTGAGCCACATCCCTAGCCCTATTTTGTATTTTATTTAGAGGCAGGGTCTCACTAAGTTGCTGAGGCTGGCTTTGAACTTGCAATCCTCCTATCTCAGCCTCCCAAGTCACTGGGATTACAGGTGTCACCGCACCTGTAATCATCATCTCTTGAATTGAGAAGTGATTTAAAACATTGCCTGAAGCATTGTATTATATATGTGTATATATTATATATATAATATATATATGGAAGATTCCCCCGCCCCTCCCTCCCTCCCTGTCTCTCTCTCTCTCTCTCTCTCTCTCTCTCTCTATATATATATATATATATATATATATATATATACACACACACACACACACACACACACGTATATATATACACACACACACCTGTTGCTACCTACATGAATCTTTTCTCTTTCTTCCCTTCTCCCCCAAAATCGAGTGTCCCCACCCAGTGTTCCCACTGCCAGGGATCTGCTTCTACCATTAACAACTGTAGTACTTGAGTGTGTTTTTTTAGCCTGCTTTCCCCAGGAATCCAAACTTGTATTGTTAGTCCCATTGTTTGGCACAGTTGAAAGGGCAAGCACACCACACAGAGCATGATTAAAACCTAAATGTTACTAGTGCAGGCATTAGCACAAAGGACCAATGTAACTCCACACATTTTCGCCAATTGTATAAGCCAAAAATTTTTTTTTAAGTGGAAGATTAATTTGACTGCTCTCAAAGCCAAGTTTAATAGGCTTTGCATGTAGTTACTGTAAAAGTGATGTGATGACAGAACTGAAAGAACTCATCTGGTACAAGTTTCTAGAATGGAGGGTTGAGCACTGGAGGGTTGTTTTCAAAGTTACCTCAGAGCCTCTGGGTTCCATCCCACCTTCCACCAAATAAATAATGTTTTGATCTATTTTACCTATTAGGTTATATTTACATTTTCCTTTGACATCAGGGTTCAGAGTCCAAAAATAGTCTTTAAACAGAATAACCCCTTCCACTATCAGGAGGAAAATGGCTCTGGAGATAGAAATACTGACTGGTGCCAGCATAGACTGGAACCCAGACTTCCTGCCTACCACCCAGTACATTTTCCAGGTACTATATTTTAGATTCATGAATGTTTTGAAATTTTATAGACATGCAGGTGATTTTCAACAACAAATTCATATGTTTCAGAAGTTAGTAATAAATAGAAGTACAAGAAAATTCATAATATGACTGTGCATGGTGGTGCATGCCTGTAATCCCAGCAGCCCAGGAGGCTAAGACTGGAGTATCGTGAGTTTAAAGCCAGCCTCAGCGAAAGTGAGGTTAAGCAACTCAGTGAGACCCTGTCTCTAAATAAAATACTGAAAAAAGGGGCTGGGGATGCGGCTCAGGTGGTAGCGCACTCGCCTGGCATGCATGCGGCCTGGGTTCGATCCTCAGCACCACATACAAACAAAGATGTTGTGTCCGCCGAGAACTAAACAATAAATATTAAAAAATTCTCCGTCTCTCTCTCCCTCTCTCACTCTCTCTTTAAAAAAAAAATACTGAAAAAATGTTTTGTTCTTCAGTAGCTTAATAAAATTATACTTCCAGCATGATCATGGTAAAAATAGCTTTTGGCCCCTCTATCCCTTTGTGCTTCAGAGAAATAGGCTACTGTACTAATGGCAGCTGAGACTATTTTTTCAGTCTTAAGAACTTGAATCAATCTAGGCACGGTGGACGAGTCTATAATCCCAGTGGATCAGGAGGCTGAGGCAGAAGGATCACAAGTTCAAAGCCAGCCTCAGCAAAAGCAAGGCACTAAGCAACTCAGTAAGACTCTGTCTCTAATAAAATACAAAATAGGGCTGGGGATGTGGCTCAGTGGTTGAGTGCCCCTGAGTTCAATCCCTAGTTCCAAAAAAATAAAATAAAAACTTTAATGAATATAGCCATTAGTTTCTCACAATTAGGTTCTTTATTCAACATCTGCATTTTATTATGAGATCAATAGCAGTGCTATTTTTTTTTCAAACTTAGGAGTAAGAAATAAAACCAATATACTTGTATATATACAACCATTCTTCAAAAAGACAGGACCAGGGGCTGGGATTGTAGCTCAGTGGTACAGCACTTTCCTCTCATGTGTGAGGCTCTGGGTTCAATCCTCAGCACCACATAAATAAATAAAATAAAGGTACTGTGTCCATCAACAACTAAAGGTTATGGATTCTATTCCCAATGCCACACAAGAAAAGACAGGACAGTCATATATACTTATGTACAGTGGTATATATGAATTAAAAAAAGTCAATCTTACAAAAGCTCTCAAAAGAGTTCCTCAGTGGTTTTATTTTTTTACAGTTGTTTTGACAAAGAATAAATGGCTGATTAAGCAGTATCCATCACCTCTTAAACCCTTCCAATATATGCAGATATTTATTAAGGTATTCTTTTTAAAAATATTTTTTTAGTTGTCAATGGACCTTTATTTATTTATATGTGGTGCTGAGAACCGAACCCTATGCCTTACACATGCTTGGCAAGTGCTCTACCACTGAGCCATGCCCCAGCCCCAAGGTATTCTTTTAAAAAAAAAAAGTTTTTTAAAAAAAAAAAATAGTTGGACACAATACCTTTATTTTATTTACTTATTTTTATGTAGTGCTGAGGATCGAACCCAATGCTGCACACACACTAGGCGGGTGCTCTACCGCTAAGCCACAACTCTGTTAAGGTATTATTATTATTATTATTGTTTTAATATTCTTTTAGTTGTGGATGGGCCTTTATTTTAAATATTTATGTATTTTTTTGTGGTGCTGAGGATTAAACCCAATGCCTCACACATGCAAAGCAAATGCTCTACCACTGAGCTACAGCCCCAGCCTCCCTGTTAAGGTATACTTGATGATTAATATTTTTCTTCTTCTGACACACCTGTTTGTTTTTGGAGCAATACATAATGAGGTTCTATTCCCATTTTTATGACAACCCATTTGACTGATTCAAAAAGGGAAGATACCATATTGTGTCCATTTCTATTGAGTATCTACTAAGTGCCAAGGCTTGTGCTATATGTTACCTTTTGTGTGTGTGGGGGGGGGGTGCTGGGGATTGAACCCAGGGCCTTGTGCATGTAAGGCAAGCACTCTACCAACTGAGCTATATCCCCAGCCCATGTAACCTCTTTTAATCCTTCCTAAAACTGCAAATCAAGTTTATTCATTATTTAGTGTTATGTACTGTGGTAGATGCTAGAAACCAAAGGTAAGTAAGAAAGATATTCCTGCCCACAAGGAAGTTTTTTAGTGAGTAGAGGGTCCTAAGAGCCAAGAAGAGAGGTACAATTTTAAGGTTAGTTTTATATACTGAAGTAAAACTCAAAAGGTGCCCAAAGTTGGATGGGAAAGGTGCCATCCAGTTCTATACCAAAAGGCAACCACTGGGGCTGGAGTCTGTAGCTCAGTGGTAGAGCTCTTGTCTAGCACATGTGAAGCACTGGGTTCAATCCTCAGCACCACATAAAAATTAATTAATTAAATAAAGGTATTGTGTCCATCTACAACTAAAAAAAAATATTTGTAAAAAAGGGAACCATTTGCCAGGCACGGTGGCGCACACCTGTAATCCCAGCAGCTCAGGAGGCTGAGGTAGGGGAATCTACCAAAGCCAGCCTCAGCAACTTCGAGGTACTAAGCAACTCAGTGAGACCCTGTCTCTAAAATAAAATACAAAATAGAACTGGGATGTGGCTCAGTGGTCAAGTGGTCATCTCAGAACTTTTGGTTCTGAGTTCAATCCCCAGTACCAAAAAAAAAAAAAAAAAAGGCAACCATTGTTACCAATTTCTTGTAATCATTACAGAGGTACCAGAGATTTTCTATGCTTGAAGAATACACACACAAAAAAAAACGATAACATTAAGCACACCATTTTGACTTCACTTTTTGTGCATAGTGTATTTGGGGATTCATCCTATAAAATTGCATTATTTTAACGTCTGCATAGTATCTGTGTTAATGATTTATTTCTAAGTAACAGTGACTAGAAACAATACATTTATTATCTCACAATTTCTGTAGGTCAGGAGTCCAGGCACAGCTTATCTGGGTCTTCTACTTCAGGATCTCTCAAAAAGTTGCAATTAAGGTGCCACCTGGAGCTGTGGCAGTTACCTGAAGGTTTGACTATAGAAGATTCTGCTTCTACACTTGCATGGCTATTGACAGAATTCAGTTCTTTAGGGTTGAGGACTGAGAGCCTCAAGTTTCTTTCTGCCTGTTGGGTGGATATCACCTTCAATTCCTGGCCTTGAGGTCCTTTCCGTAGAGTCATCACTATTTAGGTGCTAGCTTCATCAAAGTCAGCAAGAGAGACAGCGAGATGTTGTAATTTTACATAATGGAATCATGGAAGTGATATCACCTTTGCCACATTCTGCATGTTAGAAGGAAATCACACATTCCACCTATACTGACATGCATAACAGGAGGCAGAGGTAACTGGGGATCATTTTAGAGTTTGTCTTCTATAAAATCCAGTATATAGATGTTCCCTAATTTGTCCAGATTCCTCTTTTTTATCTTTTTTTATGTATACATTTATTTTTAGTTGTTGATGGATTTCTTTTTTTAAATGCAGTGCTTAGGGGCTGGGATATAGCTTAGTTGGTAGAGTGCTCACTTTGCATGCACACGGTTCCTGCGTTTAATCCCCAGCACCAACAAAAAAATTAATAAATAAAATAAAGTGTTGTGCTTAGAATCAAACGCAGTGCCTCACACATGCTAGGCAAGGGCTCTGCCACAGAGCCACAACCCCAGCCCTCAAGATCTCTCTTAATGGACATTTAAGTTGTTTTCAGTGTTTCAAGTACAATAATGATGCAATCAATATTTCATTCTGTATATGTGCAAGGATTGTACATGAAAGATTAAATTTCTGAAAGTGGGATTTCTATGTTGAAGGCTATGTGCAGTTGTTTTTTGTTTTGTTTTGTTTGACTTTGGTTTTGGGTTTCTTGGGGTTGTATGTGTGTTTTGTTTTGTTTTTCCAATACTGAGGATTGACCAGGAGTGCTTTATACCTAAGCTACATATATCCTCAGCCCTTTTATTTTTTATTCTGAGTCTCACTCTGTCTGGCCTTGAATTTGTGATCCTGGGATTACAGGTGTTTTCCACTGATCCTGGCTATGTTGTAATCTTGATAGATGTTGCCTAATTGGTCACAGAAGGTGCAGTTTATGTTCCACAGGCAATGTATGAGGATGCCTATTTTCCCACACATTTGCCAACTTACTCTTTCATCATTCTTTTTTCTTAAGAGAGAGAGAGAGAGAATTTTTTAATATTCATTTTTTAGTTTTCGGCGGACACAACATCTTTCTTTGTATGTGGTGCTGAGGATCGAACCTGGGCCTCACGCATGCCAGGCGAGTGCATTACCACTTGAGCCACATCCCCAGCCCCTTTTTTTTTTAATTTAAAGATTTCCATTGGCTTTTTTTTTAATATCTTTATTTTTATGTGGTTTGAACCCAGTGCTTCACATGTGCGAGGTGAGTGCGGTCACTCTGAGCCACAATCCCAGCCCCTTCATCATTATTTTAGATCTTTGCCAATGATAGGGTAATTTTTTTATCTGCATTTCTCTTCTGTGAGAATGTTAGAATCTTTTCCTATTTTGAGTCATTGTATTCTCTCTTCTGAAACCTTGTTTAAATTATGTTCTTTGGCTCTTTATTAGAATTTTTATCATATTTAGTTGTAAGTTGGTATATATTTTTATTTATTTATTTATTTAATTTTGTGTTATGAAGGATTGAACACAGAGGCACTCTACCCCTAAGTTAAATCCCCAACCCATATTAATTTTTGAGACAGGGTCTTACTAAGTTGCTGAGTCTGGCCTTGAACTTGTGTTCCTCCTGTCTCAGTCTCCCAAGTACCCAGAATCATAGGTGTGTGCCACCATTCCCAGAAAGTTAGTGTGTGTGTGTGTGTGTGTTTTAATGTTTTTTGTAGTTGTATATGAAGAGAATGCCTTTTTTTGTTGTTTATTTTTTTGTGGTGCTAAGGATCAAACCCAGTGCCTCACACATTCTAGGCAAGTGTTCTGCCACTGAGCTACAGCCCCAGCTCTAGTATATATTTTTAAAGATCATTCCAGTTACCCTATGGAGTTACCTAGGTATAAGGTCATGAAGTTCAAAGAAGGGTGGCAGCAGTGTGATACAGAAGTGGATGGATTCGGATGAGGAATTGACAGGAGGTGGAGATGATGTGACGTTGGGCTTGAGAGTAAGGAAAACATCATAGATGAACTTTACATGTGGAGCATCATACCTGGATGAACAGAGGCACCATGTTCTGAAAGGAGAAAGATGCAAGAGCAGGGAGTCGAGGATGGAAGGCTGGTACCAAGAAATTTGGCTTGAAATTTATAAAATTCTTTTTCTAAAAGCCTCACAATAGTGATTTTATTAAATTGTTTGCTGGGCTGGGGTTGTGGCTCAGTGATAGAGCACTTGTCTAGCATGTGCAAGGCACTGGGTTCAATTCTCAGCACTGCATTTAAATAGTAAATAAAATAAAGGTCCATGAACAACAAATAAAAATATTTTTTTAAAAAACATTGCAGATGTCATAATTGTTAACATGACTTTACCAAACTATAGTTAACTGGTGCAGTTCACTGAGCTTATTTTACAAAGAAAAGAAAATGCCAAAACTCTGACAAAGTTGTTCCATTGCAGCCTTTTTTTACTTATTTTTCACTGTAAAGCACAGTTAATGAATTGGTTATCTCCTTCAACACATCAATTTTCAACAAAATACATCTTGAACTAAGACTTCCAAAAAACTAGTGTAATTAACTTTTCATACGGTGTAATTTTATCTTTTAGTAAATTTCCATACTCTGAAACCATCCTTTGAAAATGGATTCATAGCATCTATTCCAAAAACTCTATTATTAACACCAAAAGTTTCCTTTGCTAATTCAAGATCTGACTCTTCCTGTAATTTCTGAAGCCGCAGTTTAGATATCTGCTAATTATTCTGGTGCTGTGTTTGCACTTTGGGTTTTTCAGGTTCTTCTAATCTCTTTTTTAAATATTCTTTTCTTTCTTTTTCTTTTTTTTTTTTATTTCTTTATTTTATTTATTTATTATTTTACATGGTGCTGAGGATTGAACCCAGCGCCTCGAACATTTGAGGTGAGCTGTCTATCGCTGAGCCACAATCCCAGCCCCTCTTCTAACCTCTTTTTAATTTCTTCTTGCATTTTTTTCTGTTGCCATTCTTTTTTTTTTTTTAAAGAGAGAGTGAGAGAGGAGAGAGAGAGAGATAGAGAGAGAATTTTTTAATATTTATTTTTTAGTTCTTGGCGGACACAACATCTTTGTTGGTATGTGGTGCTGAGGATTGAACCCGGGCCGCGAGCGTGCTACCGCTTGAGCCACATCCCCAGCCCTGTTGCCATTCTTTTCTCTTTTATATTCCTGATTTTTAAAATTTTCTGGTTTTACTTCTGCTTCCTTGTTTTTTTGTTATCCAAGGTATGCTTGATGTTCTCATCCTCTTCTTAGCCTTCCTGGGGATCCCTGCCAGGGGTGCCGTGGTTCCTCACCGTCCACATTGGGTCTTTCACAGAAAACATGGAGAGCATTCTGGGAGTTGGAGTCCCCTACAGTTGCCACTTGAGCCAGGTGTGAGCATCAGTGAAGTGGGGAGTGGTGAAGAGAAAGCACAATGGATGAAAATTTTGAAATTCCTAAAAGAAAATTTAGGAGTTTGGTTTGAAAAGAATTAAAAACATCAAACAAAACCTAAAGAAAAATATTATATTGACAAATACGTCTGAATTTGGGTGTGTGCGGTGGTAGACCTTGTATGCACCAGGCTAGGACTCTACCAGTAAGGTACACCCCCAAACCACTGCATCATAATTTTATATATATATATATATATATATACACATACATACATACATACACACACATATATATTTTATATATATAATTTTTCATATATATACATATATATAATTCTAATTAATTATACATGACAGTAGAATGCATTTTGATATACATAAATGGAGTATAACTTCTCATTCTTCTGGTTGTATATGCATATAGGGTAATAATGTCCAATTCATTCCATTATCATTCATACCCTCATACCCCCTTCCCTTCTTTCACTCATCTCTGTCTAGACCACATTACCTCTATTCCCCCTCACCCCTTATTGTGAATTAGCATCCACATATCAGAGAAAACATTGGTCTTTGGTCGTTTGGGATTGGTTTATTTTGCTTAGAATAATATTCTTCAGTTCCATCCATATACCAGCAAATGCTATAATTTCATTCTTCTTTGAGTCCATTTACCAGCAAATGCTATAATTTCATTCTTCTTAAGGATGAGTAATATTCTGTTGTGTATATATACCAACCACAGTTGTTTTATTCACTCATCTGTTGAAGGGCATCTAGGTTGGTTCCAGAGTTTGACTATTGTGAATTGAGCTGCTATAAACATTAATGTGGCTTCCTCACTGTGGTATGCTGATTTTAAGCACTTTGGGTAAAATTAAAATGCCTAGAAAAAAATTGGAAATTTTTCATGACATTGTATTTGGCAATGATCTTTTTTTATATGACACCAAAACACAAGCTACAAAAGCAAAAAGAGACAAATGAAACTACCTCAAACTTTAAAGCCTCTGTACATCAAAGGAAGTAATCAACAGAGTGAAAAGGCAGCCCATGGAATGGGAGAAAATTTTGCAAATCATATATTTGATTAGAGGTTAATATCCAGAAAGTATAAGTAATTTCTACAACTCTACAACAACAAAAACAAATAACCTGATTTAACAATGGACAAAGAAATTAAATAGATAATTCTTCAAAGAAGATGACCCACAAGCATCTGAAAAGATGTTCAACCTCACTCATCATAGGAGAAATGCAAATCTAAACTACAATGAGCTTCAAATGGTGGTACACACCTGTAATCCCACTTATATTGAAAACTTTTGGACCAGCATCATGGGCTTGGGGATATAACTCAGTGGTAAAGTACTTGCCTAGGATGCACAAAACCCTGGTTCAATTCACAGTACCACCAAAAAAAAAAAAAAAAATAGGGCTGGGGTTGTGGTTTAGTGGTAGAACACTTGGAGGCGTTGGGTTTGATCCTCAGCACCACATAAAAATAAATAAAATATAGGTATTGTGTCCATTTACAACTAAAAAAAATTAAAAACAGTGTCTTGAAATTAAAAGTGCATACTAGACTGAATAATTAGGAAACTCAATCCTAAGTCTATGGCTTCCACAAATATAAAATGATTTTAGCAGTCACATTATCTCACTGTTGTTCACTTTCCTCATCTACAAAATAAAAGGTTTAAACTAGATTATCTCTATGGTCTCTTCCAATTCTATCTTCTATACATCTCAGTAGGCCAGAAACTTGAAAACATAGGAGACCTAGATCAAATCTCTAAGAGATAATTAAGAAATGTAATTAGATTACTTAGGAAAAAATAATCATTTGCCATGGATACCACATAAATTAATTTTTTTTTTTGCACCAGGAACTGAACCCAGCAGCACTTTACCACTGAGCCATATCCACAGCCCTTTTTATTTATTTATTTTATTTTAAGACAGGGCCTCTCTAAGGTGCTTAGGGCCTCCCTAAATTACTGAAGCTGGCCTGGAACTTGTGATTCTCCTGCCTCAGCCTGCCAAGCTGCTGAAATTAGAGGCATGTGCCACCATGCCCAGCTTTGAGTCCCTTTCTTTAAAAGCTAGAATGAAGTTGACATCAAAACTACCTTTCTCCGCTGGGGACAGTGGTGCATAACTGAGGCAGGGTTGTTAATTCCCGGCCTGTCTAGTTACCCTCAGTAAGACCCAGTCTAAAAGTAAAATTTTAAAAAGGGTTGAGGATGTAGCTCAAAGGCAGAATGCTCCTGGGTTCAATCCCCAATAAAACACACACACACACTACAATGAAATTTCACCTCACACGCATTAGAATGGCCACTATCAAAAGAATAAAAAAGTCAGATCCATACCTGTAATCTCAGCTACTCAGGAGACTGAGGCAGGAGGATCACAAATTTGAGGCCAGCCTGAGCAACTTAGGGAGACTCTGTCTCAAAAGAAAATGGAAAGAAGGAAAGAAGGAAGGAAGGAAGGAAGGCAGGAAGGCAGGCAGGCAGGCAGGCAGGCAGGCACACACGCACACAGGGATGTAGCTCAGGGGTAGTGTTCACCTAGCATGTGAAGGCCCTGAGTTTAATATCCAATACCTAAGAAAAGAAAGAAAAAGTGTTGGTGAGGATGTGGAGGAAACTAGAGTCCTTATGCACTATTGATGAGAATGTAAACTGATGCAGCCATTATGGAAAACAGTAGGGAATTTCCTCAAAAAATTAAAAATTGAGCCAGGCCCAATTGTACACTCCTCTAATCTTAGCTACTCAGGAGGCTGAGGCAGGAGGATCCCAAGTTTGAAGCCAGCCTTGGCAACTTAGCATAAACCTGTCTCAAATTTTTATAAGGCTTGGATGTAGCTCTGTAATAGAGCATCCCTTGGTTCAATCCCTAGCACCTCCCCCCCAAAAAATATTAAAAACTGAATTAACACAGGGTTCAATTCTCAGTACCAAAAAATAAAAAAATAAAAAAGTATTGGGAAGTGGGTAGGGATGGAGATATAAGCTCAGTGGTGAGGCACCTTCCTAGCATGCTTGAGGCCCCAGGTTTGATCCCCAGTATATTATGTGATAGAGCAATCCCATTTCTGGGTATATACCCAAAAGTATTCAAAGCAGGATCTTAGGCTGGGGAGATGGGTCAGTAGTATCAGTAGTAGAGCACTTGTCTAACATGCACAAGGCTCTAGGGTCCATCCCAGCACTGCAAACACCAAGAATAGCTGATAGATTTAATATTATTTACCACAATAAAGAGATAAAATTGATTATCGAATAAAATATACCATAAACCCAAAAGCGTAGATACAATTAAGATAATAAAATATATGTCAATATACTCACCACATAGCTTCAAAACTTCATTTGCTTTTCCTTTTAGAGTTTTATCAGTAATATTTTTATCTATAGATAATGTATTTTTCCCTAATATTGAGCTTTATATAAATGGAATTTTTCAGTACCACAAAGAAAAAAAAAACAGGTGATTTAAGGTGTGGGGAAAGGTGACTGGAGGTGAAGTTTTCAGTGGTCTGTGCATGCATAATCAGTCTTCATGACTGACATGTTCAGAAAATGGCAGTTAGAAAAATCTCATTACTGACTCTCCATGGGTTTTTTTGTTTATTTTTGTCTTTGTCTTTTGGTATGGAAATTAACCCAGGGACACCTACCACTGAGCTACATCCCCAGCCATTTTAATTTTTTTTTTTTTTTAAAGACAGGATCTCAGTAAGTTGCCCAGGCTGGCTTCAAATTTAAGACCCTCTTGCCTCAGCCTTCCAGGTTGCTGGTATTACAGGTGTGCACCACAGCACCCAGAAAATTCCATGCCTTCTTGTGCTATCAGAAGATTCAGATAAAAACACATTGGCACAGGAACAAGACTTTTTACTCTTATGCTCAAACACCAGGGAAGCAGAACATGGGGTTCAGAAATCCCAGGCTAACTTAAAGGACAAAGGTTGTACAACTAATATGGCATCTACATAACAGGCAGGTACCCAATCTCTTGATGTCATGACATGTAGAAATGGAGTTTAGTTGCATGTTCACTCTTCTTCATCATGTCTCTTCATAGGACTCATGACTTATTACCATCTCAGGTCTCTAAATAAGGTGTGATTTTTATTATGCTAATAAAGTTAACTATAGTTTACTTTAGAATCACTAAAAATTGTGATTCTAAATCTAAATTTGGATTTAAAATTTAAAATTGTGTTTGCACCTCACTACCTGGAACTTGTCCCTTATCATCTGAGACAGTCCCTATTTTATTTTATTTATTTTCGGAACAGGGCATACTATTATTCTTTCTCAATAGGTTTGATTTTAGTGACCTTGTCTTTCCTGGCTCTGGCTTCTTGGTATCTCTGTTGACCACATAGACTTTGAAGGCTAAACTGACTTTCCAACATCTTGTTTCCAGATATATCTTAATTTCATGTCTTTAAAGGCTGATCTATGTTTTAACTCTCAATTTTCTGGTATGTCTGTTAACTATTAAGAATGAGGGCTAGTTTAGCCATCTCAATCTGAGGGTGGAGTTTTCAGATTTCTGATATCAAAAGGTCACCCATCAGACATCTATGCAGGCCAAGAGTCAATGGGTTTAACAAAAATGGCCTTCAAGTTCCTGAAAAGTAACCCAGGCAAATGTAACCATCATAACCTACATGTCAGAGGTGTTACTTATAGTAACCTCCAGTGATTTTTAAAGTCAACCAGAAGCAAGTGATAAAGGATTTATTCAAGTTTTCCCTCAATATCATTGCTCCAGGGGAAAAGGGAAAAGGAACTTTCATTTTGTCTGTACTGTTTTGTTTTGTTTTGTTTTTTATAAAAGCACCCCCGCCACCCCCAGCCCCGCTGTCCCCACTACCACCCGCCCAATAAGCAACAGCAGACTACCTACACCGGCCTTTTAGTATACCGGAACCTTACGTGCAGGGTTCCGGCGTAGCACGCATCGGGAAGTGTTTGGGCGCTGCACCTCCGTGCGCCTTGCCCTTCAGCCCCGTACACTGAGGAGACCGTTCGCCGCTTAGGCCCTGAAAGTGGTCGTGGTGGTTTTCCTTATAGTTGGAGGTCCAAGGCCAGGCCTCAGGTAGAAACGGCATCACCATGATGGACGGAAGGCCGGGCCGAGTGCCCCTACAGTTCCTGCCAGATGAGGCTCGGCGCCTGCCTCCGCCCAAATTGACCGACTCGCGGCTTCTCTACTTCGGCTTCCTGGGCTACTGCTCTGGCCTGCTAGACAACGCGCTCCGGCGGCGGCCGGTGATGTCGGCGGGTGAGGGCTGCACGGGGCGGGGTCTCCTAGGAGAGGGGTTTGCAGGCCTGTGGGTCGGCTTCGCCATAGGCCTGCGCGCGGTGCATTGTTTTTCTGGGCCTTTATGTTTTTCTGGTCTTCCTCGTTTCCCTGGGCTGTCTGCCAGGTTAGCTCTGCGGAATCGGGCACAGCCAGACTGTCATTTTTCACTTGAAGGAACTGACAGTGCGATGACACAGGGACTTATCCGTGACCTTACAATGAGTCTGTGAAGGACCTGCAACTGTTCCTCTAAGTTCCTGCTGTGCTTTGTGTAAAAATGAGTGTTCACTCCATGCCATACATTACTGACACTCCGTGGACGTTATAGCATTTAGATCTTTGAAAACTTTATGGGGAGGCATTCTCCTCAAACAAGAAAACAGCTTCATAGAGATTAAAGCAGTTTTCCCAAGGTCAGTGGCTAGTAAGCAGCATAGGCCTGTTTTTAGACCCCGGAGTGTCTTGAAACCAGTGCTTCTCAGTCTTAGTGACCATAAGAATAATCTAGAGATCTTGATAAATTCGGACTCTGATTGATAAGTTCAGGGGACAGGCCTGATGTTGTTTGCAAGCTCCTGGGTAACAGTTACATCTGCTAGTTTGGGAACCCACACTTTGAAAGTCTCAGTGACCAGCAGGCTGAATTTTCTAGTAGAACATTACTGGCCTTGTGTCAGAGACTATTTTGACAATAGCTGACACAGTAGCTGTGCTAAGAACTATGGATTTCCAAAGGGAAAAGAGGAGAGAAACAACTTTGGAAGAGATGCCTTTGAACTTACCTTTGATTATCAGGTGAACTCAGAAAACATAGGTAAAATGCCTGATACACAGAAGGAGCTGGGTGAAGTTCCCTTTCCTGAGCTTTTGTTATGCAAACAGTTTACCATATATTTATTCAACATTGAACTTTTGTCCGTCTGGCATTGGATACATGGGGTAAGGAATCCTGTCCCTGCTCTTAAGCTCCTAGTCAAGTCAGGGAAACAAACAATAGTCCATTACTGGTTTCAGTGTGATAGACACTTGTGTTCTGATAGAGGTGGGTGAACAGGGAGTTCTTTTCGAGCACAAGGAGATACAGATAGATGGACTGTTCCAGAGGAAGTAAAGGTGGCAGAATTATGAATTATTATTATAATCTCACTTTATTGTCTATTTAACTGTTCTGGGAAATAGAAGAACATATTAGTTAAGAGCATAAACTTTGGGACTTTTCAGCATCTTCACCCTACTAGCCATTTAATTCTAAGGAAGTTTTCTAACTCTGAGAACTAGATAACATTTATAAAGTACTTAACACAGGAGTGGGAGTCAGTTCCTGAGTTCCCCTGAATTTTCCAAAATTGCTTTGGAAAATTTAGTAAGTATGGAAGACTATTGAAATTGTCATCCTCAGCAGCATTTGTTAATGCATATTGTACTTTGTCTAGCTTAGTGCCTAGCATATAGCAGACTAAAATATGGTACAAATACTTATTGAGCCAGGCACAGTGGTGTACACCTATAATCCCAGTGAGTTAGGAGGCTGAGGCAGGAGGATCTCAAATTTAAAGCAAGCCATAGCAATTTGGCAAGGCCCTAATTAACTTAGCAAGACCTGTCTCAAAATAAAAAAGGGCTATGGATGTGGCTCAGTGGTTGAGTGCCCCTGGATTCAATCCCCCTACCAAAAAAAAAATAGGGGAGAGGGTAACTTACTGAACATATAAGTAACATGGTAACAATTATCCAAATATTTATAGACCAGATGGTCATATCTGTTAAAAAACAAATTGTGACTGGAAATGGTGCATACCTGTAATCCCAGCAATTTGGGAGGCTGAAGCAAGCAGGAGGATTTTAAATTCACAGCCAGCTTCAGCAACTTAACAAGACCCTGTTTCAAAAATAAAATAAAAAGGGCTTGGGGTGTTATTCACTGGTAGAGCACCCCGGGTTCATTTCCCAGTAACACCAAAAAAGAAAAAAAATGTACGAATTTATTCATTTAGGGAAACAGGTATGACACGTAAATGATGTTTCTAAGAGGGTTGGAAAAAGGGGAAAGGAATAGATGGTAGATTTTCAAACTAGAGTCTTAGCATTCTGTGGATAATAATGGAATATTCTATCAATGAAATAAAAATTTGCAGATCTTTTTAAATTTTTTTATTTTTTGGTATCGAGGATTGAACTCAGCGGTACTCAATCACAGAATCACATCCCCAGCCCTATTTTGTATTTTAGAGACAGGGTCTCACTGAATTGCTTAGCACCTTGCTTTTGCTGAGGCTGGCTTTGAACTCGCAATCTTCCTTCCTCAGCCTCCCGAGCTGCTGGGATTACAGGCCTGTGCCACCATGCTTGGCTAAATATTTTTATTTTTGTAGATCTGTTTTTCAATAAGCAGACATTATCAAATAGAATTTTTCTTAAGCTTTTCTCACAACTCTTTTTTTTTTTTTTTTTGGTACCTGGATTGAACCTGGGGGCATTTAACCACTGAGCCATATCTCCATCCCTTTCATATATTTTATTTTGAAACAGGGTCTCACTGAGTTGCTGAGGCTGCCTTTGAACTCATGATGTTCGTGCCAGCCTCCTAACTGCTGGAATTACAGGCATGTGCCACAGCACCTGGCTCTTTTCTTTCCTTTCCTTTTCTTTTTTCTTTTTTTTTTAAATATTTTTATAGTTGTCAATGGATGTTTATTTTATTTATTGATATATGGTGCTGAGAATCGAACCCAGTGCCTCATACATGCTAGGCAGGTGCTCTACCACTGAGCCACAATCCTAGCCCTCTTTCCTTTTCTTTACTGGAGCTTGAACCCAGGACCTCCATGCTTTCTAGATAAGCACTCTACCACTGAGTTACATCCTTAGCCCTTTTTGTTTTAAGACATTGTTTCACCAAATTGCTGAGGCTGGCCTTGAACTTGCAGTCCTCTTACTTCATTATTTAGAGTTGCTGGCATTATAGGTATGTACCACTACACCCAGCCTTCCACACTCACTTTTAAAACTCTTGTTGCTGTTTATCACTTACCTTCCCTAAGTTTAGTTATTTGGTAATCTAAGTGTAGTCTATCTAATTGAATATTTATTATTTCAAGTTCAATGTATCAGTAATTTATGGTATTATGCAAAGAATACAGTGATTTATAGGTTTAGATTCACTGGGTGTAGGAAAGAAGGGGAAAGTGTTTGTGAAGGGATTATGTATGTAATGAAAGGAAGACCATCCCTAAGAGAGAAAGATTAGGGAAATAGGGATTTGGAGAAAGGGCAAGCCATACTTTTGTAACAGGGACACTGACAGCATCATCTAAAATATATGAAGTCTTTCTCTGAGGAGTATGGATCAGTGTAGATAGGATCTAGATCTTTGTCTTATCCATTGGCACATGAAAGAACCTGGCACACTTTGGTTTACCATACGGCAGGTAGCCAGTTAGGGGAAGCAGTGGCTGTTTGAGTCAGGGAGGAATACAAAAGAGCCTGGGCTCTGTCCATTCCCAGGTTGTAGGAATATTTTCCAATTGTATTGCTTCCCACATTTTCCAAAGTACTTGTATATGTATTTTGTCTTAGTGTATATATTACTAGTAGTGGGTAAGATGGAATGGTACCATGCATCCCAAACATGGCAGACTCCCTGCCTCCCTGTGTGGTGGACTGTGGCATTGAGGTCTTGCACTTCCTAGCTATACCAAGCTTGGCTTTACAGGTAACACTGAGCCATAGTTCATTATTCTGTCATGTGTTGCCATCAGAGTCTGCAAAAGTAGTCAACCCAAACCAAAGGATAGTGGTTGAGGGATGTTGGTGACCTTGACTTTTTCATAGGGGATAAAGCCATTAGTAATCCTACCTGTACTCTAAAGTGGCCAATATGACATGGAATCATTGAGGACTGGGCTCTTATGGAAAGATTCATGGAACAAGTGGTTTTTAAATACCTTTGAGTAAAATACCTTGAGTAAAAAATAAGGACCATTATTTTTAATGGCAGACCTCCAGTGAATATACCAGAAAATAGGAAGTATCTTGCAGAAATTATGTTTGAATCATTTAATGTATCAGGAGTCTATCTACACTTTTGTATTTTTTCTTTTTCTCAGGCTTTGAGATGTAGTGTTAGATCATTTATTTGTTGACTATTTATTCTTTTAATGAATGCACTCGATCAATAAACTTTCCTCTTACTACTGCCTTCATAGTGTCCCAGAGATTTTGATATGTTATATCAGTGTTCTCATTTACTTCTAAGAATTTTTTTATTTCATCCTTGATTTCTTCTACTATCCATTCATCATTCAATTGTGTATTATTTAGTCTCCATTTGTTAACAGTAGCTTCTATTTTTTATTTTATCGTGATTTCTAATTTCATTCCATTGTGGTCTGATGGAATGCAGTGTATTATCTCTGCTTTTTTGTATTTACTAAGAGTAGGAAAGATAGTAGAATGAAACAGACATTATTGCTGTATGTGTATATGTGACTGCATGACCAATATGATTCTGCAACATATACACTCAGAAAAATGAGAAATTATATCCCATCTATTTATGATATATCAAAGTGCATAAATGTGTTCTGTAAATGTGTCATGTATAACTAATTAAAACAAAATTTTTTAAAGAGTCTATCTACATTGCAACTCAGGCATTGCTGCCTTTAGCAGCCTCTTGGATATATTGACAAGTTGGTGAGCATACACTGATGGGCATAGTTATTGACAGTGGACATGGAATCACCTGTGGCAGAAGATTATATAATTGGAAGCTGCCATCAAAACATCTTTTTTAGTTATGCATGGACACGATATCTTTATTTGTTTATTTATCATGTGGTGCTGGGGATCAAACCCAGTACCTCACATGTGCAAGACAAGCACTCTGCCACTGAACCACAACCTCAGCCCTCAAACACATCTTGATTGCAGGTAGATATAGTATGTATTTTCATTCAACAGCTGCTAAAGGAACAGGAGGTAGGAATCCCTCCTGAGCAGTCATTGGGAACTGCAGCAACCTTTAAGGAAAAATACAGTTACATTTGTCCTGAATTAGCTAAGTATAACATGGATCCCTGGAAGTGGATAATATTGTTCATGGGTATCTGCAATCAACCAGAAGAAATTCATTATAGATGTTTGTTCTAAAAGGTTCTTGGGTCATGAAATAATATTTCACCCTGAGTTTGCCAACCCTGATCTCATGGAATTCATCTTGGATGTTGTTGATAAAGTAATACAGAACTGCCCCATCAGTGTGTGTCATCTGCCTTCTTTTAGTCATTTTTCAGGGATTGACAGGCTTGACAATGTTCAGGGAATTTGGACATCAACTGCAGAAAGATTTAAAAAGAGTGTTGGTTGTCAGATTAGCTCTTCACTACAGCTCAGTGGCAACAGAATAAAACCTAAGCCTGGGCTGGGGATGTGGCTCAAGCGGTAGCACGCTCACCTGGCATGTGTGCAACCCGGGTTCGATCCTCAGCACCACATACCAACAAAGATGTTGTGTCCACCGAGAACTAAAAAATAAAATATTAAAAATTCTCTCTCTTTCTCTCTCCTCTCTCACTCTCTCTTTAAAAAAAAAAAAACTAAGCCTGTGTATGTTCAGGTGGTAATATGTCATCACATGCAGCACTATGCCGGGTAGTTTGAAGGCTTGATGCTGGCCTCAACTCCAGAGTTCTTTCAGGGCCATCACCCTAAGAAGGACTTGAAGAATACACCTATATCATCTGCTGCCACAATGCTGTCTTTGGAGTCATGTTTTAGTGTTTGCCTTAAAGTCTATCATCCTTGAAGTTCATAGAAAAACAGAACAGCAAACTTTTTTGCCATGTTTGCTAGAAAATGATTATATTTTATCAGGGTGACATTAAGTCTGAACATTAAACATTATTGTGTGAGAATTATGGATACTGTATGTGTTAGTTTTTTTGTTTGAAATTTCTGGAACTGTTTTATAGAAGATGATCATTTGAGGTTGGTGAGTATTGGATGAAATGCTATCTTGATCCATTATAATAAAAGCTGTTAGAATCTATAATATTTTTCCAAAGGTGTAGTATAGCTGTTTAGTGACCCATGATATTTATACTCATGTTCAAATATAAATATTTATATTCAAATATAAATTGGGATATACAGACTAACCAGATCACTTATTGCTTTTATACCATATGTAGACTTTACCTCTGACTTAATCATATTCTGAACAAGCAGTAGAATATAAGTTTATATAGGTCTAAAGTTAACTTTATAGAAAACAAAGTGTTGTTGGTTTTTTTTTTTTCCTTTGTTAATTCAGGATTTGGCACTTATCTACCTTCTTCCATTGAGTATTTTATAAAACATGAAATTTTAAAATTGTAGGTTATGTTTGCAGATTTATTGTTGTTTTTCATAATCACTAGATTTCTTTAAGAATATGGCAGATGGCTCAAGGTCACTTTCAGTTGAGGTTCTTTCGCAATAGCCATATAGAAAAGGATTGTTTTCCTTTATTTTTTGTAGTATGAATTGAATGTGTTCTACTGTCATGTATAACAAATTAGAATAAATAAATAAATAAAGCACCCAAAAAAAGAATGATAGAAGAAATACCATAGCTATAAATTAGATATCTAAAAGTGTTAAAATGTAATTCTTTATGCATAATGACTGATTTGCTTGTTTTGGGATTTGTCATTTGAATTTCAGGTTTGCATCGTCAGCTTCTCTATGTTACTTCCTTTGTTTTTGTTGGCTATTATCTTTTAAAACGGCAAGACTATATGTATGCTGTGAGGGACCATGACATGTTTGCATATATAAAGTCACATCCAGAAGATTTTCCTGAAAAAGGTATTTCAAATTAATTGTAGAAAACCTTGTTCCTTACTCTGTTATATTCCCTGATTAATCCTATCTATGCTAGAGGCTTCATGTGTGAAGCCTTCTGTGTTCTATGACTCCTACATCTTTGTCTAGATCAAAATCTTTGTTGAAGGAGTACAGAGAGATATAGGGGATTGAACCCAGGAGCACTTTTCCACTGAGTTATATCCCTAGCCCTTTTACTTTTTTATTTTGAGACAGAGTCTTGTTAAGTTTAAGTTGCCCAGGCTGGGCTCCAACTTGTAATTCTCCTGCCTCAGCCTCCGAAGTAACTGGGATTACAGGTTTGTGCCGCTGTGCCCAGCAAACACGAAGTTTTTAAATTCATGTATCAAGTTTTTGACTGAGGACTTCTGTGTCCCTTGAATAGCAAACAAAATTCATGTCCCCTCTGCCTTCTCAAACCTTCTGCTGAGCTTCGAACTCTTCCTCTCCCACTGCCACTGCCTTGGTTCAGGCCTACCTAGATAATATCTTGTTTGGACTGTGACACCTCTAGCTCACCTCTGCCTTCAGTCTTGCTTCTGCTAACAGCAAATCTGGTCATATTTCTATATATTGCCTCTAGGATAAAATCCAAACTCCCTAGGATGGTTCATCTCCGCTGGCAGAGTCAATTGCTTGTCTGCTGGTAGAAACGCTTTGCCCGTTGGTCTTTCTATCTTCCACATTATGTCTGTATTACTCCCTGGAATGTAGTTTAATCTTTGTTTTCCCAGCCTCTAGCACAGAACTTACTACACATAGCAGCACTTATAAAATTAACAGCTGACCTAAACCTGCAGGGAATCCTGCTTTAGCTCCTATCACTCACCTTTCATAAAATGCTGCCAGGGGCTGTGGCTCAAGCGATAGCATGCTCGCCTAGCATGCACACGGCGCTGGGCTCAATCCTCAGCACCACATATAAATAAAGATGTTGTGTCCGCCGAAAACTAAAAAATAAATATTAAAAAATTCTCTCTCTCTCTCTCTCTCTCTCTCTTAAAAAAATGAGGGGGGGGGAGGTCATGGCATGACCTTGAAGGAGATTATGGGATGCTGACCCTTTCCTTCCTCTCTCTTAAAAAAAATAAAATAAAATGCTGCCAGGAGGGTCCTGGTTGGAGGAAGGAATAAATAGGGAAGGCACAGATCAGGTACTGGAGGCCATCAGCAGATGTAGTCAAACTCACCATGTCCCCACTTGTCAATGGAAGAAGCTCAGGAAATGCTTGTCCTGAACCTACGCTGTATCACTTGGACATGTGCTTTCTTATAACATTCTTCCTTTGGCCCCTATTTCCATCTTGTCCATGAAACAGGTTCCTGCTCAAGGTTTATCATCTGAGTGAAGCCTTCACCCAGCTATAGACAGTAATTTTCTCAGCACACTGTTGCTGTTAATTGTGAATATCATTGTAATATGACTTTTATTACCCACATTTGGCACACTTACACACAATACTGATGAGTGTATGTGTGTGCTATTTGTAGATTGGAAATTTAACTTACTAGGGCAATTTTTATCTTCCCAAGGACTAAAGATCCTTTTTTTTAATATTTATTTTTTAGCAATATCTTTATTTTATTTATGTGGTGCTGAGGATCGAACCCAGGACTCCACACGTGCTAGGCGAGCACTCTACTGCTGAGCCACAACTCCAGCCCCCTAAAGATCCTTTCTAAACATGTGAATGAATGTTGAAAAATTTTGAACGTTTTAAATATATAATAGATTTTTATATACTTTCCTATGCATGTAAATGTATGATATAAAGCATTTAAATTTCATTAGGCTGAGTTGCGGATATAGCTGAGTTGGTAGAGTGCTTGCCTTGCATGCACAAGGCCCTGGGTTCAATCCCCAGCACCATCAAAAAAAAAAAAAAAAAATTGTTAGGCTGACTGATCCCAAAGGTCCTGTTCAACTCTAAAACTTTATTAGTATTATAATACAATATTCCCAGGGCCTTGAGTCACCTATGTGATATTTATGGTGTCTAAAAAAGACATTTTTTTTTTTTTTTTTTGCCAGTGAAGAGTTTAAATACTAGTACAATCAGTCCCAGTGGTACACACTTATAATCCCTTGGGAGGCTAAGGCAGAAGGATCCCAAGTTCAAGGCCAGCCTGAGCAACTTAGCAATACTTTGTCTCAACATAAAAAATAAAAAGGCTGGGCTGGGGATGTGGCTCAAGTGCTCGCTTGGCATGCGTGAGGCACTGGGTTCATTTCTCAGCACCACATAAAAATAAAATAAAGACATTAAAAAAAAAAAAGGCTGGGGAGATATGGCTCAGGGGTAGAGTGCCCCTGGGTTAAACCCATTAAAAAATAAAGTACCATTAAAAATCAAAGGTATATTGGGGCTGGGGATGTGGCTCAAGCAGTAGCACACTCGCCTGGCATGCGTGCGGCCTGGGTTCAATCCTCAGCACCACATACAAACAAAGATGTTGTGCCCGCCGAAAACTAAATAATAAATATTTAAAAATTCTCTCTCTATCTCTCTCTCTCAAAAAAAAATATATATATATATGAATAAAATTACAGGTATAAAGCCATAAATCAGGTGTGGGGAAACATTGGATGTTAGAGCTGAAGAAATCTTGGCTAATTCTAATTCCTAGAAGTGAGTCCCACTAGCTAGGCAATCTTCAGCCCTGAGCCTTCTGAATCTTTGCCTAGATATTTCCACTAGCTCCTTCTGTCAGCAGGTGTATATATAGCCACATCATTCTGTCTTCTAGTGGATTACCAGCAGGTGTGTCAAGAGCATCCTGCACTGACTACAGGAGCATGAAGGGTTTCAATACATTAGTTGAAACTGGCCTCTCCTAGCTGAACTGTAACCTTCCTGTTTATTTCTTCCTTCATCCCTTTAGTCAGGATATTCCTAGGAGTAACTTGCCCCTCCTGGTAGCCATCTAGATGTCACCACAGATTTAAGAAATAAAATATTTCAGTGATTTCCAAGCCATTGTGGTACTAGAGACTGAACCCAGGACCTAGCACATGCTAGGCAAGTGCTCTATCACTGAGCTACATCCCTAACCCTCCACCATCACCACCTTTTTATTTTGACATAGAATCTCACTGAGTTGCTCAGTATGGCCTCCAACTTGTGATCCTTTTGCTTCCGCTTCTCAGTAGCTGGGATTATGGACATGTGCACAGCATGCCTAGCTAAGAAATAAAACTTTAAAAAACATAATTGTAAGATAATTTTTTTAATCTTTTTTTTTTATAGATAAGAAAACTTATGGTGAAATTCTTGAAGAATTCCATCCAGTGCGTTGAAGTCTTCAAAATATTTGCTCCCATTTACTAAGATGTTTCTAAATTTTATGGAACATATTTCCTCCACGACAGCCGAAGTTTATGTTAATCTGTATAACACCTATAATTAAAGTAGTTATCATGATCAAGTACTGTGACTCTTCTTTTTTCATTTTAAGAAGAAATAGGGCTGGAGTTGTGGCTCAGTGGTAGTGTGCTCACCTAGCAAGCACAAGGCCCTGGGTTCGATCCTCAGCCACATAAAAACAAACAGATAAAGGTATTGTGTCCAACTACAACTAAAAAATAAATATTTAAAAAGAAAAGAAAAAAATAGTTCACTTTCCATTGACCCAGTTTTTGGAAGATTTTTAAATGGAGTTTAAGGGCTGAGGATGTGGCTTAGTGGTAGAGTGCTTACATAACATTTGTGAGGTCCTGGGTTGAATCCCAATACCACAAAATAATAAATTTAGTTCCAAATCAGAACTAAACTCCATTTATTCTGATCAGATTTGGAAAACTTCAGCCCATGGACCAACTCTGGCCCACTGTCAATAAAGTTTTATTAAAACACAGCCACTTTCATTTGTTTATATGGCTGCTTTCATACTACAACAGCAGGGTCAAGTAGTTATGACAGAGTTTATAGCATGCAAGGCCTAAAATAGTTAATATCTGGCCCTTTTCAGAAAAGAATTGCCAGCTTCTGTTCTAATGTAAAATAAGCCAGATTATAAAGGGTTTTGTGAATCGTAGATCATTTTAACTTGATTCCTTAAGTATGGGGAATTCAGTAAAAGGGTTTTAATTGGAATAATGGTCAGGTTTGTATTTCTGAGCTCCCTTTGCAACAATATATAGGGTGGTTTGGAAGGAAGACACTTAAGGCAAGCACAGTTAAACATCTGATACTGCACAGGAGTGTGCTCTTAGGTGAATCATCCTGGACAAAGAACTCAGCTAGCACAGTCTACAGTGGAGCTTGGCACAGTCAGAAGTAAAAGCACCTTCCTGGAAGAAGGTGGTTCTTTATAGTCAAATCCAAATGTTTGCCAGGCACAGTGGAGCACACCTGTAATCCCAGCAACTTTGAGACTGAGGCAGAAGGATCACAAATTCTAAGCCTCCACAATTTAGCAAAACCCTGTCTCAAAAAATGAAAAGGGGTCTGGGATTATAGCTCAGTAGAAGAGCATTTGCCTCACATGTGTGAGGCACTGGTTTGATTCTCAGCACTGCATATAAATAAATAAGGTCCATTGACAACTAAAAAATATTTTTATGCAATAAATAAGTTGTAGCAGTACCACACCACCCTGGCCCCCCAAAAAATTCTAAAAAGCTTGTCCAAAAAGCTGAAATTTTATAATCAGTAGTTTGGGGACATTAGTAAAATTGTATACATGATTTCAAAGAAGTTTTCTGGGAAAAATAAAGTTATTCTATTTACTTGAGTATCACTTGTAAAAAGTAAAACATTGGAGAAAGTGCTTTTGAAATAATAAAGAGATGTACAAATATAAGGTATTTTTTCTTTATTGCTACTGCAATAAATAGGTTTATAGTTCTTGCTCAGCCTCATCAGTGGTTGGCAGGTGTAACAGTGAGGTACTCATCCCGAGGGACTCTTGCTACCTCAGTTAAGGACTAAAGCAAATACATAGGGGAAGGTGGGAGAAAAATCATATTACAATCTGATAATTTCTCATATACCAGGTTCTTTTGATTCATCTTGTTTCATTTTTGTAACTTTGTGAGGTAAGTTGTCCCCATTTTATACATGAGGTTACTTAGGCTCCAGTGGGTGAATAATGCCTGAGGTCACAGGGTGGATGACTGCCAAGAGGAGGGATGTGAACTTCGGTCATAGGCTAACACCTCTGCTCTTCTGTGTCATACTAGACTAACTTTGTCTACTCCCTCATGAACCACTGGCCACCACCCTGAGCTGGTAAGAGGATTAAATGGAGTTGTGAATAGCAACACATCCTAAAGGTGAGCCAAGGACTGGAGGTCACAAATTGATGCTCAGAGGGAGGTAGGGAAGCATCCCAGAGACACAAGTCGCCTTCACTTCAGCTGCAGGTCCAGGTGTTTCTGGAATCAGGGCTGACACACTGCTGCAAGTCCTCATTACAGTCTGCATTCTCTTGTGTAAAGTGATCTGTGGAGTGCAGGAAATTTAAAGAACCAAATGAGTCTAAATTCAACAAGGCACTGTGATATACCTATTAAAATAGGAAGAGCAAGGGGAAAAAGTTTTGTCACTGCTGCTGGAAAACTGGCAACACTTCAGCTGTGAAGAAGAACCAGATGGTCAGCTGGGATCACTCGTCTGGTTTTTCCTCTACATTTAGTGGAAACTGAGATGCAGAAAGGTCAAATATGTTCTCTAGGATATTACAAAAGAAAATGGCAGAGCCAAGAAAAGAGCCCAGATTTTTCAGTATCTGCCAAACCATACTTTGTCCATGAATGAAAATGAGGTTAAGGTATGTTGAAATACTGTAGTATAGAATAGCTGCTGTGGCCTTTATGACTATTTGGTTGGTCAAGAAGTTGGATTTTACTGGGTGTGGTGGCTCACACCTTTAATCCCTATGGCTCAAGAAAGTGAGGCAGGAGGCTCACGAGTTCAAAGCCAGCCTCGGCAAAAGCGAGGTGCTAAGCAACTCAGTGAAACCCATCTCTAAATAAAATACAAAACAGTGCTGGGTATGTGGCTCAGAGGCCAAGTGTCCCTGAGTTCAATCCCCAGTACCAAAAAAAAAAAAAAAAAAAAGAAGAAGAAGAAGTTGGATTTCTACCAGGTCTTCCAACTCCAATTCTCTTCTGAAATCTACGCCCTAAGGAGCACAGAAAATCCATCAATGTAGAGAAAAGAATGAGACTACAGGGCTGGGATTGTAGCTCAGTAGTAGAGCACTTGCCTAGCACATTTGAGGCACTGGGTTCAATCCTCAGCACCGCATAAAATAAATAAAAGTATTGTGTTCATCTACAACTAAAACTATTTTTCAAAGTAATGATAATTTATTAGATAGTTAATATACAAGTGATTTTAGTAGTACTCAAATGCCAGTTGTTATTTTTTATTACTATCATGATGCAGTGAAGAAACTGAAACACAAAGAAGTGAAGTGGCTTTCCCAAGGTCTCAGCTCAGTGGTAGAAGCAGGACATGAACCCAGAGCTCAGCTCTTCTGAGGCCCCCTGGCTATTGACCCAGTTCAATTTAATTCAAGAAGAAACTCTGGAAGGCAGCCAAAAAAATCTCAAGGAGAGAGAAAAGCAGCATTGAAGTTGACCGTTTGGATTTGAGGTGCAGAAACAAAAACAGCTGGGAAAGTACCTGGAAAGAATTCTCTACAGACTTTGTGGGTAGGGAGGGCATGTCTATTCTCTATCATTACAGAGTGGGAGAGAGTAGGTATAATGGAAAGAGCACTCGGCTCAAAGCTGAGGTCAGTCTTGCTTTTATCTTATTTTTTTTTATATTGAAATAGGGTCTCACAAGTTGCCAAGGCTAGCTTCAAACTTGGGATCCTCTTGCCTCAGCCTTCCAAATCACTGGGATTGCAGGTATGTGCCACTGTGCCTAGCTTTAATCACATACTTAAAGACGTTGACAAGGAGAACATTCATACAGGTATAAGCATTCACATACTTACCAATAAATGCACACAGGCACAGACACATTTGTGCCCATGAGTTATGCACTCACAGGCATATACTTTTTTCTTGTCTCCATAATAGTTCACTGCCATTACTCATCAATACTGAGTCAGAAGACTAGGAAGGTGAGCCCAGTCTTGAGCCTTCCCCAGGTGATTCCAATGGCCACCTGATGTGTGGTGACTCTGTCTGAGAGCCAACCTGCCCCTCTCTTGTTAGGCTGCACCACCACTCCCTCTTCCCCGGGAATATCCCTCCATGGACCCGGACCCTTTAGCATAGCCACCATTACCTTCCCTAGAGTCGGAGGCCTACAGGACCTGTCCCGTCATTTCCTGGTATTTTCTTGTCACTTCCTGAGCTTTCACAGTCAGGTGAGTAAGGATGCGATGGAGGCTGGAGAAGTGCACATGGAACTGGGTTTCCAGGTCCAGCTCCCCGGAGACTTCTTCCTTGGCCTCCTCTGTCTCGGCAGCTTCCTTTCCAGCCTCATCCGCTTTGCGGCCGGCCACCTTGGCCTGCCACTCCTCCCTCGGCAGGAGCCCATGTTCCACATCCATCCGGATGGTCTTGAGCATGGTGAAGTAGGTGTAGAGATCAGGGGCCCCCATCTGGGCCTGGCCGCCATGTCCACCCAGATGCACATCCCTCAGAAGGCTGGGGATCATTACCACCTGCTCCATGTTGCACACCACAGCCAAGTACCGGTCCACGACGGCCAACAGGCAGTTTTTAGGGTAGCGCTTGGTTAGTACCGGCATGGTTGCCTGCTTTTACACAATGAGTTGGGAAGACTGCCCCAGCACTATTTCTAGGCTTTGGTTCTGACCGCAGATTGACAGGAAGCCAAGGCCCAGTCATTGGGTCAACACAGCTCTGTTTTAAGCCAATCCCAGGGTTTGGGTCCCAAGGTCTGTATCAGGTGATCCACTGCCCAGGGACAGACCAGCCAGCCTTTTGCTTGTCATTTCAGTTCTATAAGACTGCCTCAGTAAGAGCCCAGCTCTTCCACTGGCAGCTTGCAGAACTAGTTAAAGCAAAGCTTTTCCCTTTGGCAACAGATGCACTTGACTGCAGGAAAGTCAATAATCCTTTCAGATCACCTGAGGTCAAACTGAGTCTTTGCTACCCTCTGAAAGCACAAAGCTTACTTCTTCAACTCAGAGTGACTGTGAAATGAACAAGGGAAGAGCGTCATGAAATGAAATAGTTTGGTGTGGGGCAAAGAGCACTGAAGTGGGAGCCAGAAGTCCAGAAAGAAGGGGTCTGGATGTTGGCCATGCTCATGTCCCCGACAATCTTCCTTATAGAGGGTGCTTTTCCACCATGAACTTGACTAGGAAAAAAACTCTTAATAAGATGCATTAGCCTGGTGTTACCTCAATCAGTCAGCAGGGTGAAGAATTTGCATAAACTTGTTTCCTAAACTGTGAGCAGAAAACAGCAATTTTTCTAAGTTAATTAATTTTAAAAATTAATTTTAAGGGCTAGGGATGTAGGTCAGTAGTATAGTATTTGCCTAACATGTGAGGGCCTAAGTTTGATTATCAGTCATACCCCCTTACCCCCTCCTCCCAAAAAGAGTTTGACTACCTAAAGCTGGGCATGGTGGCTCATGCTGATAATCCCAGCAATTTGGGAGGCTGAAGTAGGAGGATAGAAAGTCAAGGCCAGCCTGGGCAACTTGGTGAGATCTGGGCTGGGGCTGTAGCTCATTGGTAGAGTGCCCACCTCGCACGTGTGAGGCACTGGGTTTGATCCTCAGCACCACATAAAAATAAATAAAGATATTGTGTCCAACTACACCTAAAAAAAAAAAATTAAAAAAAAAAAGATCTAGGTAGAGCATCCCTGAGTTAAAACCCCAGTACCATAAAAACAAACGAACAACAACAAAAAAAGATCACTTAAGTAAGCCTTTGATGAATTCACTTCTAGTCTTCTAACATTGTTTTTTCCTTGACTGAGGAAAAATTTTTCAAATATTTTCTCCTCAAGAAAACAGGACTTCTGGGGATGGAGTTGTGGCTCAGTGGTAGAGTGCTTGCCTAGCATGCATGAGGCCCTGGGTTCTATTCTCAGCACCCACCACATACACATAAATAAAATAAAGGTCCATCAACAACTAAAAAAAATATTAAAAAAAAAAAAAAAGAAAATAGGACTTCTGGGCTGGGCAAGGTGGAACATGCCTACAATCCCAGTTATTTGGGAAGATAAAGCAGGAGGATCACAAATTCAAGGCCCATCATGGCAACTCAGTGAGATCCTGTCTCAAAATAAAAAAGGCTAGGGATGTAACTCAGTGGTAGAGAACCCCTGGGTTTAGTCCTTGGTATTAAGAGAAGGGAAAAAAAGAAAGGAAAAATAAAAATGGGGCTTCTCTTGTATACAAATCTCTAGGGCTGCTAAGCAGTGGGTATAGACATTTCATAAGGCTGGGCAGTGTCACTGGGTTCTGGTGCTACCCACAGGCCTCTTGGGATACAGCCAGACTCCCTGGACTCCAGCCTCCACACAGTCAACTGAAAGGTTTGGAAATCTCTGAAGGGGAGGACTTTGCTGCCCTGGTTTTGTAACTCCTTCTGAATTTAGATCCAGTCCCTAAGGGCATTACTCCCTGTGTTAGTTCTTACATTTTTTCACCCAGCCCCAGGGTTACAAACTAAGAACTGGCAAACATGGTGTTCTGCTCGTGGACGGGGCATGCTGATGTTGGCATGAGGGCTTGCCAGGAGTGCCCTAGCAGCTGCCTCCTGATTCTTTTGCCCAATGACCTGGGTTACCCCTGGGCCTCCCTTGCCCCATGTATCAAACTCAGAGGGCTGAACTTTGTTAAGGCCTCTCCACTTCAGATTTTTAGACTCCTCCCAAGCACATGGCTAGTATATCTCACTGTGTTATTCTGCCTATGTGTGAATTTTAATCCCATCTGAGGCCATTCTATTTCCAGACATATTCCTGAGCTTGAACTAGAGAAATGAATGAGTAAATCAAGTGGAAAAGGGAGAGAGTGACTTAGCAATTAGGCAACTAAATGGCCTCTGTATGAATAAGTGTAGAACACAAAGAGGCCTGGGAAGGAATGAGGGAGGGTCTGGCTGACCAGGGTCCCCTGGCCAGCAGGCTACAGACTGAGACTGCCTCTAGGTCTCCCTGGAAGACAGAAGGCCTTAGTTAAAATGTTGCCAGTCATGTGTCAGAGTAGAAGACAGACATGGAGTGCTAAAGGGACGGGCTGGACTCAGGGAGGTTCTAGATGTGGGAAGAGGAAGAAAGCAGGAAATGTGTTTCAGGGGTTATAGTATTTTTCCTCCTCTCAAAGATGCCTCATCCGGTCCAGCAGGGCCATCACAGGTGGAAAATCCCAGCAAAGGTAGAGGAAGGAAGCAGCAAAAGCTGGACTAGACCTCAAGCTTCATTGGATTTCCCAAGTCTTTCCTCCCACCACTCCCGAAGGAAACTGAGGCTGAGTAAGATGCCTCTGGCCTGGCCTCTGCAGAGCTGCCTACAGCCTCGCCCTGAGTGCCCCAAGCTGGGCATACTAAACTGGCCCAGATAGACTGGAGTCAAAGTCCTCAAAGTCCAAGCCAGGAATAATGTATGAATGTGATGCAAGGATAAGATGATCAGGTGGTATCTGGGGTTGACAGACCCCAAGTAACCCAGGCTGGCCTTGAGGCCAGGTGGCTACAGAATGGACACAGACCAAGGTCGGGACAAGCTTTTCAGTTTGAAAATGTTGTATATAAGCACATCACCTGATGTCTATGGGCTCCAGGATTTTTTTTTTTTTAATGTGCTTGTGTGATGCTAAGGTTGGAGGGAACCAGGGGTCATAAGTTAGACAAGTCCTCTCCAAATCTCCAGTTCCCCAGGCTATTTGGGGGAGGGGATACTGAGAAGGAACCCAGTACCACTGAGTGATATCCCAATCCCTTTTTATTTATTCACTTATTTTTTGAGACAGAGTCTTGTTAATTTACCCAGGCTGGCCTTGAACATGCAATCCTCCTGCTTCAGCTGCCCAAGTTGCTAGGTTTACAGGCTTGTGCCACCACACCTGGCTCCTCAGGCTATTTTTCTTCACATTGTCACTCCAGTCCTGGCCAGGGAATATATGGAGTCAAGAAGTGAGAGGCTTTGTAGTCATAATATGCACCCCCCCACTCAGCTAATACAGTATGTTCCGACCTCCTGCTTTTCACACAGGGAAGCCCATGTATTGAGAGCCTACTATGTGCAGCACTCTGGGCCTGGGATTTAACAGGACATGAGGGCAGATGAGGTCCAGGCACTTGGGGCAGTTTATTTATTTATTTATTTACTTGGATTTTTAATATATATATGTAATTTAGTTTTCATGGACTTTATTTTTTTTAATTTATATATGGTGCTAAGAATTGAACCCAGTACCTCACACATGCTAGTGCTCTACCACTGTGCTAAGACCCCATCCCCAGTTTTTATCTATTTGGGAGAGAACCATCATGAGCATATGCACAGATAAATGTGATTAGCATTACATTGTGACATACCCTTTGGAGAAAACAAAACAAGGTAACAAGACTTGCTAGTCAAAGTGTGATCTACAGACCAGCAGCATCTAATCATCCCAGGGCTCACCAGAAATACATATTCTTAAGCTCAGCCCAGGGCCTACCACATCGCAGCCTGGGAATGCCTAACTCCAAACATGGTTCTTTATTTTTTAAAAAAATATTTATTTTTTAGTTGTAGTTGGACACAATACCTTTATTTCACTTATTTATTTTTATGTGGGGCTGAGGATTGAACTCGATCTCGCACGTGCGTGTGAGGCAAGCTCTCTACTGCTGAGCCACAACCCCAGCACCCCCAAACATGGTTCTTTTTTTCTTTTTTTAAAAATATTTTTTAGTATTGATGGACCTTTATTTTATTCATTTATTTATGAGGTGCTGAGAACCCAGTGCTTCACACAGGTGAGGCAAGCACTCTACCACTGAGCCACAACCCGAGCGCCCCCAAACATGGTTCTTAAATGGCCAGGAAAGAAGAAACAACTGTGCTGAGACCTTAACATTCTTGGCTTCAAGAAGATTTGTCCTGCAGACAGAAGGAATGGCAAGTGCTATCCATCACAAAGGATTCCTAAAGGGACAACTGACTTACTGCATGACCTTAAGTAAGACATTCAGCCTCAATCTCCTACCTGGAAAGCAGAGGAGTTGAACTACATAAAGAATCTTGCTAGGTGCATTGCACACTCCTTTTTGGGGGGGTAGGGGAGATACCAAGTGTGCAGAGCGGTGACAGTGAATGGGAGAGCAGTATCTGAAATGGGTTCCCTGATGACTTCATGGCTGTGGCATGCCTGGTACCTGGGAAATTTTCTGTAAAAAGGTGCAGGATGACTAGTTGCTATGGCAATGTCCTCCATGAGAAGGCTCTGTGCTAGGGTCTTATCAGCCTCTGCCTTGATCTCAGGCACACAGCTCCTGGGAATAAAGAAACTCTCTTAGCAGACAACCACAATGTTTCACCAGCTCTGCTGCTCCTCAGCCTGCACATAACACTGTGCTAAGACCCCATTTAAACAATGGACTTTCTTGAAAGCTACACAAAGCTCCTAACATAGCACATTGTAACTGTAGAAGGCAACTGGGGAATAAGCTGCTTAATGTTGCTAACTTTGTAACTTTCAGGAATACAAAGAATAATGCTTGCATAGTCTTTAATCTGATTAATGAGATAAATATATAATAAAGATTGCTGGCGTCTTTAGACCTGCTTCTCCATTAGACAGCAGTGCTCCACCCCATCCCAGCTGTTATCTTCAATATCTGCATATGTGAGTCTTTCTTTTCCTAATTTTCCATCGACTTTTGCTGGAACCTGCTAGGTTGGCCATGCTGGTTGCAACGACCAGAATTGAAGTCAGGGGCACTCAACCACTGAGCCACATCCCCAGCCCTATTTTGTATTTTATTTAGAGACAGGGTCTCACTTAGCTGCTTAGTACTTGACTTTTGCTGAGGCTGGCTTTGAACTTGCAATCCTCCTGCCTCAGCCTCCCAAGCCACTGGGAGTACAGGCATGCACCAATGCGCCCAGTTTAGGCACACTCCTTTTATCCCAGAGACTTGGGAGGCTGAGTCAGAAGAATTACAAGTTCAAAGTCAGCCAGGGCAATTTAAGGAATAAAATAAAAATAAAAAGGGCTGGGGATATAGTTCAGTAGTGGAGTGTCCCTGGTTCAACCGCCAGTACCAAAATAAAAGAAGAATCCTTCACATTGAAAACACAACTCCTCTGAATAGAGGATTTGGAGGCACCAAGAGCCAATGACCCAGACATCATTATCCTAGGTACATGTATGAATGCACAAAGGGTGTGACCCTACTTCTTGTACAACCAGAGAAGTAAAAAATTGTGCTTCATTTGTGTACAATGAATTGAAGAGCATTCTGCTGTCATGCATAACTGATTAGAACAAAGAAAAAAAAAAAAAGAACCAAATGACCAACTATGGAAGAGGCATTTTAGAGGGAGTAGAAGGGCCCCTTTCTCTAGAGACAGTTCACCCCATGAGGCCCATGTTTTTTTTCTGCTTACTTGGGAATATGGATCTCTGGCTGTTCAGAGAATCCACTACAAATTCTGCTGACCAGAGTGGACCCAGGAAGCTGGCAAATCTTCCCATCCAGCCCCACTCCCAACTTCCTCTCTGTCATACCCCTCCCCCAGTTCTGAGAAAAGACAGTTCTTCCTCCAGCTGATGCAATTAGCTCCCAGGGCCAGCTTCTAGGCTGGCTGAGTAGGAGAAAGGGGCTGTATGTTCTCAAAGTGCTCCCAAATCAATCACAAAAGTCAAAATAGTCATAGCTACAAGACTCTGTGGTGAGTCCAGCTCCTATAATTCACTGAAGAAGAAACTGAGAGCCTAAATCCACCTCTAGCCATGTTTTGTTTCCTCACCTGGGAGGATATCACTGCTGGATCTATCACTTACTCTAAGCCTATGAATTTTAAAATTCTGTGATTAGACAAGATTTGTCACTGACCAAACACATGTCTGCCTCTCCCCTACCTGGGAGCCCTTGGTAGTCAAGAACCAGGTCTTGGCTTTTCTTTCTGCCCAGCACTTCAGGAGCTCAGGACTATTTCCATGCTTGCTGATCCAAAGGATGAATGAAAGAAAATGTGGAAGTCTCTCTTCCTTCCATGTGTCTGGGTATGTCTTCATTCCTTCCTTCATTTTTTTCATTTGACACACCTTTGCTGAGCTCCTGGGAAGCACTGGTCACAGAGGGTCTCTGTGAGGAAGTTGTCAATGTCATCCCAGACCCCAAGGAGCTCAACTGCGTCCTTTCACCATGGACAGTCCCTGACAGAGACACTCCATAAGTCACCATCAGTCAGGAGAGCTCTTGGTCTGCCTACAAGACTGAGGACCCCGCCAGGCTTAGACCCCAGCCAGAGTTCACTCTGGACAAGTCCTGGGAAGAAGTTTTGCTGGGGACAAAGGAGATTCCAGTTAAGATCCATGAGTGTGTATACAAAGCTCAACCAATGGACACCATTCTTCCAAACTCTCTTAGGCTACCATCCCTCAAACCACTCTTAGCTGTCCTTTAGGGCCTTTTTTCCCCTTTCCAGCCAGGAATTTACAGAGATTCTCCATGAATTCTTCCCTTCCCAATCAACTTGCAATATAGGAAGAAACTGATTTGGCTGAAGCAAGATGAAGAAACTATAGCTGTATCCTTTGGCCATCTTGCATTAGTCCTTAGGTCTCTTCAATAGAACCAGAGAGCCAGGCACAGTGGCACATATCTATAATCCCAACTACTTGGGAGACAGGAGGATTACAAGTTTGAGGCCAGCCTGGACAATTTAGCAAGACTGTGTCTCAAAACAAAATAAAAAGGACTGAGGGTGTAGCTCAGTAGTAGAGTGCTTACCTAGTATGTGTAAGGCCCTGAGTTCAGTCCTCAGTACTGAAAAAAACAAACACAAACAACAACAGCACACACACACACATACACACACACAGAGAGACTTAAAGTACAACAAAAAACCACCAGTCAGGAATAAAAGTCCAAAGCCTTATCCTTACCTCATTACCCCTTCTGGCCTTAGTCCCTGCTGGCAAATCAACTTGTCAAGGGGGAAGAGATGGCTCCAAAGAAGGGTCTGAGTTGTTCCCAGAGAGAAGGGGAAATTCAAGCCAGAACCAGCAGGGTTCTGGGAAAATGAGAAGGAAAGACTTTCAGCAGAGGCATAGGCAGAGATTTCCTTAGGAAAGTAGAGTCACATTTAGGGGAGAATATGGGCATTCTCAAGAGGGAGACACCTTTGAGGGTAAAGCAAGGAATACACATGCAAGGAAGAATGTGGGCCATCTAGAGAGCGAGAGAGGTGTTTTGGTGGTTTCCTGCTCTTCTTTTAAAGGAAACTTGGTAAGGGCCGGGTATGGGAAGGTATGAAGGAATTATATCACATTGGTGATCTCAAGGCAGTTTCTGGTTGTCTGGTCAATATCTGGATCCTTAGGCTGACACAGTCTTCATCATCTGATCAACAGATAGCATTAGAAAGTCCACTAAATTGTAAGTTACTTAAACTGTTGTATGTCTCTTTGCTTAATTTATCGGGGGGTTAATAACAATACTCATATAGATTAACAGATTCCCCAGGAATTTGGGGGTGACAGACCAGGAAAGTTATACAGCAATTTTGGGTAAAAATCTATTTCCTTGCCCTTCTACTACATCTCCTTTCTACTTCTTTCTCATTCCCTCTATCATACCTCAGACTAACCTGAACTCTGCTCTATGCTAAGCTCTGGGCTGGTCATGGGAGTTACTCCCAAGCATAGCCCAGGCCCCCCAAGAAGCTCAGATGTGGGAGACTGATGTGAGAGGACAGACAACTAAACCAATAAACCACACCGGACTGGGAAATGTTTTCCAGGCAGAAATACCAGCCTGAGCAAAAGCTAAAAAGCGCAAAATAACATGGGTATATACTGATAATTCTCCAGTATGACGCACTTTTCCCCATACTCCACAGAAACTTTCAAATCTTCCCTCCCGCTCTTCCTAACTCACCCCTAGAGGTCTACCCTCACCAGCCATGGCTGACCTTTCTGACCAGATCGCCTCCCTCCCACTGTAGAACAGGCTCTTATCCCAGTTGCAAGGGTTGGCCTCTGCAGACTCCCGGAAGGGCTGAACCTCTTCCAGCCCACGAGGCCTAGCACCTCCCCTACGGCTCCGGCCAGCAGAGGGCGCTGCCGGGCAGGAGCAGATCGACAGAGCCATCAGCGGGAAACGCGGGTTTCCAGCCTCAGAATCGTCTGCCTCCTTAGCGGGTGAAACCTGGGGACTGGTGGTGGTAGGAGGAAAATACTCTCATCTTTCCAAGATACCTCTCACCAAGTAGACGGCATCAGTGTTTCGAACTGGTTTATTAAAAGGGCTTGATTTAGGAAAAAGCACTGAGCTGACTCGCCCCCCACCCCCCGCGCGCCACTGTGCTTTTCGAACCGATTCTGTAGACTCCGCTTTGCTACGGGAACTTTTAGGTCCCATAGGTTTTCTGAAAGTCATCTCTCAGGTAATTCCAACTCTTGAATAATTCTGGTGCCGGCCAGTGTTCCAGCAGAATTCCCCCGGTACCGACCTGCGCCACCTCTTACTGCCTAGCTCCTGGGCTCCTCCTGCCCCTTCCTCGGGGTTTCGGGCTCTCCCACCCGGAGGGGAAAAGTCAGGGCCGAAGTCCAAGGACCTCAGAGCCCTTTCTGTGGGACAGATTCCCAGTGCTGGCCTGTTCCTTCCGGAGCGTTCTGATAGGCTTTGGCGGTACCCAGAGGCTCTTTTACCCCCGGGCTGGGGGAGGGGCTGGGGGCGACCCGAGCGACAACAGCTCACTGCCCAGAAATATTGGAAGTCAAATTGGTAGAAAAAGAGGTTTTAATCAATGCCAGAAAATAGAATAAACGTTTCAAAGCTTCCATCTTTGAAATCCCTGGAAATAAACAGAACTTTTGAAGAAGGCCTGGAAGTATAGCTGAGTGTTAGAGCCTTGCCTAAAGTGCTTGAGGCCCTGTGTTCAATCCCCAAAATGAAAAGGAAAAAAAGATATGTAGAGCCAGACGCAGGGTCCCAGCTACTCCGAAGGCTGAAGCAGGAGGATCGCTGGAGCCCAGGAGTTCAAGACCAGCCAGAGCAACAAGGCAAGACAAACAAAAGGGCCAGGCCCAGTGGTGCATGCCTATAATCCCAGCTTCTGGGGAACCCGAGGCAAAGGACCACAATTCAAGGCCAGCCTAAGCAATTTAGCCATATCCTATCTCAAAAAGGGACTAAGAATGTGGCTCCGTTGCTAAGTACCTCTAGGTTCAATCTCTGGTACCAAAAGAAAAAAAAAAGAAAAGGTACAGAAGAGTTCATAATTTGAAGGAAATCCTCATGAAATTAGATGGGGAGAATAATAAGTACATACATATTTAAATGAATCTTGTAAAAATAGTATGATTCAAATTTCATGAGTGGATAAGTATATAACGAGTGGCACCAACCTATGCCCTTGTTGAAGGTCATATCAAAGTTTGATTCAATTTCACCCTGTGGTAAGAGACAATTGCTTTTGGCCATTTAAAGTTCAGACTCTGGGCTGGGGACATGGCTCAAGTAATAGCACACTCGCCTGGCATGTGTGAGGCACCACATAAAAATAAAATAAAGATATTTTTTAAAATAAATAAATAAATAAAGTTCAGACTCTGGCCTCTCCTTACCCTACTCTTTTGGGGAAATTTCTGTTAAAGTCTTTTGGCAAGGGTCTATTCCTGATCCCTAATCCCACTACAGAAGCCCAGGTGATTGGATGGTTCTTCTTCAGGTCCTGGTATGGCCAAGAGCCTGTCTGTAACCACAGCAGCAGTAGCTATCCAGTTCCACAGAGTGATCCTGGTCAGGCTCCTGCAGCTGGGCCCCCCTGAGCCTCTGTCCCTCATCCTCTGTGAATATGAATACGTTTCTAAGAATTTCTTTTTGTTTAAGGAGCTGGCATTGGCCTTAGTTACCCCAGGAGCCCAGTTTAGCATTCCTGCTGTATTTGGCCAATGGGAGGGGCTGCTGCTAATTCCCCATCCCTGTGAAGGATTCCTCCTCTCCTAGGGTTGTGAGAAAAGGTTATGGAGTAATCAGCTGCAGCCTGCAGTTAGGCTGGGAGACAAGAAATGAGGGGCTGAAAGAAATATAGTTTATTGCTCTTCAGGAACCAGGAGGACTAGTTGACAGAAATCCAGACAAGGGAGGTGCTCTTCTGAATGACAGTGGCCAGTTGGGAAACAATAACTAATCTCCACCTGGTGTTAGGCACCTGAAAATTGGCCCTGCAGGCTAGATGCTGTCATCATGTCCTAAAAAAGAGGGTGGGTGGGGGGAAGAGAATATCTAAGAAGCTCTAACTCAGACTGGGCCAAAGAGAGGCCTTAGGGGCATCAAGAGATGGCTCTGAGAGGCAGGGAGGAAGAGAGTGCTTGAGGACTCTGGGAGTCTAGGATTTGGGACACTGCCCAAGTTGGTTATTTTGCTGTCCTGTGTTTGCTAGACATGATTCAATCAGAAACTCTTAGATGAGAAAGGCCTGTGGGTCTGTAGAAAGATGGGTCCCGGGCTGGGGATGTGGCTCAAGCGGTAGCACGCTCGCCTAGCGTGCATGCGGCCCAGGTTCGATCCTCAGCACCACATACAAACGAACATGTTGTGTCCGCCGAGAACTAAGAAAAAATAAATAAGTGTTAAAATTCTCTCTCTGTCCCCCTCTCTCTCTCTCACTCTCTCTAAAAAAAGAAAAAGAAAAAGAAAAAAAAAAAAGATGGGTCCCACTGGTCTGGTGGGCAACCCTGAGGCAGGAGTGGGTGACAACAATTTTTTTTAACCAGTCTTTTTTTGAAGTATAACTTATATGTAGAAAAATGTACCCAAGTAATTTTTATGAAGCACACCTGTGTAACCAGCCCCCAGCTCAAGAAAAAGAACATTGATTTGGGGATGGAGCTCAGTGATGGAGAGCTTACCTAACATGTGCCTAGGCCCTGGATTTTATCCCCAGTGCCATAAAACAAAACAAAACAAACAAACAACAAAACACTGCTCAGCATCCCAGAAGCTTCCATTTGAAAGGCAATGATTTTAGAAAGGGCAGTGGACAGGGTCTCAGAGCCAAGGGGGAAGGGAAAAAAAGATCCTGCCAGATATCAGCCTGGGCTGATGTATAGTATAGGCCTGGAAGATCAGCAGGAAGACCCCCACACACACCCAGCTCTCTGCCATTTTTTTTTCCTAACTTTACTTTGAAACAGAGTTTCACTAGATTGTTCAGGCTGGCCTACGGTTTGTGATATCCCCCTGCTTCAATCTCCAGGGTAGTTGGGGTTACGGGCATGCCCCATGGTGCCCAGTTGACCCTCCTTATTACCAGAAGTTAGTGAACTGGCTAGCATGCACCATGTACAGTGCCAAGTGTTCAAGGTCCGCCCCAGAGAGCTTGTAGAGCAGGTTTTTAGCCATAGGAAGCCCTGGAGAGAGGTAGGAAACACTGTGTTCTTAGGTCTCAGACCAGGTGGAGCTGGGCCTAGCACCTGAGGGCAAACAGGGAACAGCATGGCTTCCTGGAGGGGCTGGGAGCATAGGTGCCAGGAGGATCTGGGAGTGGCTGGTCACAGGGGAGATACTGCAGCAGACACTATTTGCTACCTAAGTTTCTGTTTGTCCAGGAATGATTCACCTGAGTGCCACTGATTAGTGCCTCCTCCTCTTACCCTATGAGTGAGGGACAGAGGGATGAGCATAGCTGTGGGGATACAGGACTAGCATTTGAACTCTGGCTCAGGGCTTAGTAACTCTGGGAAAGTTACATTCCCTCTCCTTATCTCAGTTTCCTTATCACTAAAATGGGACAACAATGTACCACATAGAATCATTGCAAAAAGGAAGAAATAAGATAAGCCTTCTAAAATGTCTGATGTTGGGCAGACATTTAATAAGACATTTGTTCCTTTCCTTTGCCATTTTTTTTCACTTAGCAAATATTTATTCGAGGCCTGATATGTAGTACGCAACTATATTAAGCAAGGAGAAGCAAGCACTAAACAAAACAGATATGGAGCCCAGCTGCAGTAATGGACCTTGGGACAGACATTAAATAAAAACATGTGTCATAGCCGGGCGCCAGGGCTCACACCTGTAATCCCAGTGACTCAGGAGGCTGAGACAGGAGGATCACAAATTCAAAGCCAGCCTCAGCAACTTAGTGAGGCCCTAAGCAATTTAGTGAGACCCTGTCTCAAAATGAAAACATAAAAAAGGGCTGGGGATGTGGCTCAATGGTAAAGTGTTCCTGGGTTAAATCTCAGTACCAAAAAACAAGGAATGAAAAACAAAACAAAACAACAACAACAACAAGTGTCATGAAGGAAAAGACTATTGTCTTATGAAAAGAAACTTCAGTGATGACATCCGTCAAATCGAGTGGTCAGGGTGATACTGGTATTGGTATCAGGAATGGGTCCTTGTTTCCCTGATATTGAAGATTAAAGACCTGAAAAATGCCAAGACCACTGTGGAAAGTCAGTTTTATTTAAGAAAGGGACAGTGACAAACTTCTCCAAAGAGAAGGGACCCCAGAATTAAGTGTCTGCGGGAGGGGGTGTGTCTTATTTTTTTATAGGCCCCAGCACTCCCCTTTTAGTTACTGCCTTCTCTCCAGGTCTGTGCCCAAGAGCAGGGATGTGGAGGCTGTTCACAAGGCAGAGTTCCCAGGAGCATGAGCCTTTGTGGAGGTTAACAACCCATTTTTCTCTCTTTGATAACCAGTGATGAGCAGTCATCATTCTCTCTCAACTCCCATCATTCATCACCTACACTGACTACCTGACCTTTGCCCCTGCCTAGGCCAGGTGGGGCTCCAGGCAGAAGGCTTTTTGGCAAAGACAGCATGTGTGTGTTAGGGTGGGTTAGCAGAGTGGGCTCATTTTTAAGAAAGATAGTTTTAGTTGTCAATTGAACTTTATTGTATTTATTTATTTTTAATATTTAGTTGTAGATGGACACAATACCTTTATTTTATTTATTTATGTGATGCTGAAGATCAAAACCAGTGCCCCATGCATGTGACACAAGTGCTCTACAACTGAGCCACAACCCCAGCTCAGTGGGCTCATTTTATAGAGCTATGCTCTTTTTTTTTTTTCAAATATATTTTTAGGGTTTTTTAATTTTTAAGTTGTAGATGGACACAATATCTTTATTCTGTTTATTTATTTTTATGTGGTGCTGAGAATTGAACCTAGGGCCTCATGTGTGCGAGGCAAGCACTCGGCCCCTGAGCCACAGGCCCAGTCCCTATTTTTAGTTGTTGATAGACCTTTATTTTATGTATTTATTTATTTATATGTGGTGCTGAGAATCGAACACAGTGCCTCATACATGCTAGACAAGCACTGTACCACTGAGCCACAACTCCAGCCCAGAACTATTCCCTTAATCTCATGTTCCCACTATTTTTATCAATCTGTCCCCTTAAAAGAGAAGGCCTCTTGGGAAATGGGCCGTTTGGACTAATACATAAAGAATGAGAATGAGCTAGGTATAGTAGTGTACTCCTGAATCACAGGGACTGGGGACTCTGAGGCTGGAGGATGGCAAGTTAAGGTAGGCCCCAGCAACATAGTGAGCAGCTGTTTCAAACTAAATAAAAAGGGTTGGGGATGTAGCTCAGTGGTAGAGCAGCCCTGGGTTTGATCCTCAGCACAGGGGAAAGAAAAGTGAATGAACTAGACCTTTTGGAGTCCCAGCTGTGGGACTTTAGAGAGTTCCTTCGTCTCAGCTTTACCTTCTATAACATGTGGCTAAAAATCCATCCCTACTTTATAGGATTGTTAGAATGAAAACAAATCGTGCATATGAAATGGCCTCATAGGTGCAACCACAAAAGGTTCTGTTTGGGGCTGACTGGTAGAAAATAGAGAGGCAGAGAGACAGAGAAGAGCTTCCTTAGCAACAAGCTGGCCTTGTTGGAAGATGGCTGTCCCTTACCTTCAATGCCATCTAACACCCTGCCCTGAGGAAGAATCTTTTATATGTTTTTTTCAAGAAAAGGGATGCGGGTCCCAGGTAGGTGAGCACCTCAGTTGTTCACTGTTTTTGAAAAGTAACCTTTTTTTGCTGGGCACAGTGGCTCACGCTTGTAATCCCAGCAGCTAGGGAGACAGGAGGATGGGGAGTTCAAAGCCAGCCTCACCAATTTAGCAAGGCACTGAGCAACTCAGTAAGACTTTGTCTCTATAAGTAAAATACAAAATAGAGCTAGAGATGTGGCTCAGTGGTTGAGTGGTTCAATTCTTCATTCAACCCCCTTCCCCCACACACCAAAAAAAAAGTAACCTCTTCTGGAATGGGGGTTGTGTGCTTGTGTGCATTTTAGTTCATTCACATAGTTAAGCAGGAATAAAGAAGATATAAATTATCAAAGTTTCTGTGTTGATTAGAGTGACTAGTCTTTTTTTTGTTGTGGCTGATGTTTCTGCAAAGCCCCATTCAGATGTGGCCTTCTCCTATATAACTTGGGACTAGGGAGTGTTTGGAAGGGAGGGTTCTATTCATTTCTAGCTAACTTCAGTGAAGTTAATCTATAAGATAAACTGGCTATAAGATTGGGCTTCAGTGGGCAGCTCAATTTAAAGAGAGATAGCAGACAGGAGCAAACTTCTGAGAAACTCCTGAGCACTGGGTCTTTGTTTTGTTTTTTGGTACTGGGGATTGAACCCAAGGGCACTTTGTGACTGAGCTGCATCCTCAGTCCTTTTTATTTTTCCTTTTGAGACAGGGTCTTGCTAAACTGCCCAGGCCTTTAACTTGAGATCCTCCTGCCTCAGGCTCCAGAGTCATTGGGATTTCAGGCGAGCTTCACTGTGCCTGGCTGAGAATTGGGTTTTGATGGGAGGTGCTGATGTTCTCATAGGAAAGGGCAGGTAGTGAATACTTTAAAATCAGTTCCCTTCCTGTCCCAGTTCATGACTAATCATCAAGTAAATGGTACAGAGACAGTTCATGCATAAATGTGCACACAGTTATGGGCATGCACAACACACACATTCAATAGCACGTAGACAGGACACAGAAAGCCCCCTCAAACTGGATTATCTGAGGAGAGTTTCATAAAGGAAATCTTTTTTTTTTGGCACCAAGGATGGAACCCAGGGGCACTTAACCACTGAGACACATACCCAGCCCTTTTTAGTTTTTATTTAGAGACAGGGTCTTGCTGAGTAGCTTAGGGCCTCACCAAGTTGCTGAGGCTGGCTTTGAACTCATGATCCTCCTACCTTAGCCTCCCAAGCTGCTGGGATTACAGGTGAGCACCACCACATCAGGCTCTCATAAAGGAACTCTTGATAAAATTTGGCAGGGTTTCGAGACAGCAACGGGGAAATAGTACTGTGGCTCCCCAAACTAGTAAATGGCTAACAAGACAAGGAAGGAAGCCATACCAGAACTGTCGGGGGCCCTGACCCTCAAAAGAGGAATGCAGCACCTTTCAGGGACTTGTCAGGAAGGGGCCCAGATATTCTAACAGTAGCTTGCTTCTGATCTCCTTAGGATCCCAGTGGCCAAACTCAGGTGGAGTCAGAGGGCCTAAGAGCTTGTGAATACACCCCGAAATAATTGGCCTCCCTGGGGAAAAGAATATGGTGGATCTGGAAGCACAAATGGAAGACATGTAACACAGCATCTGCACCTATAGGCCTCTTTAGATTGCAAGGGACAGATACATCTGATGTAAAGAGGCTTAAATAATAAAGATCACCTGGGGCTGGAGGCAAAGAACAGTGATAGAGGGCTAACTCAGCATATGTGAGACCCTGCATTTGATTTCCAACACTGCAAAAAAAAAAAAAAAAAAAAAGAAGAAGAAATACCTTAGGTCACCCAACTGGAAGCTCTGGGGATGGGCCTTGTACATAGTTTAGCTATCCAACGATAGCCAACCAGAGTCCATCCCATTTGTTGATAATCGTCTCTCAGTTGTATTCCTTCATAGGGTGATAAGATGGTGACAGAGGAGAGTGAAGCAGGAATAGTTTCTGAGAAAAAAAACAAACAAACAAAACACCATGGTGGTTTTTTACAAAGGAGTATTGATAAAAGCAAGCACACAGTTCCTCTACAATTTGTGTCTGGGTGCTCACAGTCAATAAACTCAGGTGACGGGGTAAGTAACTAGAGAAATGCAAATCTAAATTGAGAAAGTTCATCTGTCATTTTATCCCCTATTATCCTTGACTATTATCCTTACTCTAAGATTTCATCTCATGCCAGTCAGAATGGCAGTTATCAAGAATACAGAGGATGTAATGTATGTTGGCGAGGATGTGGGAGAAAAGGCACACTTATACATTGTTGGTAGGACTACAAATTGGTGCAACCAATCTGGAAAGCAGTATGGAGATTCCTTAGAAAACTTATAATGGAATCACCATTTGACCCAGCTATCCAACTCCTTGGTCTATACTCAAAGGACTTAAAATCAGGATACTACAGTAATGCAGTCACATCAATTTCATAAGCAGCTCAATTCACAATAGCTAAACTGTGGAAGCAACCTAGATGCCCTTCAATAGATGAATTAAAGAAACTGTGGCATTTGCAGGTAATTGGATGGAGTTGGAGAATATCATGCTAAGTGAAGTAAGCCAATCCTCCCAAAAAACAAAAGCCGAATGTTCTTGCTGATAAGTGTGGGGAGGGGGCATGGGAAAAATGAAGGAACTTTGGGCAAAGGAGAGAGAGGATAGGAAGGGTGCATGGGAGCAGGAAAGATGGTGGAATGAGATGGACATCATTCCCCTAGGTACATGTATGACTGCACATATAGTGCGGCGCTACATCGTATACAACTGGAGAAATGAAAAGTTGTGCTGCAATTGTGTACAATGAATCAAAATGCATTCTGCTGTCATATATACCTAATTAAATAAATACATTAATTAATTAAAAATTTTAAAAATATAAATAAAAAAGGGCCACAAGTTTATGAACTGACCTTCTAGGCCTGATCTCTGTTTCCTTTAGTCAAGGTTAGATTGAACAAGCTCTTTTTCTTCTTCTTTTTCTTACAGTAACAGGGATTGAACCAGGACCTTGTGCATGCTAGGAGAGCTCCTAATGCTGAGCTACACTCCCAGCCTCAAAGTGAAAGTTCTAACCTTACTCAGGGACTCAGGTTGCCTGTTCCCTCCAGAAAGGAGCTTCCTAGGTCTGGGGCCCAAACAAGTAGAGGGCTTCAAAAGGAAGCCTAGCCATACTTTAGCAGCTATATTACCAGTGCAACAAACACTCCTTTAAATTTTTTTAAAAATATTTTTTAGTTGTTGATAGACCTTTATTTTATTTATTAATATGTGGTGCTGAGAATCTAACCCAGTGCCTCACCCATGCCAGGTAAGTGCTCTACCACTGAACCCCAGCCCCAGCCCCACTCCTATAAATTTAAAAACTTAAAGACCCAGTCATTATCGGGCTAATCTCTTGGGTTTTTTTTTCCTCCATTTTAGCTTCCTACAGACAGTCAAGGATAATAGGGGATAAAATGACAAATGAACTTTCTCAATTCATAATCTGCTACTAAAGTTTTTTTTTTTTTAACTGGGAATGGAACCCAGGGGTGCTTTACTACTGAACTATATCCTCAACCCTTTGTAATTTTTTATTTTTTATTTTGAGACAGAGTCTCATTAAGTTGCTTAGAGCCTTGCTGAGTCCCTGAGGCTGGCCTCAAACTTGGAATCCTCTTTCCTCAGTTTCTTGTGTTGCTGTGATAACAGGTGTGTGCCACCTGGTTCTCATACTTCTACTTTTTTTTGGGGGGGTACTAGGGATTGAACTCAGGGGCATTTGACCACTGAGCCACATCCCCAGCCTATTTTGCACTTTATTTAGAGTCAGGGTCTCACTGAGTTGCTTACACCTCGCCATTGCTGAAGTTGGCTTTGAACTTTCGATTCTCCTGTCTCAGTCTCCTGAGCTGCTGGGATTATAGGCATGCACCACCCCACTGGGCTCAGACTCCTATTTGTAACCACATCAGCCATAAACACCAGGTACAAGGTGATGCCAAAAGATATCTGCCAGAGTATTACATAAAAAAAGAAACTCCTTAAACATTTTACCATTCCTGCCCCAGCCACTCAATAAAGGGCAAGGCCTGGGCCACTCATTTGTTCATGGACAGTTCTGACTTTTCTCTATCAGAGCTGCCTCTTTCTCCTGGAGGAGGTGAAGTTTCCTCCCCCTTTTCTCTTTCTGATTAAAGCTTTTTTTTTTTAATTGCTTTTATTTTTTTAAATGCATGACAGTAGAATGCATCACAATTCTTACTACACATATAGAACACAATTTTTCATATCTCTGTATATAAAGTATAGTCACACCAATTCATGTCTTCATACATGTACTTTGGATAATGATGCCCATCACATTCCACCGTCATTGCTAACCCCCTGCTCCCTCCCTTCCCCTCCCACCCCTCTGCCCTATCTAGAGTTCCTCTATTCCTTCCATGCAACCCCTCCCTACCCCACTATGAGTCAGTCCTGATTAAAGCTTTGCCTATGTATTCATGCTCACTTGATTCAAACTCCATTCTTACACACACAGAGTCAAAGACTCCTGACTCCAGTATCGCAGGCAATCAATCACGTTACCTGGCTGCTCCAACACCAGCCTGGAGAGGAAGAGGCGAGGCTACCACACTGTACTCCAGAAATATAGAGAGTCAAATTAGTAGGAAAATAGGTTTTATCCAAAGCCAGCTCTGAAGGAAGATAGAAGAAACTTATTGCTTCAAGATCCCTGAAGGTGAATAGAGCTTTTAAAGAAGAGTTAGCGCAGTGAGGGAGAAGGCAGGAGATCTCCCTGTGTCTATGAGTCAGCCCAGTGCTAGATGGACCTGAGCCGAGGGAGTGTCCATTTTCAGCTTTCTTGGTGTCCTGAGGATCTCAGCGTTGGGGTGTGGCCTGACAGCTTTCACTCTCAGTCAGAGCAAGTTGCCCTTAATTCAGAGTGGAAGCCCCTAAATGTGTCTGTTTCAATCATCTCATGCTGACATGAAAACTACCCCTCAAAATTCTAGCCTCTGGCACCAGGCGAATGCCAACAGGACCTGAAAACCAGATTTACAGCCAGGAGGGCACAGTGGCACACTCCTGTGATACCAGCTATTTGAGAGGTGGAAGGGAATGCATCACAAGCTCCAGGCCAGCCTAGAAAGTTAACCAGATTCCAATTAAAAAAAAAAAAAAAAAAAAAAAGACTGGTGATATAGCACAGGAAAAATGGTAGGTATGATGTTCCTGGTTCAATCCCTAGATCCGTAGTAGAGGGCTTGCCTAGTAAGCACAAGGCCTTGGGTTTGATCCCTAGCATTGAAAAAAAAAAAAAAGAAAGAAAGAAAAATGATTTACAACCCCATATATACAATACATATACGTATTTCTGCTTTTGTTCTTTCCCTAATCCTAATTATTCAGGGGGTTCAGGAAGGCAGATTATCTGTCTTCCCTATTTGGTCAAACTGCAAATAAACTCATTTTTTCTCAGATTTTATAATTTTTTATTTTTGAGATAGAGTCTAAGTTGCTTTGGATCTCACTAAGTTGCTGAAGCTGGCCTTGAACTTGTGATCCTCCTGCCCCAGCCTCCCCAGTCACTGGGATTACAGGTATGCCCACTGGGCCCTGTGGTTTATAATGTAGCATTTCTAACAGGATGTTGCAGCCAAAGATGATCAAAAGGGGGTGTCCTTCCTTGCTCTCTTGTCACAGGCCTCCTTCTTCCATTCCTCCTCTAACTCTGCACTTGCTTCCTGCCTCAGAGCTCAGGGTCCTGTGTGCCCCACTGTACCCTACCCTCCTACCACTGAACTCCTCTTCACCCTTGAGACATCTCCTGCCCTGGCTCCCCTCTAATGAATCCACCATTATTTATCCACTCTTTAGCATATCTATCTATAATTACAGTTCCTAGTTCTTTCCTCTCAAGACTGCTCACACTGTGTAACCAGATATTTATTTGTGGTTATTCAATTACAATCTGTGTCCCTGATGAAAGTGAGGCCTATAAGGCCAGCTCTTGTCCCCTAGCTCACTGCTCTCTTTCCAGTGCCTCATACCGTGATTGACACATAGTAGGCACTCAGATATGCATGTTCCTCTTCTCTCAAAAGAGAATGGCAATACTTGCAACCAGCATTGTTCTGGAGATTAAACAGGATAAAACTCTCCAAACTGCTTGGCATGGAGTCAGGCCAGTCTGATCTGTCCTGGAACATTCCCTAAAGACCTGGTTATTTCTTAAGCTGTTGTGGGGCAGAGGGAAGGGAATGGAAGGTGGTTCTTTTTTTTTTTTTTTTTTTTTTTTTTAGAGAGTGAGAGAGAGAATTTTTAATTTTTATTTTTCAGTTCTCGGCGGACACAACATTTTGTTGGTATGTGGTGCTGAGGATCGAACCCGGGTCGCACGCATACCAGGCGAGCGCGCTACCGCTTGAGCCACATCCCCAGCCCTGGAAGGTGGTTCTTGTGGGTTGACATGGGTGTCCTCCTTTGCGGGTCTCATAAAGGGAGCTTTGTGTGGGAGGGGTGGGCAGAATGCCTCGTGGGACAGCTGGGCCCAGGGCTGCCAGGCCTGGGCTGGGCACTCTGCCACAGGTAGCCTTCTGAGGGCCCTTTCATCTGAGTCCCAGCTGCCACTTGGCTGGCTGGCCAGAAGCCCAGCTGCCTGGGGAGCAGAAGGGCTGGAGGCTTTGTCTCAGGAAGAACAAAGAGCTGGTGGGTGGGAGGAGGGCAGAGGGAAACAGCACTTGCTCTTGGAATCAGGCCAAAGGGAAATAAGATCCAGCATAGACAATACCAAGGGGCCCTTTGAATTCTTTGGTTGCCATAGCACCCAAGCAAGACAGAATAACAGGGACCCTCTCAGATAATTCCCCAACTCCTACCATGTTATAGGTAGAGAACTGAGGCCTAGAGAGAGGGAGGGACTGGCCCCAGGTTATCCTGTAAATGGTGGTTGAACCAGGTAGGACCTAGGTCTCTTGCCTGTTGGTGCTGACTCTGGTACAGACACTTCATCTTTGGTAGTCCAGGGGTGCTCATACATAAAATGTAGGTGGTGCCAGGCGTGGTGGCCCATAGCTGTAATCCCAGAAACTCAGGAGGCTAAAGCAGAAGGATTGCAAGTTCAAGGTCAGCCTTAGCAATTTATCAGGGCTCTAAGTAACTTACATGAGACCTTGTCTCAAAATAAAAATAAAATAAAGGACTAGGGATGAGGCTCAGTGGTAAAGTGCCTCAGTACTAAACACACACACACACACACACACACACACACAACCTAGAGGAAGAAGAGGAAAAGTTTATTTTGGCTCTTGCTTCCAGACATTTATTCCATGGTTGACTGACTTCATTGCTCTGGGCCCAAGGTGAGGCAGAACTTTATGGCGGAAGTGTATGGTGGAAAGAAGCTGCTCCACTCATGACAGCCAGGAGAGAGAGAGTGAATAGGAAGGGCCTCAGGGAAGATGAACCCTTCCAGGGCAAGCTCACAGTGGGCCCCCTCCTCCAATCACACCGCACATGCCTATAGTTAACCACAGAGTCGTTTTATTTAAACTAGAATGGATAGATTCAGTTACAGTTCTCATAGTCTAATCATTTTGCCTCTGAGAATTCCTGCATTAACACAAGAGCTTTTGAGGGATATCTCATTTCCAAACCATAACAGATACAAAAGGACGTGGAGGACCATCTGAATTTGGTCTTGAGGTGGTGCTGGAGTTTTCCAGGCAGAGAAGAATGGACTGGTGGGCAATTCCAGGTAGGGGGAAACACATAACAAAGGCAGGAAGGCATGAGAAAGGGGCTGGCGCTGGCAGTGAAGCAGGAAGTGGACCTGAAAACCCAGGCTGCTTGGTGCTCACCCACTGCCCCTTGGAATGGGCAGCCCTCCTTTCTGGGGTGAATACAGAAGTATTCTTCAGAAGTCTGCCTCCTTGTGGAATCATCCGGACCCACGTGGCCGATCAACCTCAGAGGAGTCAGACTATGCAGAGGAACAGTGTGCACTTGTGCTGTATGGCATTCATAGGAGGTTCCCCAACCAGGCACAATGAGCAGAGAAGCCTGCCTTGAAGAGATCACAGGTCCCTCCCCATGGCTTGGACACTTTTGGAGTGTTATAATGATTAAGGAACACACTTCACCTGGTGTTATGGTTGAGAATGTTTCCTGATGATTCATGTGTTAGAAGCTTGGTTCCCAGTATGGTGTGTTAACATGTAGTGGGACCTTTAAGAGGTGGGACCTAGTGAGAGGTCATTACTGGCTTCTCCTCAGTGTCTCTCTGGCTTCTGATCTTGAAATATGATCTCTCCCTCTCTCACATAATCTCACCATGATGCCAACTGCCATGTTATAACCCAGCCAAGAGCTGAATTGATGGGCCTCCTGATCTTGGATTTTCAGCCTCCTAAACTGTGAGCTAAATAAATCTCTTTCCTATGTAAAAGTACACAGCATCAGGTATTTTGTCTTAGTAACAGAAAATGGACTAATATACTCCATAACTCAACGATTCTTCATGGGCAAAGGGAGAGAACTTTTGAGTGAAAAAGACATGGGTCCAAACATGGCTCCTGAAGTTACCAGCAATATGACTTTTGAGCCGCTCATTGAACTTCCCCAAGCTTCAGTTTCCTCATCTGTGCAGCAATTCTAACTATTAGGAAGGATTGGCACGAGAATCTGTGTTCATTGTCAGTACTCAGCACATGCTAGTTTCCTTTTTCCTCCCTCCTTCACTTTGCACAACTTAGCTCTCTGCTGGAAAGGATGCCATTCAGACCTCTCTTGCACAAACCTCTTCCTCCTTCAAGATGACTCTCTTACATGAAGCCTTGCCAGATTCCCCAAAATGAAAAACTGACTTCCTCTTGGAATATCTTATGCTAGTCTTATGGTGTTGCCTTTTCTTTTTCTCATTTATACTTTTTCAAAATTGTACGTGCATGGAATTTTATTTATTCCATTTCAGTTCCTTGTGCCCTCTCCTTTCTCCTCCTCTTTCCCCCTATTCTACTTCCTCTACTGATCTTCCTTTCACTTGCTTATTTCTTTTTAAATTTTTGATTAGTGCTTTATACACATACATAAAGGTAGAATTCACTGTGGTATATTTGTACATGGACGCAGTATAAGTTTGCTAAACTCATTCTACATTTCCTCATCTTACCTGTCCTTCCTCACTCCCTTCTGATATTCTTATACCCCACTGATCTTCCCTAAATCTTTATGACATCTGATCCCCTCCATTTTTTCTCTTATTTTACTCTAGTTTCTGCATAAGAATTATAAAGTATGGTCTTCTTGTGGAACTTATTTCACTTAGCATAATGTCTTTTTAAAAATATTTTTATGTCAATGGACCTTTGTTTTATTTATTTATTTATATGCAGTGCTGAGAATTGAACCCAGTGCCTCACACATGCTAGGCAAGTGCTCTACCACTGAGCCACAACTGGAGCTTGTAATAATGTCTTTGAGGTTCATTCAAAGAACTTCATGTTAGAGCATGTGTCAGAATGTTATTTGTTTTAAGGCTGAATGATATTCTATTGTGTTATATATTACACTTTGTTTACCCATTCACCTCTTTAATTTTTTTTTTAGTTGTGTATGGACTCAATGCCTTTATTTGTTTTTATGTGTGCTAGGATTGAACCCAGTGCTTTGAACTTGCAAGGCAAGTTCTCTACCACTGAGCTACAACTCCAGCCCTCCATTCACTCCTTGATGGACATTTGGGCTGCTTCCACTTCTTGGCTATTGTGGATAATGCTGCTATGACCATGAGCGAACAAATGTCTCTTCAAGACTTTATTTTCTACTTCTTTGGAGAAGTAGTCAGAAATGGAATTACTGGATCTTATGATACTTCTATTTTAGATGTTTTGAGGAAACTCTATATGATTTCTCAGACTGGTCAAATTTTTCTTATTTTTTAACTAAATTGATTTTTTTAGAACTTACGTGTGTGTGTGTGTGTGTGTGTGTGTGTGTGTGTGTGTGTGTGTGTGTGATGCTGGGGACCGAACCCAGGGGTAAATGCAAGGCAGGCACTCTACCAACTGACCTATATCCCCAGCCTGACCTTATTTATTTTTTTTGAACATTTAGATTTACAAAGAAATTGAGATGATAGTACAGAAAGTTTCCACATATACTACACTCAGTTTTCCTATTTATTTATTTATTGTGGTATTGGGGATTGAACTCAGGGCGTTTTACCATGGCAGCCTCTCACCTAGTATTTTACAAATTCACTAAGTTGCTCTGGCTGGACTTAAACTTGCAATTGTCCTGACTCCATCTCCCAAACTGCTGAGATTATAGAGTTGTGCCACCATGCCCAGTTCTCTGTTCCTTAACATATTATATTTTAATATTGTATATTTGTTACATTTATCCATGAACCAACATTGATATACTATTTTTAAAATATTTTTAGTTGTAAATGAACACAATATCTTTGTTTATTTATTTATTTTTATGTGGTGCTGAGGATAGAACCCAGTGTTTCATGGTGTGAGACAAGTACTCTACCACTAAGCCACAACCTCAGTCCCTTGATATACTGTTATTAACTGAAGTCAATAACTTATTTATATGTCTTTAGTTTTTTGTTTTTTTATTTTATGTTTTTCATTATCTCATCTAGTCTTGTGTCTCTTTAAGCCACTCTTGGCTATGAATGAGGGCTTCTCAAATTTTCCTTCCTGGGTTTTTTTTTTTTTTTTTTTAATTTTTTTAGTTGTCAATGGACTTGACTTTTTTTTTTTTTTTTTTTTTTTTTTAATATGTGGTGCTGAGAATCAAACCCAGTGCCTCACATATGCTAGGCAAGTGCTCTACCACTGAACCACAACCCCAGCCCTCCTCCCTGTTTTTTGATGTCCTTGATATTTTTTTTTTTTTTTGAGGAGTACTGGTTAGCTATATATTACAATGCCTTTCTATTGGAATTTGTCTGACATTGTTTTTTTTTTCCCCCAATATTAGGGATTGAACCCAGGAGTGCTCTACCACTAAGCTACATCCTCAGTTTCCAGTCCTTTTAATTTTTTTATTTTGAGGCAGGGTCTCAGTAATTGGCCTTGAACTTGAGAAACTCCTGCTTCAGCCTTCTCAGTAGCTGGGATTACAGGCATACACCACAATGCCTGACCTGATGTTTTTCCTTCTATTAGACTGGGGTTATAGGTTTTTAGGAGGTAGGTATCATTTTTTTCTTTTTTTCTTTTCTTCCTTCCTCCTCTCTTCCTCCCCTCCTCTCTTTCTCTTCTCTTTTGACAGGGTCTTTCTATGTTGCCTAGACAGATATGTACCATCATGCCCTGCTTGGAGGAAGGTCGTTTTCATCACATATCAAATGTACATACCATGATCAAAGATTGGTAACTGTTGATGTTGACCTTGATAACCTGGCTGAAGTAGTAATACTTCAGTTTGTTGTCAGTTTCACAACAGCAAAGCTTCCTCTCTTTCACCCTTCCCATACTGTACTCTTCAATTAGTTGCTATGCACAGCCCACACATGAGGAAGGGGAGTTATGCTCTCCCCTGCTTATAGGTTACGATTCAACAATGAAAATAATAGGTCCTAGATCTTTTCAAAATTGGTCATGCTTTGCAATCCTAACAGCTGCTCGGAGGTGGAAAAGTAGTCCACATCTCCCTCCCTACATCCTAGAGCCTCACTTTTCTCATCTGTAAAATGGGAATTGATGATCTTTCACCAGTTATCATTGTAGGGAGTAGTCAGTCAGTCCCTGGTTGTCAGAATCAATTCCCTCGGTCATCTCCATTTCGCTGCGAGAAACTCCCGGCCCGGGAAGGGGCGGTGCCTAGCCTAGGGTCTCATCTCGGCCTCGCCCAGCCCAGGCCCGCCCAGCCGCAGGTAGCTGGGTGCATTTCCGCCCGCCAGAGTTATTTGCATGCTGCTGGGGTTCCTAGTGCTAACTGTCTACCGAGCCCTTATGAGTTTGACCTCGACGCCCCAGAATATGCGGCCCAGCCCGCCCACCGTGAGTGCGTGGCTTCGCCGGGCGGACGGGTGGCCTGGGGCTGCTATATTCCCTCTCCTTTCGGCTCTGGCTCTCCCGCCACCTGGGTTTTCCTTCGCTGTTTTTTTTTTTCTCTGCCGGTTGCTCCCCCTGTCTGAGTCTCCCGTTTCTAGTGGCGTTGTCTCCCTCTGCCTTCGGCTGGGCTCTCTCCTTTGTCCTCGGTGGCTGTCCCTCCTGCTTTGATCGTTCTGCTTTCGCGCCTTGGTCCCTATTTGGCTCTGTGCAGATTCTCCTCTTTGCGCTTTTTCTTTTCCTTCCTTCCTTTTCTTTTCCTCCGCTGGAGATTGAACCCAGGGCCTCGCACATGCTGGGCAAGCACTCTATCCCTAAGCTCCAGCTCTAGCTCTTTATATTTTATTCTGAGACAAGGTCTCGCTTCAGTTGCTGAGGCTGTCCTGGAACTTGCCATCCTGCGGCCTCGGCCTCTGTAGGCGCTGGGATTACTGGCGTGCACTACTACTGCGCCCGCTTCGCCGCCCTCCCTCTCCACTTGATTTTTGTGTCCTTTGTTTTGGGTCCACTCTGTATGTGGCGTGTCCCCCGGGACCCCCATCCCCATTCCCCTGGCTCTGGTGTAGTACTCTGTTCTTATTCTGTCTCTCCCTTTCCCCTGCCCCAGATGGGGGAGTCTATTCAACCAGCCCAAGGGAATCCCAAGGGCTTCTCCTGCCATTCCCAGCCTGCCTTTGTCTGCCCTCTGCCTGAATCTTGAGTCCCCCTGTAACGAAAAGCTTGGTCCTTGTTCCCAATGCCAATCAATGCCAATTTAATAATGAGGACACGTTTTGAGAAAAAGGGAAAAGAAGGTTTAGTGCTTTGCTAGCAAAGGAGAAACACAGGGGACTCCTGTCCCAAAGGCTGTGACTCTCTGGATCAGGGTGTGTGTGTGGGGGGGTGGGGTGGGGGGAAGGTATGGGGGGTGAGAGTGTTTAAAGAAACACTTCAAGTGTTACATTCCAGGTGTGCTCTGATAGGGGTCCCAGGGTACCCTAATATTCACTTCCCAGATCCTCAGCAGGTATCTCCTTCCAGTAGTGGGAGTGTTCAAGGGTAATTAACTAGGGGATATCTCCCAGTTATAATATCACTGTCTCCCTAATCTTGTTAAGGAGGGGGAGAGGGTAGAAGAGAGAAAAAAAAAACATTAAAAAACAAAAAAGCCTTTGAGCAATTAGGGCTTTATTCAGAAGGCAAGGGATCACTGTTATACCCCAAATAAGCTTGCTTATTTGTCCCCAGGAATTAGGAGAGGGAGTTTGGAAAGAGTATTAAAAAGAAAGAGAGAGAGAGAGAGAGAGAGAGAGAGAGAAAGAAAGAAAGAAAGAAAGAAAGAAAGAAAGAAAGAAAAAAGCCCCTGTAGGATTTAAAGTCCAGAGTGCTAACCATTATACTATGGGACCTGCTAAAAAGTCCCAGTGGGGCTGGGGTTGTGGCTCAGTGGTAGAGTCCTTGCCCAGCACATGTGAGGCACTGGGTTCAATCCTCAGCACCACATAAAAAAATAAATAATAAAAGGTATTGTGTTCATCTACAACTAAGTGTGTGTGTGTATATATATTTTATTTTTTTTAAAAAAGCCCCTGTGCACTACAAAAGCAAAATTCTAATTTTCTCCTGGCTTAAGTGCCATCCTGAATATTGCAGGAAAGGAAAGGGGATTAGCAGTGGAGAAGAGTACAGGTCTTTCCCATAGAGTGATGACAGTGTTGGTGTTAGCTGTTGATAGAGCCACTAGCTCATTATCTGTGTGCTCTAGATGTTGTGTACTCAGGGTGCTCAGTGCTCGTTGCCCTAAGTGCTCAATAAATAACAAATTCCTGGGCAAAGGCGGGGCAATTTATGGAGCCAGCACTGAGAATGATTCCAGGTAGGGCAAGATTTAGCCTTTATCAGAATATCAGGTGCTCCTGTGAATCAATCCAACAGACATTTATCGAATATCCCTGGTGTGCTGAGCCTTGTAGCATGTGACATACTGATGAATTAGGAGTCTCTTCCTTAGGGATACAGGGTAATGGGGGATCCAGATGAATAAACAGGGTATTACAAGAAGGGAACTGCTGTAACAATGGAAGTACTCAGTCCTGTGGGATCCTGAGACAACCCTATTAGAAGAATTCCTGGGGGAACCGAACTTGAAAGATGAGAACTCAGTGAGGGGAGGGGAAGAGGCAAGTGATTGAAGTCCTGAAAGAGAACAAGCAGGTGGTTTTATTCTTGGATTAATAAAGGCCAAGCAGTTGACATGTTGCAAAGAGACTTTTTTTTTAATGTCATTTAAAAAATATATTTGTTTAGTTGTGTGTAGACACAATATCTTTTTTTTCTTATAGTTGTAGATGGACATAATACCCTTATTTTATTTGTTTTTTATTTTTATGTGGTGCCAGGGATTGAACCCAGCACCTCACCAGTGCCTCACACATGCTAGGCAAGTGCTGTACCACTGAGCCACAACCCCAGCCCCGCCCCCATTCCCTGCCCCAAGAGACTTTTAAGCATTGTTAAGGAATCTGAGAGTTTATCTGCAGAGAATTAAAAGTCACTCAAGTGTTTTTTTTTTTTTTTTTCCTTTGGAACGAGGGTGGGTACTGGGAATTGAACCTAGGGTCACTTTACCACTGAGGTATAGCCGCAATCCTTTATGTTTTTTATTTTGAGATGTTTTCTTGTTAAGTTGCTTAGGGTCTTGCTAAATTGCCGAGGCTGGCTTTGCACTTGCAATCCTGCTGCTTCAGCCTCTAGAGCTGCTGGGATTACAAGTCACTGAAATGTTTAAAGCAGGGAGTGTCTGGGTGAGGTGGCTCATGTTTGTAATTCCAGTGACTTGGAAGGCTGAGGCAGGAGGATCACAGGTTCCAAAGCCAGCCTTGGCAACTTAGCAGACGCTGTCTCAAAACAAACAAAAAATTTAAAGGGCTGGGGATGTGGCTCAGTGGTTAAGTACCCCCAGGTTCAATCCCTGGTCAGGGGGTGGGGAGCAGAGAGTGACAACATCAGTTTTGCACTTCAGAAAAGGGACTCTGATTTCAGAATGGAGAATAGATTTGGGGGAATCCAGGGGGTCATGGAACTTACCAGGCAAATAGAATTATTAGGATCTGGTGATTGATTAGGTGTGTGGGGAAATTGAGGGGTGGGAGCAGAATGCAAGATTACCTAGGGCTCAGATAACTGAGTAGAGAAGTGGGAAAGTTCAGGGTTGTGGGTTGGTGAGAGATCTTGAAGGGCTTGGGGGACATTTTGGGAAGATATCCCTTCTTTCATTCATCTGAGACTGATCTAACGAAATGTATGAATGTTTGAAGGAATAGGTAAGATGTGTAGAGACCCTGTAGCTTGAACTGGGTGTGGGCTGGGTCTAATTCATCCCTATATCCTCATGGCCAGCACCAGCTCTACTTTGTCACTTCCTAATTATGAGACTCATCTCTGACTTTTCCTTGCCTGTGATATGAGGACCTTTAAGAAGACCTGTGAATCAAGCTTGATGGCGCAGACCAATAATCTAAGCAACTCAGGATGCTGAGGCAGGAGGATTGCAAGCAACTCAGGGAGATCCTCAGCAACTAAGTGAGACTCTCTCCCAAAATAAACGACTAGGGAATGTAGCTCCAGTGGTAAAGCATCCCTGGGTTCAGTCCCCAGCACAACACATATACACTCAAAGAAAGAAAAGACCCGCAAGCTTTCAGTGATAACAGGAATAATGAGAACACATTGGTTCATTCACGGGTAAAGTCTGCGAATTCACATTTAACTGCCTGCTTTGCAGAGATGACCTCAGGGTTAACCAAACAGCCCTGCCAAGGCCCTTGAAGTTTATGGGAGAAAGGAGTAGTCATAGATCCTGGGCTTATTTCTCTCAGCTGTATTGACAGCTGCTGACAAGATGCATTCTCTCCTCTGCCTTTTCCCATCTAGTAGCATAACTGTCCCCTGGTAGGAGCTGTTGCCATGGCAACTCAGTGCTTTCCAGCAGTTTGATTGTGTTTGGCCCTCTTAATTTCAGTATACAACTTTAATCATAGAGGTAGAATCTACAGGCCAGTTGAGAATGAGGTAGCACCTAAATCAGACTGAAGGACAATCCTGAGCCCTTTCTCCATCCCTGACCCTGCAATGAGTTGTAAAGTCTCCAGGTCAGGAATCCAGCCTTCCCTTTAATATTACACAGATGGCAGCAGCAGCCATCACATCCCTTAAAAAATCAAAACCTTCAACACAAAAAGTTGACACCTCCTACCTTTGAGTCTTCCTCTCAGCACCTACATGTGTAAGGCATCTGTTTCTCTCTCTCCCCTGCGAGCTCTTTGAGGGCAGGGGCTGTGTCTTAATCATCTGCTTAGCGCAAGGCTTGCAAACAATAGGTCTTCCACATATTTTGTCTAATCAATGAATCAGTAGGGGATGAAGAATGGAGGTGAGTTTGGAGTACAGCAGACCCAAGTTCAAATCATCACTTAGTAGTTGGTTGATCTTTTTTTTTTTTTTTTAAAGAGAGAGTGAGAGAATTTTTTAAATATTTATTTCTTAGTTCTCGGCGGACACAACATCCTTGTTGGTATGTGGTGCTGAGGATCGAACCCGGGCTGCACGCATGCCAGATGAGCACGCTACCGCCTGAGCCACATTCCCAGCCCCTAGTTGGTTTATCTTAAACAGCTTACTTGACCTCCTTCAGCTTTAGTTTCTTCATCTGTAAAATAGGGATTTAATACATTCTAATAGCAGTGTGTTTATGATTGAATTAGACAATGCATTTAAAACACTGTACAAACTGGGTGTGGTTGCGCACTCCTGTAATTCCAGTGACTCAGGAGGTTGAGGCAGGAGTATTACAAGTTTGAGGCTAGCCTCAGCAACTTAATGAGACCCTGTCTCGAAATAAAGAATAAAAAGGGTTGGGGACATGGTTTAGCAGTTAAGTGCCCAAAACCCCTAAACGACAACAACAACAACAACAACACAAAAACAAAAACAATAAAATTGCAGTTACTAGAATGTGAAGGCTGGGACCATGTCCTGCTTATTCATCACTGGTTCCCAGGTACCTGGCACAAAGTAAAAAATAGTCACATACATATTTTATTGAATGAGTGAATTTTAAATAACAAAAGTTGTTTAGGAAGCTAGTTTATAAAAGTAACAACTGGTGTATCACTTCATGTGTACTAACAATTATATAGTTTTCTGTTTGTTTGCAGTGCTAGGGATAAAACCCTGGGCCTTAAGCCATCACATCCTTTAGAAATCCCTTAGAAACACCCAAAGTTTCCTCAAATGCAACACAACTCCCAGTCTGGTTCCATGTCCCTCTCCCTACTAACTGAGGGCATCTCCAAGAAGACTCATCTGCGTCCTTCGTGCTCAGCCCAGGGTCTGGTACAGAGAGGTTTTTAAAAATTCCACTGGACATCTTAACTTAATTTACCCTTGCACATTTATAATTTATGAAGCAGTTTTACATCCACTGTATCTAGTGCTGACCAGTCCTATTTAAGCCCCACAGGCTCATATTTTGAAAACATCCATCAAACAAATTCTTCTTTTTTCTTTTTTCCCCAGTATTAGAGAGGGAACCTAGGGCTTTGCACACATTAGGCAAGTGCTATACCATCAACTTACATCTCCAGCCCACAGATTCTATTTTTAAAATTAATCAAAGATCTGTCAACTGCTAATCAGAACTTCTGATGATAAAATATTTTTTGTCCTTTCAGGGTATGGTGGCATTTGTAATTCCAGTGGGTTAGGAGGCAGGAGTACCACAAGTTCAAGGCCAGCCTGGGCAACTTAGCAAGAACTTGTCTTAAAATAAAAAATAAAAAGGGTTGGGATGTAGCTCAGTGGTCTCCTGGGTTAAGTCTCTAGAACTACACATATACACTCAAAAATAATTTTTGTCTTTAATTCCTAGCACAGGATGTGAGTACATAGTAAGTATCCATGAAGTACTTCTGAATGAATTCTAGTTCTTTAAAATTTTCTGAAATGTGAGGGTGCATGAGGGCAGGAAAGATGGTGGAATGAGATGGGGGATCATCACCCACTCCCACCTTTTCCTTTCTTTCTTTTTTTTTTTTTTTCCTCAGCACTAGGGATTGAACCCAGCTGCATGCTACCACCAGTCCTTTTTATTTTTTATATTGAGATGCTCAGGTTGGCCTCAAATTTGTGATCCTCCTACCTAGCCTCTTGAGTAGCTGGGATGACAAGTGTGGATCACCATGTCCATCCCTTTACTTTCTTTAATTTAAAATTGTTTTAGAGATCTGAGCATCCCAGGTTGGGAACTCCTGACCTGCATGTTCTCAGGACTAGGAATGTAGCTCAGTGGTAGAGTGCTTGCCTAGCATGCATGGCAGGCACTGGGTTCTATTACAGTACCACAAAAAATTGCATATTCTTGTCTTATAGATAAGGAAACAGACCCAGGGAGGAGAAAAGGCTTGCCAAAGGCCACATATTTTGGAAATATTATCACTGGGACTTCCACAGCAGTTTTCACTGATTGAAAGAAGTTAAAATGCTTGAAACTGGATATGGGGGCATGTGCCTGTAATCTCAATGACTCTGAAGATGAGGCAGGAGGATCCAAGTCTGATACCAGCCTCAGCAATTTAGCAAGGTCCTGAGCAACTTAATGAGATGCTTCCTTAAATAAAAAATAAAAAGAGCTGGGGATGTAGCTCAGGGTAAAATGCCTCTGGGTTAAAAAATATATATATATATATAAAAGGCTTGAATAGGCATTCTTGTATCTGAAGTCTTTTTTTCTCCTTAAAATATCCACCCTCTGGAGCTACACAGTATAAATATAATTCCTTTCAGTATAGTGTACCTTCCAATACCTAATGACAAAGGTTGAGGCTCCCCCATGTTCTGTATTAGGTTATTGAAATCATGAGCTTTCTGGAGATGGTGCTGTTGGTTCACCCTGCCGCTTTTGCCTCCAGGTATCCACCGTTGTAGAGTTGAACATCGGGGGCCAGATCTACACCACCACCATGGGGACTCTGAGAAAACTCCCAGGCTCAAAGCTGACAGAGATGTTTTGTAGCTCAACCAAGGCCTGCACTGACGCAGAGGGTCGCTTCTTCATCGATCGCCCTGGCACCTATTTTGGGGCGATTCTGGACTACCTACGCAGTGGGCAGGTGCCTACACAGCACATCCCTGAGGTATACCGTGAGGCTCAATTCTATGAAATCCAGCCTTTGGTCAAGCTCTTGGAGGACACGCCCCAGATTTTTGGTGAGCAGGTGGCACGGAAGCAGTTCTTGCTGCGAGTGCCTGGCTACAGTGAGAATCTAGAGCTCCTGCTGCGTCTGGCAAGGGCAGAGGCCGTGGCAGTACGCCAGTCAAGTGTGGTGGTGTGTGTGATGCGCACTGAGGAGGAAGCCACAAGGTGTGCCCAGCCCCTCCATTCTCTGGAGGCCAGAAAGATGCCAGTTGTCAAGTTTGGGCCCTGGAAGGTAGGCCCAGAAATCAAGGACCTTCTGTACTGTGTGGAGATGGACATTAAGGCCCAGGGCTACCAGGTGTCCTGTGGGAGCTACTACCTGGATCATGCACACCGGGCCAAGGTCACTGATTGCTTCCATATATTCACCTTCACCTGGTGGTGATCCCCAGAGTCTGGGACTGTGTTATGGGCTCTGGTGGGACTCATGACATTAAAAAGTTGTCATCAAAAGCCATCTTCCTTTTATTTAACATATAATCATCAAACAATTTCCAAGTTTAGCTTAGGGCCTCGCCCCCAAATATTTATACATACCCTTTCTCAACTTTTCACTCTTTGCACCTGACCCTTGTACACTTGCCTAGAAGATTCCAGCTGTTCCCTTTTCAAAGCTTCATGTACTTGCCAGCCCCTTAATGTACAATAACAAGACTAAGATAAACAGGAATGTTTCAACAGTGCTTTGCCGGGAGATGCAGGATGACAAAAGGAAAATACAGGATATCATGAATCTAGATAGTTTGACCTAAAGATGTAATCTTCCCATCCTCAAGTGGTGCCCTAGTTCATCCAATCCTGGAACATGCCTTCCTGAGGAAAATCTCGTTAGTACCTGTAGTAGATGCTTCCCAGATTGCCTTCACCAGTAGCTATATGTGTTTGTGGAAACCCCATAGCTGTCCTCTTCTTTAGAACAGTATTTTTCAAGGTATGACATCTGCATTCTTTGGGAACTTGTTAGAAATATACATTCTCAGGCTCCACTTCGGACATACTGAGTTAGAATCTTTGAGCATCAGCCTAGCATCCTAGTTTACCAGGCCCTATGGATGATTCTATTTGTATATGTGGTACTAGGGATTGAGTCCAGGACCTTGGGTGTGCTAGGCAAGTGATCTACTACTGAGCTACATTCCCAGCTCCCTCTGAGTGGTTCTAATCGCTCTTAATTTTGAGACATATTCTGGTAAAGAAGCAGGGTGCTGTGGTGCACATCTATGATCCCAGATATTCAGGAGGCTGAGGCAGGAGGATTGTAAGTTTGCGGCCCACCTAGTACCTTAGTAAAACTGTCTCAAAATAAACAAATAAAAGGCTGGAGATGTAGCTTGGTAGAACAACCCTGGGTTCAATTCCCAGTACTTCAAGAAAAAGAAAACAATTGCCACCTCTCAGACAAAAGTATAAAAGACTGGCCCCTGACTTACATAAGGAAAAAAAATTTCCCCAGTACTGGGGATTGAACCTGGGGGAACCCTACCCTTCTAAGTTTTATCATTCCTTTTTTTTTTTTTAATATTTATTATTTTTTAGTTCTCGGCAGACACAACATCTTTGTTGGTATGTGGTGCTGAGGATCAAACCCGGGCCGCACGCGTACCAGGCGAGCGCGCTACCGCTTGAGCCACATCCCCAGTCCTGTATCATTCCTTTTTGAGATAGGGTTGCCAAGGCTGACCTTGAGTTTGTGATCCTCTTGCCTCAGCCTTCTAAATTGCTTCCGTGCTGAGCTTCAATTTTCTTCAAGTTTCTGTTGCAGAGTTTCTTGTGAGATCAGGCTGGGGTCAGTCTTACTTGGGAACACATTCTTGTTTAGCTTGTCTGCATTGCTCCAACTCCCTTTCTAAGAGCACCAATTCTTCAATAAACCACTTGTATAAGAGTTTATGTTCCGCTTCTGCTTCTCAACCTAAGACAGTACTAAATTTTAAGGAAGGTAATCTGGACATTTATTTTTCAAGTTCAGTTCTGAGACAGATGGCCCCCACCCTTGACTTGTAATTTGGCAAACTCTTCAGGACTGAAAGGTTTCCTGAGGCACAGGACTCCATAACCCAAAATCAGAAGGTCCCAAGCAAATTGAGATGAATTCTTCACCCTACTGCCTCCCCAGCTCACCTTCAATTTGTTTCTTTTTCCCTTTGGAATGGTTGTTCTGTTGGGACAGATCCAGGAGTCCACTCAAGAGAGACTATATGTGCCCAGAGACATTTGGCTTTGCCCCCTTATGGGACCAAAAATGTCTATATTCAGCTCTTACACAAAAATATTTTCTTTTTTAATTTTTTTAAAGAGAGAGAGAGAGAGAGAGAGAGAGAGAGAGAGAGAGAGGGAATTTTAATATTTATTTTTTAGTTTTTGGCAGACACAAAATCTTTGTTTGTATGTGGTGCTGAAGATCGAACCTGGGCCACACACATGCCAGGTGAGTGCGCTACCACTTGAGCCACATACCCAGCCCCCAAAATATTTTTATTTCTTCCTTTCATGATACCTTTACCTGCTGTAGTGCGTCTGTCATATATTTCAAACAAATCCAAAAGCTTCTGTCAGGGTTGGAGCCTAACTTCTTGGGAACACTTAAAATTTTCTGTACCTTGCAATTCTTCAAAAGGCTGAGCAATTCTCTCTAATGTTTACAACCTACAAAGGTGATTTAGCCCATTCCTTTGGAAACTCCAGGTTTGGGGTTGTTGGATTGCTTGTGTGACCAAGTTTTCTTTCTTTTCTTTTTCTTTCTTTTTCTTTTCTTTTTTTTTCTTTTTTCTTTTCTTTCTTTTTTTTTTTTTTTTTTGTACCATGGGTTTAACTCAGAGGCACTGAGCTACATCCCCAGCCCTATTTTGTATTTTATTTAGAGGCACGTTTTCACCGAGTTGTTTGGCACCTTGCTAAATTGCTGAGGCTGGCTTTGAACTTTCTATCCTCCTTCCTCAGCCTCCCAAGCCTCTGGGATTATAGGTGTGTGCCACCACACCTGACCCAAGTTTTCTTTTTGTCTTGTGGTACTGGGGGTTGGACACAGGGCATCCCAAATGCTATGCATGAGCTCTACCACTGATTTACATGTCATCCCTCCATTCCATTCTCCTCTGTTCTATTCCACTCCATGACAAAACTAAGTTTCCCAGGTTAGCTTGCAATCTTCCTTCCTTGGCCTCCTGAGTAGCTGGGATTATGGGAGTGTCCATGTCAAATACCCACTTTTTTTTTTTATGGTTATTGTCCATGTATTTGAAGCAGGATCTCTCTGTGTTGCCCAGACTGGCCTAAAACTCCTAGGCTCAAGGGATTCTCTGCTTCAGCTTCCCAAGTGGCTTGGACTGTAGGTATGTACCATTGTACCTGGGTCCAAGTATTTTTTAATGTATTATTCTTGAGAAAAAAAGTCCAGTCTCCATGGTAGGGGAACCCCTTTTTTTTTGGCTCATCCTATTGCTTGACTCTCTCAGTCTCAAATGATAATACAAGTCTCTTCCAACTCTGGTAAGACCTCATAAGTTGTTTTTCTTAAGAAGTTTACCAATCCCCTAATGATTGCTCAGAATTAGAGCAGCAGTTCTCAATTTGGATTGTCCTTCAGGATCACCTGGGGAGAGTTCAAATCCTCCAATGTCCAGGCTATACTCAGGGAACCCTAGAAATAAATCAGAATTTCTAGAAGCAGGGCCCAGGTAAGAATGTGTTTCAAAGTTCTTTCAGATAATTCCATTGTACAGTTCAGATTGAAAACTACTATTGTAGAGTTTCATTAATTTAAGACGAAGGACAATTTACTGATCTACCCCACGATGAGGGATCAATCGTCTAATTTAAAGTCATGGCCTTGTCCTAATCACCAATTTGATCCAGGAGTAGAAATTACTGTATGGCGCAGATCAGTGTATAGACCTAACTAAAAATAAAAAATAAAAATTGTCAGGGGCGGTGGCACATGCCTGTAATCCCAGTGGCTGGGGAGGAGGAGGCAGGAGAATGGCGAGTTCAAAGCCAGCCTCAGCAATTTAGTGAGGCTCTAAGCAACTCAGTGAGACCCTGTGTCTAAACAAAGTACAAAATAGGGCTGGAGATATGGCTCAGTGGTACAGTGCCTCTAAGTTCAATCCCCAGTACTCCCTCTCCCCCACCAAAAAAAAAGTGTTGGGGATCTGGCTCAGTGGTAGCACCCCCTGGATTCAATCCTCTGTACAACAAGGAAAATTAGAAGATGAAAAGTTAAAATTGAATTTGAAACATAGTTGCCGTTACAATCCAAAGAAAAAACAATATTTATAAGACACCCTAGTTCATAGGACTGCATCACATCACATTTTCAGGTTTACACTGTTATTCTAGGATACCCCTTCCTTACTTTAAAACATTTTCTATTATTTCCTCCATTCTTCTCTACCATTTCCTGCTGTGCCCACCCCCTTTTTTCCCCCTGCTTGTGTTTTTCAAGGTGATCCTTAGGGACTAAAAACCCAGGCCCATTCCTAGTTGCCAGAGACCTAGCTAGTTCAAGAGTGGATGATTGGTGACTAGTAAAGTCAGATCTGAGAAATAGATATGGGGTGTGTATTTATATTTGTAAATGATGCTGGAGACTGAACCCTGGACCTCACACATGCTAGGCAGTGCTCTACCACCAAGCTACACCCCAGTACCTTTTTCATTTTATTTTTGAGACATATTCTCAATTGGCCTTGACTTTCCTGCCTCCTCCAGTGTTGGGATTACAGATCAAGTGTACCACCAAAACTGGCTGTAAAATAATCTCTTCTGACACACCCTGAAGAAACTTAGGTCTGAACCAGTCTTTTATCCAACACACTTAGGTTATCTTGAAACAATAAATTTTGTTGTTTTTCAAATTAGATTGGAGGACTCTGAGGGTAGATATCTTTCATACATTTGGAGTGTTCTATACCTTCCAGCCTCCCATTTTTATTCAAGTAAACTATATTAACTTTTTTTTTTTAATACCAGGAATTGAACTCAAGGGTGCTTAACCACTGAGCCACATCCCCATTCCCTTTTTATTTTTTGAGACACAGTCTTCCTAAGTTGCTTAGGGCCTCACTGAATTGCTGAGGTTGGCTTTGAACTTGTGATCCTCCTGTCTCAGCCTCCTGAGCCGCTGGGATTACAGGCATGGGCCACTGTGCCCAGCTCAATTTAGTCATTTTAAACACATTTATGGTTGAGGCCACTTGTTCAAATGCCAGTGCCTGACTCTGAAACTTTGTTGCTTGATCCTGTACAACAGCTCTCAGACGAGGTATTGATTCCTTAAAAGATGGGTAACTTGGATATCTGGAGTTGAAACAGATTGACATTAAGGACAACTTCCTTAACTTTTTCTGCATCTTCCATTTTCTCACACTGAGAGTAAAGGCTGAAGGTCTGTCCATTTCCCTGGCCTCGGGGATCCCAAGGAAACTCAGAACAGTAACTGCCCCTTGACAAGTCCTGTCTAGCACAAACTGACTTTTGTTTCTATAAATTTTAACAACTTCTGTAGGATGGGGTCTAATCAATTTAGTTGCTTATCCCTAGTTTGATCAAACTGCATAAAAATTCAAATTATTTGCTTATTTCTTATGAGGTCGGGCGGTCGAATTCAGCCATTCTGGGAACCACTGAAGGTTCCTGGGCTAGATTGGCAGTAAAATAGGGAGGGAGCAGGAAAAGGCACTTCAGGGTAGGGTAGGCGTGGCGCACAGTTTGAACTAAAGCGACCCTCAAGGTTCAAACATCTCAGCATCTTTCCTTAATTCTGAGAAAGGCACTGAAGCAGCTCCAGGTTTTCTCTCTAGCTGAGGCTCGTCCCGCCTCTTCCTTTTAACCTCCTTTTTCTTTCTCCCCCCCGGAAGCTCCGCCTCCTCCATGCAGAGCTCTCCTTTTCGTTCCTCCATCGGTAGGAGCTAGCTTGCTCTGCAAGCAGAGCAGGGCGGCAGCGGAGCGGCAAGAAGCGTCCTCTTTCCTGAAACCCCGCGGCCTTGTGGGATCGCGGCGGGTTCCTTCCGGGAGAAGGGTTTCCGCCTAACTTTATCCCGCCTCCGTCGTTGTGTACGGAGGCCGAAAGGGCTCGGGGGCAGCCATGGCGGCGCACCTTAAAAAGCGGGTTTATGAGGAGTTCACTAAAGTGGTTCAGGTAAGCTCCGGCAGAGAAGGTCCCGGGACCGGTCCTGGTTGGTAAAGTTTATCTGGTCCCTAGGGGCCGCCCGAGCAGGCGCCACGGCCTGTATTAGGTGCCGACACTCTGACATATGTACTCGGAGACTGCAAGTTAGTGGGCGTGTTAGATTATAGCCCCTATGAATATGTGTGGTCTGACCTTTAAAAATTATTAGAAGAAACAAATAGCGCTTTACAATTTACAGAGTTTTTTTTTTATCCTTTATCTCATTTTGTTCTTTCGCAAAACCATGTTAGATCGACTTACGGTTGCATCCTTGTCTTACGGACACTGACATTGAGGCTTCCGGCGATATACTAGATCTCTGCCAGGTAGTGGCAGAGCTTCTCCCATCTCGGTCCCCCAAACTCCCAGAGACAAGTTGGGCCATATGCAGATTATTCGAGAATTAGGAGAGGGGTCAAGTGGAATGCCTCGAGGTCCAGTCAAAGCACTCGAAGGCAAGGTTCCTTGGGGTAGAGCTCTTTAGTGGTGGAACAGCGCACCTAAAAAGGAGGGAAATGTTTTCCTCTCTCGAAATTGTAGGAATTATTTAAAGACAGGTGGGCCAAGCCCCTGTCAGGTGCTTGGTGTGTTTCTAAAGAGGCTGATTCCAAATCATTTGGTGTTCTGCTTCCCAGGCTTTATTTGCCTTACTGGGGATTGAACTCAGGAGTGCTCTACTACTGAACCACATCCACAGCCCTTTATTTTTACTTTTTTTTTTTTAAGTTGTAGATGGACATAATGCCTTTATTTTATCTATTTATTTTTATTTACCTATTTTATGTGGTGTTGCGCATTGAACTCAGTGCCTCAGGCATGTGAGGCAAGCGCCCTACAATAAACTCTTTTTTTTTTTTTTTTTTTGGTATTGAACCTAGGGGCACTTAATCACTGAGCCACATCCCCAGCCCCACTCCCCCCCCCTTCTTTTTAAGAGACAGGGTCTCACTGAGTTGCTTAGGGCCTCACTAAATTGCTGAGGCTGGTTTTGAACTCGCGATTTAACTGTCCCACCTTCCCGAGCCGCTGAAATTACCTGCGTGATAAACGAATGATTGACGTGTTTTACAGGCGCGGGTGGCATGCGCCTTAATCCCAGAAACTCTGGAAGCTGGGGTAGGAGGATCTAAGTTCCAGACCAGCTTTGGCAACTTAGTGAGACCCTGTTGCAAAAAAGATTAGGGATGGGCTGGGGTTGTGTCTCAGCGGTAGATTAGGGATGGGCTGGGGTTGTGTCTCAGCACCTCTCACTTGTGAGACCCTGGGTTCCATCCTCAGCACCACATAAAAATAAATAAACGAAATAAAGACATTGTGTCCATGTATAACTTAAAAAAAAAAAAAAAAAGATTAGGGATGTTCCTCAGTGGTAAAGCACGCCTGATTCAGTCTTCAGCAAAACACACACAAACAATAAAAAATTTCAAACAATCAAGAGTTTATGAATGAGTAATTACTTTGTACCAGGCATGATAAAAAGTGTTGGGCCACAAAATCTAATACATATCTGTGTTCTTGCCTTTTAGGAGAGCCAGAACAGTGTATCTAGGATTATAATACAGATAATTGCATTTACAAATCAAGTCTTCAAGTCTTCTATACTCATTAGGAACTCCTCTTTTTTCTAAAACCAAATTCCCAAGCCCTTTGTGATCTCACAGTTTTTACTTACAGCTTAATTGTCATTTCCTGTATTTTTTGGGCACATCTTTGTAGCATGGACACATAGTTTTGTAGAGAAGTTAGTTTGCTTAGTTGGGTTTTTCTTGTAATATTTTGGGATTTACCTTGATACTTCCCCTCCCACTGGAGATTGAACCCAGGGTCACTCTACTGCTGAACTATATTCCCAGTTCTTTTTAAAAATTTAAAATTTTAGCCAGGGGCCGTGGTGCACACATGTAATCCCAGCAGCTCTGGAGGCTAAGGCAGGAGGACTGCAAGTTCAAAGCCTGCCTCAGCAAAAGTGAGGTGCTAAGCAACTCAGTGAGACCTGTCTCTGAAAAAAAGTACAAAATAGGGCTGGGAATGTGGCTCAGTGGTCCCTGGTACCAAAAAAAAAAAAAAAAAAAAATTTTAAATTTTTAGACAGGGTCTCAACTAAATTGCCCATGCTGGCTTTAAACTTGTGATAGTCCTGTCTTAGCTTCCTAAGTAGCTGAGATTACAGACATGTGTCACCATATCTGGCTTCAGTTTTAGTTTTATTTCCTCTTTTTTCCCCTAAAAACAGAAAAATAGTTTATTAAATTTGATGTAGCCATCATTTCATTTCAGTTGTTATCTGTACCTCAGCTAGTCTCCCTACCCTACCTTTTTTTTTTCAAACACATCCAAATCATTATATCATTTCATCTGTAACTAATTTAGTATGTATCTCTGAAAGTTAAGAATTTATGAAAATAACCCAATACCATTTTTATATCTAAAGAAATTGACCTTTTGGCGTGGAGAACTGGATATTGAACCCAGGGGACTTAACCACTGAGCCACATCCCCAGCCCTTTTTGTATTTTATTTAGAGATAGGGTCTCCATAAGTTGTTTAGGGCCTAGCTAAGTTGCAAAAGCTGGCTCTGAACTCATGATCCTTCTACCTCAGCCTTCCGTGCTGCACCACCATGCCCTAGCAAAGTTGACATCTTAATTGTCATTAATTATCAGTATATACATTTCCCTGATTGTCTTATAGTTTTTCCAAGTTTGAATCAGGCTACAAAAGCCCACATATTGCAATTGGTTGATGTGGTTTTTAGTTTTATTAATCTGTGGCTTTAATGTCCACTTCTATTTTTTTCTCATAATTTTATTTTTGTTGTGGTTGAAGAAACTATTTCTTTGCCCTCTAAGTTTCCTACATTTTGCTGATTTCATATTTGTGGTGTTGTTTAACATGTTCCTCGGTTCCCTGTTTTTTTAAAAATTTAATCTTGGAAGTTAGATTGAGGTCAGGTCTGTTTTGGAGATTTTTTTTTTTTTTTTTTTTTTTTTTTTTTTTTTAACATTTATTTATTTATTTTTTCTTAGTTCTCGGCGGACACAACATCTTTGTTGGTATGTGGTGCTGCTGAGGATCGAACCCGGGCCGCACGCATGCTAGGCGAGCGCGCTACCGCTTGAGCCACATCCCAGCCCGAGATTTTTTTTTTAATATTTATTTTTTGGTTTTAGGTGAACACAATATCTTTATTTTATTTTTATGTGGTGCTGAGAATTGAACCCAGTGCCTCATGCATGCTAGGCAAGCATGCTACCACTTGAGTCACATCCCCAGCCCCTGTTTTGGAGATTTTCGTTTTCTTCTCCTTCTCCTTCTCCTTTTCCTCCTTCTCCTTCTTCTCCTTCTCCTTCTCCTCCTTCTCCTTCTTCTCCTTCTTCTCCTTCTCCTTCTCCTTCTCCTCCTTCTCCTTCTTCTCCTTCTCCTTCTCTTCACGACTATTTCATCTTTGTTTGTTTCTCTTTGTGTGTGATATCATCAGCCATTAATGATCTTTGCTTAGTAGATTCAAGCATTCATTTAGGGTTGCCAAAGTGATTATACAGTATTATATCAATCTTTCTTTATTAGAGTAATCTTGTTAAAAAAAAACTGGTTGGGGCTGGAGTTGGGTCAGTGGTAGAGTGCTCGCCTAGCATGCACAAGGCACTGGGTTCGATCCTTAGCAAAAATAAAGGTATTATGTCCACCTAAAACTAAAAAAATAAATATTAAAAAAATGGAACCAACAAATTAGTTCCCTAGGCATAAATGTTGTAGGAAAGTTAGCATGAAGGTTTTCAAACCTTATTTTCCATTTATTTACCAGTTCTGAAGATGCTAAGTTGGTTCCCTAGGATGTTCCAAAAATCACAGTGATTTTCTTAATATCAATATGAACTCATGAATTAAAATATACTTGATGTGTTTGAATCCTACAGCTATTCTCTTTGTCAGTGGTCAAATTGTCCTATTCAGTTCTAGTTTTCTAAGAAGGGAAGCTGAGCTTGCTGAGCATTAGCAAATTCTCAGTATTTTTTTAGAATTGATATTCTCTCCTTCCTTCCTTCCTTCTTTCTTCTCCTTCTTCCTTCTCCTTCTCCTTCCTCCTTCCTCCTTCCTCCTTCTCCTTCTTCTTCTTCCTCCTCCTCCTTTTTCTTCCTCCTCCTCCTTAATCTCATTGTGGTCCCCAGGATGGTCTCAAACTCCTGGGCTCAAACTGTGTTCCTATGTCAGCCTTCCAAGTACTGGGACTATAGATGTGTGTACCGCCACAGCTGGCTCTTGATACATCTTATTTAATAAGGAATGGATTAGGAAGAAGAAGAATAGAGTATATCATTTATGTTGCCTCTTAACTCTAAAGCTACCATAGTCCATAGAGATAGGTTAGAACAGAATATTAGTATACCCATTTTCTAGAGAAAGAAACTGAGACATAGAGAAATTCAGTAACTTGCCCAAAGCTGTAGAGGTTGTTGAAAGCAAAATTATGACTCAGCCATGTCACCAATTCAGTGCTCTTTTTCCAGTTTACATACTGTTTTTTGTAAGGCTAGGTCTATTAACTAAATATAGTATTTACTATAAGGGAAAATTATTTCCATCAAATTAGGCAAAGTTTAATTTGCAGACTTTGTGTTTTCAATTAGGTTTTAATGTCTTATGTTCTCTACTCTCTTCTAGCAACAACAGGAGGAAATTGCTACTAAGAAACTTCGATTGACAAAACCAAGTAAATCTGCAGCACTTCATATAGATTTGTGTAAAGCTACTTCCCCAGCAGATGCTTTGCAGTACCTACTCCAGTTTGCCAGAAAGCCTGTGGAGGCAGAAAGTGTAGAGGGAGTGGTCAGAATTCTTCTGGAACATTATTACAAGGTAAGAAGATTTTGAGGACCCTATGGGATTATGTGTAAGAATGGTATTATATCTGCAGAATGTGTTACTATTGTAAATAAATAAGAAGGTGTTCATGTGGCAAGGTTTTATTATCTTCCATTTGTAGGCACTGTGGATACAAAGATAATAAAAGATGCAAATCCTATCCTTGGAAGCTTATAGTATACCCCATGGAGACAAGTACTGTTTGCTTAGTATATACAAAGAGCAGTGGGAACACAAAGGAAGAGTTAACATCAATTATGACCCTTCTGTAACCAGATTCATTTCTGGAATGAAATGTTCTCCTCTTCTGCTATTCCTGTCCTAATTTAAGGCCCTCATATCTAACTGCAATGTATCTCTCTCTCTCTCAGCAAAGTAGCCTTTATTCTTTATTTCTCTTTTTGTGTTGTGCTGGAATTAGAACCGAAGACCTTGCACATGCTAAACCACATGCTCTATCACTGAGCTACATCCCATCTTTCCCCTAACCTCTCTTAAAATGTGGCGGGGTGGGGTGGGGTGGGGTAGTACTGGGGATTAAAGCAGAGGTGCTTTACCACTGAGGGACATCCCTAGCCCTATTTTAGTTTTTATTCTGAGACAGAGTCTTGCTAAGTTGCTGAGGCTGGTGTTGAACTTGAGATCCTTTTGCCTCAGCCACCTGAGTCTCTGGGATTACAGTTGTGCACCACCACACCCATATTTCCATATACTTGGCAACACTTGTTTTTGTTGTTTTGATGGTAGCATCCTAATGGTTGTGAGGTGGTATCTCTTTGTTGTTTTGGTTTGTATTCCCCTAATGAGTATTAATGTTGAACATCTTTTCGTCTACTTTTTAGCTATTTATATATCTTCTTTAGAGAAATGCCTAGTTCTTTGCCCATTTTTGTGAAAGTTTGTTTGTTTTTTCTTTTGAGTTTTAGGAGTTTAATATATTTTATTAATTAATCTCATCAAGAAATCTAACCAGAAAAAAGAATAAACCCAACATTAGCTGAAGGAAATAATATTAGGGTACTACTATCTGACTGCCTAATGTGTGCTCATTTTTATGCTTGTCATTTCCCCTCAGTAGCCCTCTGAGATTATTAGCCCCATTTCACAGGTAAGGTTTTGAGAGGTTAATTACCTCTTTATGACATATATATATATATATATATATATAGATGTTGAACAATGAACTGAGTGTCACACCTAAGTCTGGCTGATTGCAAAGCCCTTTCTGTTTTTGTTGTATTTTATACTTTAAGATTAAGTTCCCACAAAAATTATGTTCCTAAGTTTGTGTACAATAGGATAGCATGCTAGGATTTTAATTCTGCTGTCTACGGTTCTATTGTCCCTTCTTTCACTTGAGGTCTTTTTGTTGTACCTGGTTTCTCCTGAGAAACAATAGGTGGGAGGTTAAGAGTTGGTCTTATTTGCAAGACCTTCATCCTTTGAGCGTACATTTAAATAATTTTTGTCTTTAGTATAGAAATATTACCTAATCTCAGCACTGACATTTCACATATATTTTTGAACAATTTTTTATTGGTGATTATTATGCTATTTATGCACTTAATTATAATTTTGAACAAAGGGACATGTTCCTTTTAGTCTTGGGAAGAGATTTCTCACCACAGGAATCTTGGTGCTTGTTAGAGATCATCTCTCATTATCAAAATTAAAATGGCCAGTCTGCTTATATCTCAGTGTACCTTGGGGCTTAGGGAGGTGACCTATACTCAGCCAATTACACTTGCCTGCCCCAGTCTTCTAATTAGGATCTTATGATCTGAATGAAAAAGTAGGTAGAAGTTGGGTGTGGTGGCATACACCTGTAATTCCAGTGATTCAGGAGACTGAGACAGGAGGATTGTAAATTCAAAGCCAACCTCAGCAACTTAATGATATTCTGTCTCGAAAAGGCAGGGAAGTGGGTGAGGTGGTGCTGCCTATAATCTCAGCAGCTCAGGAGGCTGTAGGAAGATTGCAAGTTCAAAGCCAGTCTCAGCAAAATCGAAGCACCAGATAGACCCTGTCTCTAAATAAAAAACAAAATTGGCCTGGGGATGTGGCTCAGTGGTTGAGTATCCCTGAATTTAATCCCCAGTACTCCCCTGAAAAAAAGCGGGTAGTAAAGGTGCTGAGGGATGTAGTTCAGTGATAAAGTGCCCCTGATTTAAGTACCCCAGTGCCAGGAAGAAAAAAAAAATAGAAAAATGAAAAGAAAAAATAGATACATTAAAAGATTCTCCAGAGACTTCCAGAACCCTGGTACTTGCAACAATATTGGGTGCTTAGGCCTGACATTGTTGGTGGTATAAGTGGCTGTGACTTAAGTCTGACATGACTACACGGTGGAGTTAAGGTACCAACTGCACATTTTTGGTAAGAATGTACTGATATCAGGAAGGCATTAAATAGAAGTTTCCATTCATTTTGCAGTATTTGGGTGTAACAAATGGAAGAGGGGAAAACTGATTGAAAAAAACTCTCTCCTGAAGTATATCAGGTTAATTTTTCAGAAATGAAGCCTTAACATACTTGGATCTCTGAATGTCTTTTGGCATATTATGTTCCCATATTCTGTTCCTGTTTGTTGGTTAGCTAAGAGTAAAGCATCAAGATGACAGTTGTTTCTTTTATTCAAGGAAAATGATCCATCTGTGAGACTGAAAATTGCATCATTGTTGGGTTTATTATCAAAGACTGCAGGATTTTCGCCAGATTGCATTATAGATGATGCCATTAACATACTACAGAATGAAAGTAAGTTAAAATTTAAAAACTGTATAAGGAGCTGGGGGTATAGCTTAATGGTAGAGTATTGGCCTAGCAAGGGCCTGGGTTTGATCCCCAGCAACACACACACACACACACACACACACACACACACACACACACACACACAAAATAAAACAAAAACTATATAGCCAGAGCAGAAATGTTTAGTTTTTTTTTTCTGTTGGTACTAGGATTGAACTAAGGGGTGCTTTACCACTGAGTTATACCCCCCAACCCTTTTCATTTCATTTTATTTTTTAAATTTTTATGGGATACTCCCCAGTATCCCATAAACTAAGGGGCACTCAACCACTGAGTCATATTCTCAGTCCTATTTTGTATTTTATTTAGAGACAGCATCTCACTGAATTGCTGAAACTGGCTTTCAACTCACGATCCTCCCATTTCGGCCTCTGGAGCTGCTGGATTTACAGGCATGCACCACTGTGCCTGGCTTCTTTTCATTTTATTTTTATCTATTTTTTTTTTAGAGAGAGAGAATTTTTTAATATTTATTTTTTAGTTTTCGGCGGACATAACATCTTTATTTGTATGTGGTGCTAAGGATCGAACCCGGGCTGCACACATGCCAGGCAAGTGTGCTACTGCTTGAGCCACATCTCCAGCCCATTTTTATCTATTTTTTTGAGACAGTGTTGTTAAGTTATACTGGGCCTCACTTAGTTGCTGAGGCTGGCCTGGAACTTGTGATCCTTTTGCCTCAGCCTCCTGAGTCACTAGGATTGCAGGCATGCACCACTACACCTGGCCCTTTTGAATAAAATTTAATTTTTTTGGTACTGAGGATTGAATCCAGAGGCACTTAACTACTGATCCACATCCCCAGCTTTCTTTTTATATTTTATTTAGAGATAGAATCTTCTAGTTGCTTAGAGCCTTGCTAAGTTGTGGAGCCTGGCTTTGAACTTATGATTCTGTTGCCTCCGCCTCCCAGGCTCTGCTGGGATTACCGGTGTGCACCACTGCGCCCAGTTTGTATAAAATTTAAGAATAAATGTTTATGTTGGTTGTTTTTCAAAAGGAATATGAGGATGATTTAATAAAACCCTGTACATATATTTACCTGAGAATTAAATACAGTCTTATCTCCCTTTTTCTTTCTCTCTTTTTTTTTTTTAAACCATAATAGGAATTAAACCCAGAGTCCTTCACAACTAGGCACATTTCCAGCTCTTTTTACTTTTATTTTGAGACAGATTCTTGCTGGGTTGCTGAGACTGGCCTTGTGCTTGTGATCCTCATTCCTCAGTCTCCTAAAGCTCTGGGATTACAGGCATAGTTTTATTGCTTTTTATTTTTATTTTTTTGGTACCAGGGAGTAAACCCAAGGGCGCTTAACAACTGTGTCACACCCCCATCCCTTTTTGTATTTTATTTAGAGACAGGGTCTCACTGAGTTGTTTGGCACCTTGCTAAATTGCTGAGGCTGGCTTTGAACTCGCAATTCTCCTGTCTCAGCCTGGGATTACAGGCGGACACACTACACCTTGCCTGGCCAAAGAATAGTTGTATTTCCTTTCTTTTTTTTTTTTAATATATATATTTTTTGGTTGTAGATGGACACAATATCTTTATTTTTTTGTTTATTTATGTGGTGCTGAGGATCGAACCCAGGACCTCATGCATGTGAGGCAAGCACTCTACCACGGAGCTACAATCCCAGCCTCAGTTTTATTTCTTTTAGGGTATAAATATTTGAATTCTAAAGAGGTTCTGAAAATATAAGAGATTAATTTAGACTATCTAGATTCATTTATTATACAACTGTTTAATGATAATAAAGATCTTAACACTTATTGCACAACTGTTTAATGGTAATAAAGATAAGTCATTGGTCAAAGCTGAGAATTTTATAAGAAAAGATTTCAAACTAAAATTTTACTTGTATTGAATTTTGATTTCATTTTTCATTTGCAAAAACAATGAATCTTCCCTGCCCCTTCAGGAGAGATCTATTTTATTGAAATGCCAACAATTGGCATTAAAGAAATAAAAGATATTTCTCCTCTTTCTATCAAACAACTTACTTCATTTTACATATCACTTTTCACTTATATACAATTTATGTGACTGTACTTAGTGAATGTACAATTTTGTATTTTATTATATGGAGTTTTTTCCATGTTTCTATATACCATCATAATATTTGTGGTGTTGATAACATATTAAACACCATGTGTATAATTTTTTTGGTTGTTATTAGCTAGTTGCAAAAAAAATAGAGTCAATTTCTGTTGTTTCTTAGGATAAATTTTTTTCTTTTTTTTTATATTTATCTTTTAGCTGGTGGTAGACACAATTTTTTAGGTGGTGGACACAATTCCATTATTTCATTTTTATGTGGTGCTGAGGATCAAACTCAGTGCCTCACACATGCTAGGTGAGCACTCTACCACTGAGCCACAACCCCAGCCCTCTTAGGATAAATTTCTAAGAAGGAAATTATTGAATAAGAGAGTTCAAACATATTAATATTAATGACCCTTGCTATATTTTACCGTATTACTTTTTAAATGAATTAATTCAGTTTATGCTTCAATTTACAACTGAATGGTCTTGTTTCATAGGGGCACATTTTTTTAAAGCATGGAAACAATTACATTGACTCAAAAGAGAAGTATCTTTTTTTCTTTTTCCCATAAATATTTCCTCTAATACCTGCATGGGAGATGACAGTTCAAGGGTTAGTAGGTGCTTGCTGTGGGTGGGATTGAGGATCAAGTCAGGTGTAGGGGAAAACATTCTAGGTAGAAAAGTTAACCAAGCAACTTTATGGTACAGGTCATGGAAGAACTCCATATTTTAAGAGTGAGTATTCCATAGAGTTTTTGAGCTATGATGACCTTATAGAAATCATCTTGTCTAATTCCTGTGGATGACTGAAACTACGTCCATAGAGGTGGAAATGAGTTGGTTTATTTAGCTGAGTAGTAGTAGAACTGAAAACTTGATACAGTGATTTTTCATATACACCAAGCTTTAACTTAAGCTTTACCTCCAAAATAGAAGCTTAAGAGAGAGACAGTTTTTTGTTTGTTTGTTTATTTTTTATTTTATTTTATTTATTTATTTTTTGTGGTTGTGGCACTGGGAAATGAATTCAGCGTAGTCTGCCATTGAGCTACATCCCCAATCCCTTTTTAAATCTTATTTTGAGACACTCTCACTAACCAAGATTGGCTTTGAATTTGTAATCCTCTGCACACTGTGCTCAGCAAAAATATTTTGAAGAAAACCTCATTCTAATCTTTAAAAGAAAGGGACTTAGATTATGTGATATTCATGGCAAATGGCTATTTTATTTTTTGCTAAGCTTTCTAATTCTGTTTCATAATTGTCTCTAATTGACTTGATGTAGGTCTTTTCTGGGTTTCAAGTTCCTGGCACATTGAGATGCATAGAAGATAGAGCCCAGGGACCACAGAGATGATCTAGTTAAAGCTTTTTATTTTGTAGATGAGGAAAGTGAAAAACAGACAAAGTGACTGCTAAAATCATAGATTTAGGATTGAGTTTCCTGATTATTCAGTCTAGTATGTACTTTTAATTCCAAGAATGTAATGCACATTGTTTTGTTTGTTTGCTTTTGTTTTTGGAGTGGTGCTGGGATTGAACCAGGGTTTTGTGCATGCTAGGCAAGCACTCTACCACTTAGCTATACCCCCAGCCCATGATGCACATTGTGGACCAAAGGTTTTTCCATTTCATTTTAGTACATATATGAGGCCTTTGACTTCTTGGCAAACACTAGAGTAGGTACTTTGAAAGTATTGTATGTATCTACCTCTCTGTTGCCTATTAAAACCACACAAAGTATGTTTTAGAGGAAGTATAATTAGTATTGTGGGAGCAGAGCAGAGGGTGAGATCAATGCTAACTGATATGATTCTAGAAAGGCTGAGAGACGAGGTGGGTTTAAAAGTCAGATGGGAAAGTTATGACAAGGAAAGACAACATTATGATACTACTAGGCAGAGAGTTGGGAAAATACAAGAGATATTTAAATAACTAAATAAGTTTTTGTTTTGTTTTGTTTTTTGGGTACTGGGGATTAAACCCAGGGGTTATTTACTTTTTATTTACTTATTTTTACTTTTTAGTTGTTGATAGACTTTTATTTTATTTATTTGTATGTGGTGCTGAGAATCAAACCCAGTGCCTCACACATGCTAGGCAAGCACTCTTACACTGAGCTGCAACCCCAGCCTGGTTCTTTACTTTTTTATTTTGAAACAGGGTCTTGCTTAGAGCCTTACAAAGTTGCTGAGCCTGGCTTCAAATATTGGATCCTCTTGCCTCAGCCTCCCAAGTTGCTGGGATTACAGGCATGTGTCACGGGATCTGGCTAAGAACTGAATAGTTTTATATAAGATCACCAGAGAATGAATGGTAAACTGTTTTGAAGCCAAAAGGTGGTCTTGAGTGCTGAGGAATTTGAATGTTATTTTGTAGGCAGTGGAACCATGTAAAGTTTTTTGAGCAACGGCATAAAATTATCAAGTCTAATTTTAGAAAGAATTTGGCAATTCTGAGCAATTAGGTTTGGTGATATTGAGGTATCATTTATTGTCCATGTGGATATGGACAAATTATGCAGATCAGAAATTCAGGAGAGAGACTAAAGATTTAAATTAGATTTCTGATTTGTCAGAGGTAAGTCAGAGGCTTCAAAAGCTTTAACTAGCTTTTCTCCCCTACCCCGCTTTTTTTCCATGCTAGGAATTGAACTCAGGCCTTGTGTATGCTAGGCAAGCACTCTACTACTGAGTTAGACCTTCAGTTCCCTTTGCTAACATTTTATGGAAGTTAATTCTGAAGAAATAAATTAAAAAGTGGTGTTAGAGATTTCTTCATTTCCTATCTTTTCCTTTGTGCCTTCTTTTATATTGAGGGCTTTTTTTGTTTGTTTGTTTTTAGTATTTTTTGGTTGGTTGGTTGGTACTGGGGATTGAACCCAGGAGATTGTTCCACTGAGCTGTGTCCCCACACCTCCCCTTTTTCATTTTGAGACAGAGTCTTGCTATAGAGGTTGGTCTTGTACTTGTGATTCTTGTGCCTCAGCCTCCCAGTTGCTGGGATTATAGGTGTGCACCACTGCATGATGTTGTCCTTCCTCCCTCCCTTCTTCCCTCCCTCCCTCAGAGGGAATTGTGGGCTGGCTTTCTTTTTTCTTTCTTTCTTTCTTTCTTTCTTTCTTTCTTTCTTTCTTTCTTTCTTTCTTTCTTTTCTTTCTTTCTTTCTTTCTCCCTCCCTCCCCCCCCCCTCTCTCTTTCTTCCTTCCTTCCCTCCCTTCCTTCCTTCCTTCCTTCCTTCCTTCCTTCCTTCCTTCCTTCCTTCCTTCCTTTCCTTCCTTCCTTCCTTCCTTCCTTCCTTCCTTCCTTCCTTCCTTCCTTCCTTCCTTCCTTCCTTCCTTCCCTCCCTCCCTTTCCTTCCTTCCTTCCTTCCTTCCTTCCTTCCTTCCCTCCCTCCCTCCCTCCCTCCCTCCCTCCCTCCCTGGGATTGAACTCAGGCACTCAACCACTGAGCCACATCCCCAGCCCTATTTTATATTTTATTTAGAGATGGGGTCTCATTGAGGTGCTTAGTACCTTGCTGTTGTTGAGGCTGACTTTGAATTCAGGCAGAGTCCTCCTGCCTCAACCTCCCGAACCACTGGGACTCCAGGGGTGTGCCACTGCACCCTGTGGTTTTTCTTGGTTATCTTTGATGTTGCATTTAAATTTAAGATGAGGCATGAAAACCTGATGGGTAGGGGCTGGGATTGTGGCTTAGTGGTGGAGTGCTTGCCTAGCATGCATGAGGCACTGGTTCGATCCTCAGCACCACATAAATATAAAATAAAGATATTGTGTCCACCTAAAAAACTAAAAAATAATAAATATTAAAAATAAAGAAAACCTGATGGGTAGTCTTATATACAAGAATAAGACTTTTCAACTGTAACTTCTACTATAGGATCTTTCTGCATGTCTTTGGAGGACTGTTAAGTGTTAGTTTTTTGTTGGTGTTTTTTCCTGGGTCTGTGAGTTTTTGCAATTAGATGTTTGTGAATCTCCTAGGAAGAAGCCTGTGTTCTTGGAGCCAAAGCAGTTGAAGGGAGGTTTGGGGGAAGGTGGGAGGGAGCATTTTATGATTTGGTATGTCTACTCTCTCTTAATCTTCTATTCTTCCCTCTGTCTCTTCCTTGTCCTCAGAAGGTATTCCCCCAAGTTGCATTCTTTCTGGTTCATTTTCTGTACAGAATAAATGTTTCAGTGATCACTTCTGTGTAAGACAGATAAGGACCAGGGATTGAACTGTTTCCTACAGAGATGTCAGGCAAATCTGTTCCTCATCATCATTTTTTGTTTATTTTTTTTGTTTTTTGGTACTGGATTAACCCAGGGATGATTTACCACTGAGCTATATTCCCAGACTTTTTTTTTTTTTTTTAATTTTGAGACAGAGTCTTGCTAAGTTGTTTAGGGCTTGTTAAGTTGCTGAGACTAGCTGCGAACTTGCAATCCTCCTGCCTCAGCCTCCAAATTACTGGAATTACAGGTGTGTACCACCACACCTTTTTTTAAATGAGCCTTTTTGGGGTGATATAACTAGAATTTATTTGCTTTGTAGTGATACCTATCTCAGATATTTACTATTAGTTTTCTATTTCTATTAGTTTTCAATTTCTCCCTCTGAAAATTTTGTGGACTTTCCTCACCTGTTTACCTTTTTTCTTCTGTTTTCATTAGTCTTTCAGGTTTCTCCCCTTTTACTTTCTTTTCTCTTATGTTAGTAAGAATATGTTACTCTTATGTTAGTTTTAGGAAAGAGTAGAGATAAACAGATATGTTCAATGTACTATTACTGGAATTTTTACTAAGAAGTGATTTAATCAGTGTTTCCCAAGACTTAATAATTTATATATCATGCATGCCATTGTGGACAATATTTGCTTCATGAAATCTATATTATGATTTTATATTTTTGTTAAATGAATTAATTGTTTCACAAACTAAATTTAAAGAGAATTTTGACATTAGTAACATAAAACAGTGGCATATGTCAATTGTAACTGCAATTTTTCTGTAAACTAAATTATTTACATATAATAATTATTAATATAAAACTGATCACCTGACTGCTACCTAAAATCCTCTTATAAATCATAACACCCATATTTTGGAACATGAAAGAACAATTAAACAAAGAAGATAATCTGCATAATAAACTTGGATTTGGCTCTTTGTTTATTTATTTTTGGATCTAGCTATTAAACCCAAGGCCTTGCCCATGCTAGGCAACCTCTCTACCACTGAGCTGCACCCTAGTGCTTTTTGCTCTACTTACTCATTTATTTTTGCAGTACTGGGGATAGAACCCACTGTGCCACTGAGCTGCATACCCAATATTTTTTTTAAAAAATTCAAAAAAAATTTTTGAGGGAAAGTCTCATGTAAGTTGGCTAAGCTGGTCTTAAACTTTTAATCCACCTCCCTTAGCCTCCCAAATAGCTGGAATTATATGTGTGGATCCCCTCACCCAGCTAAATCTGAATTCTTTAACAAAGTGAATTAGTTTTGGTTGATCTCCTTTTGAGATTCTGAAATCTAACTTTTCTTCTTCTTTTCTAGAGTCTCATCAAGTCCTAGCTCAACTCCTGGACACTTTGCTTGCAATTGGCACTAAATTGCCAGAGAATCAAGCTATTCAGACACGATTAGTTGATGTGGCCTGCAAGGTAAGAGTATATTGGTTTTTTCTCTTCAACATTTTTGCATTATATGGTCAGGTGGTTGGAGCTGAAAAGTGTGCTTTTATCCATCTTCTAAACCTGTAACTGAGGGTTGCCAAGGTCTCTTAATGGTTTTAAGAGCCATCTATTTTTGTCCTTGGTATTGAGTTAGGAAAAAAGCGAAGTAACTTATTATAAAATGAGCTGCTTCCTCCTGCCCAAAGAAATGAAAATAATTTCAGAATATAGCTACTAAGTATATTGTATTTATAATTCACTTTTCTTATTATGGTGCTTTGTATTCAGTTTTTCATTTGGCTCTCATGATCCTTAAGTTAACTTCTTGAGATCCCTGTTTTACAGAGGTAGAAACTGAGACTTTTAAAGGATCTAACTTTTCCAAGTTTTTACTAGTAGGAATTTGTAAACCAGCCATGTAGACTCTGGTTTCTCTGACTCCAAAGTTCACATTCTTTTTATTATGTCTATTGTTTCAATGAATAGGACAACTAGACAAAAGCAACTGTTTGGGGGGAAAAAATTTTTTTTTGGTACTGGGGATTGACTTCAGCAGGACTCTACCACTAGGCAACATCCCCAGCCCTTTTTATTTTATTTATTTTGAGACAAGGTCTAACTAAGTTGACAGTAATGGCCTTCAACTTGTGATTCTCCTTCCTTAACCTTCTGAAATATTGGGATTATAGGTGTGTGCTATCATGACTAGCTCATAGTATGTCATTTTTTTTTTAATCTTTTTTTGGGCAGTGCTGTGGATTGAATCCAAGGTATTACATATGCTAAAATCACTCCAACACCCATTTTTATCTTCTTTTTTTAAATCAGACATTATTTCTTTTATTTTCTATAAAGATCTTTTTCATTTTTATCTTTTATGTCATATTTTTACTATGCCTTTTTAATGTTTAGTACAGAAATATTATCATTGTGTTACAGTTGCCTTCAATATTTTTTGTAGTACTAGGGATTGAACTACATCTCCCATCCTTGTTATTTTTCTTTTTGAGACAAGAGTCTTGCTAAGTTGCCCATGCAGGACTAGAACTTGAGATTCCTTCTGCTCAGCCTCCTGAGTCACTGAGATTATGGGTGTGTACCATTGCACCTATCTTTGCCTACAGTATTCAATACAGTAAAATGCTATAAACGTTTGTAGCCTAGAAGTAATAGGTTATATATTCCCTTATCCAAGGTGAATAGTAGGCTATACTATCTAGGTTTGTGTAAGAAAACTATAATGTTTGCACAGTGTTGAAATTGCCTAACCATGTATTTCTCAGATTTCCATCCTTAAGTGACACATGACTTTATTTAGTAATAAATTTAGGAAATCTAAACTGGGTACTGTATCACATTCCTGTAATCCCAGCCACACAGGAAACTGAGATAGGAGGATTGCAAGTTCAAGGTCAGCCTTAGCAATCTAGCAGGACCCTGTCCCAAAAAAACAGTAAAAGGCACTAGGGATGTAGGTTAATACCTGAGGCCTTGGGTTCGATCTACAGTACTGCAATTAAAAAATAAAAAGTAGTTGGGCACGGTGGCACATGCCTGTAATCCTAGCAGCTTGGGAGGCTGAGGCAAGAAGATCACAAGTTCAAAACCAGCCTCAGCAAAAGTGAGGCATTAAGAACTCAGGGAGACCCTGTCTCTAAATAAAATACAAAATAGGGCTGGGGATGTGGCTCAGTGGTCAAGTGCCCCTGAGTTCAATCCCTGGTACCCCAAAATTAAATAAAAATTAAAACAAATAAAGAATAAAAAGTATAAAACTTGTTGGGCACAGTGGTGTATGCCTGTAATCCCAGTGGCTCAGGAGGCTGAGGCAGGAGGATTGTGAGTTCAGAGCTAACCTCAGCAATAGCGAGGCACCATCTCTAAATAAAATATAGAAAAGGGCTGGGGATTTGGCTCTGTGGTTGAGTGCCCCCTGAATTCAATTCCCAGTAACCCACCTCTACCCAAAAAAAAAAAAAAAAAAAAAAGTTATAAAACTTATATTCTGAAAGCTATATGGAACTTTCTTTTTTTCTTTTTCTTTCTTTCTTTTTTTATTCCTTTTTTTTTTCTCATACCAGGGATTGAATTCAGGGGCATTCCACCACTAAGCCTCATCCCTATCCCTATTTTGTATATTATTTAGAGACAGGGTCTCACTGAGTTGCTTAGTGCTTTGGTAAGTTGCTGAGGCTGGCTTTGAACTCATGATCCTCCTGTCTTAGTGTTCCAGGCTGCTGGGATTACAGGTGTGAGCAACTGTGCCTGGCTGCTGCTGCTGCTGCTGCTTCTTCTTCTTCTTCCTCTTCTTCTTCTTCTTCTTCTTCTTCTTCTTCTCCTCCTTCTCCTTCTCATCCTCCTCTTCCTCCTCCTCCTCTTCCTCCTCCTCCTCCTCCTCCTCCTCCTCCTCCTTCTCCTTCTGCTCTTTCTTCTTCTTTTTTTCTTTTTCGTTTTCTTTTTTAAATATTTCTAGTTATAGATGACCTTTATTTTATTTATTTATTTTTATGTGGTGCTGAGGATTGAATCCACTACCTCACACATGCCAGGCAAGCACTCTACCACTGAGCCACAACCCCAGCCCTGGAGCTTTCTTTAAAGGAAGCTAAAAATAACTGAAAAAGAACAAAAAAATAAAAAATTAAGATAATTTATGTTTGCCAATTTCAAAACTTAACTACAGAGCACCAGTAATCAAGACAGTGTAGTATCTGCCTAAAATTCAGCGGAATAGAATCAATAGTGAAGAACTAAACCCATGTATATTTGGTCAATTCATTTTCAACAAGGGTACCAGTAATATTTAATGGAGAAAGAAGAGTCTTTTGCACACATTTTGTGAGGTCAGCTAGCTATTCATATGCAAATGAATGAAGTTGGTAACTATTCTACCACCATATACAAAAATTAACTCAATATGAATCAAAGACCTAAGTAAAACAAAATTATAAACCATTTGGGAACAAAATATATCAGGAAATTTTCAGGACCTTGGATTTGGAATGGATTGTTAGATATGACAAAAACACAAGTAAGAATAGGAAACAAAATAAATTGAATTTTAGTGTTTAAACTTGTGCTGAAGGGCACAATTAAGAAAGTGAAAGGACAGTCCACCAAATGTTAAAAAATATTTGTATCTCATATATATTTATATCTAAAACAAGGCACTAAACTCTTGCAACTCAATAATAAAAATATAAATAACCCAATTAAAATGTGGACAGAATATCTAAATAGGTATTTCTCCAAGGAAGATGTAAAAATGATCTATAAGCCTGTAAAGATGCTCAAAACTGGGGCTGGGGTTGTAGCTCAGTGGTAGAGTGCTTGCCTGGCACGTGTGGGGTTCTGGGTTCGATCTTCAGCACCACATAAAAATAAATAAATAAAATAAAGGTATTGTGTCCAACTACAACTAAAAAATATTAAGAAAAAATTTTAAAAAGGTGCTCAAAACGGTCAGTCATTAGGTACTTACCAATAAACTGTAACATGTTTACATGAAACTTGATGTGTGAATAGCATTATTCATAATAATCAAAAGTTAAACAACTGGTGCTGGAATCATGGCACAGTGGTAGAGTGCTTGCCTAACATGTGAGGCACTGGGTTCGATTCTGAGCACAACATATAAATAAATGAATAAAAAAAGGTCCATTAACAACTAAAAAATTTTAAAAAATGATCATCAAGTGATAAACTGATAAAAATAAAATACAGTGGAATATTATTTGGCCATTTAAAATATCCAAAGCATGGTACAACTTGATTATATGATTCTGTTTACACTGAATTTCAAATAGTAGGTAAATAAAATATGTTAGTGGTTGCTTTGGGCTCTACTGGATAGAAAGATAGGAGGTTGATAGCAGAATGGTTCACATTGATGTCTTTTTTTAAAAAATAATTTTATTTGTTTATTTTTTTAGTTGTAGATGGACCGATACTTTTATTTATTTTTATGTGGTGCTGAGGATCGAACCCAGTGCTCTACCACTGAGCCACAACCTAGAGTGTTTTTTTATTAAGGGGTTGTCTCTTTGAAATGTTGGAAATGTTTGAAAAGTGACTATGGTGATGGTCATGTACATTTGTGAATATACTAAAAACCCATTGAATTACATATCTTTATTTTATGAATTGCATTGTATGTAATTTATATGTTGATAAAGTTATTAAAAAGTTTACCATGGTAGATCAGATGTAGTGGCAAATGCCTGTAATTCCAACTACTTAGGAGGCTGAGAATGGCAGGTTTGAGACCAGCCTGGACAACTTAGCCACACCCTGTGTCAAAAATAAGAGATGAGGGGATGGGGATATGACTCAGTAGTAGAGCACTTGCCTACCATGCACAAAGCCAGTGTATGTCCAATTCCCAGTATCACAAGGAGAAAAGAGTACAAAGCTGGAGGCATCACATTCCCCTGATTTCAATCTATTTAATAAAGCAATTATAATAAACATGGCAGGGTTGGGGCCATAGCCCAGTGGCAGTGTGCTTGTCTAGCATATGCAAGGTCCTGAGTTTGCTCTCTAGTACCAGAAAACAAAACAAAAACAACCCCAACATGGAACTGGCATTAAAATGAATACATTAACCAATAGAATAGAATAGAAAGCCTAAAAATAAACCCTCACATTTATGATCAATTGATTTCCAACACATTGTATGCCACACAGTGGGGAAAGGACAGTGTGTGTATTCATTAATGATTGCTGGGGATATTGGTTAGACTGCCACAAATATCAACTCAAATGGATTAAAGACTTAAAACATAAGATCTGAGACTTTAAGACTATTGGAAGAAAACAGAGGGAAGAGTTCCTTGATATTAGTCTGGACAATTATTATTTTGATATCTGAAGGCACAAGTAATAAAAACAAAAATGCACAAATGTGGTTATATCAAACTAAAAAAGCTTCTGCACAACAAACGAAATAGACAACATATATAGAGAAACATATTTGCAAACTATACAACTGATAAAAGATTTGATCTCCAAAATATGTGAGGAACTCAACTCAATAATAAAAAACAAATATAACCCAGTTAAGATATGGGCAAAGAACCTGAACAGAACTTCTCAAAAGGAGACCTACTAGTGGCCAACATGTTCATGAAAAAAATGTTCCTCACCATTAATTATCAGGGAAATGCAAATTAAAACCATAATGAGATATTACTTCACATCTGTTAGAATGGCTTTCATCAAAGAAGATAAAAAATAATGTTTGTAAAGATGGAGAGAAAAGAGAACCCTTGTACACTGTTGGAGGGAACATACAGTCTTTGAGTATTGCACATAATTCAATTTTGTCCAGGAAATCATTCTTTTCTTGTGTAGTATCTCATAACGGAAATTGGGAGTGTCTTCTGCTTTCTTTGTGAAGATTTTTCAACAAAGATCTTTCTTCATACGACTTCCTTTTAGCTTAATTGTCTCCATTTCTCCTTTTTTCCTAGTCTCTATTTCTGTTCCTTTAATAATATGGCAAAAGTACTTAAACTCCTGAGACTGCAGCTTGGTAGAATCATACCACCTCCCCTGATTCTTGTGGTAACTGAATGGAGGGCCACTTTACCGTTGAGCTGCACCCCTAGTCTATTTTCCCCCACATTTTTTATTGGTGGATTGTAATTGTACATAATGATGGGATTTATTATTATATATTCTTATATGCACACACTTTAACAATATAATTTGGTTGATATCAGTCCCCACCATTTCCCCCTCACCCTTCCCCCTCACCATTTTTCATTTTTCTTTTTTGAGGTACTGGGGATTAAACCCAGGGGTGCTTTACCACTGAGTTATATCCCTAGTCCTTTTTATTTTGTTTTGAGACAGGATCTGACTAAGTGGCCCATGCTGGCATTGAACTTGTGATCCTCCTGCTTTAGCCTGTTGCTGGGATCACAGGCACGTGCACCACTGTGGTTGGCTAATAAACCATTTTTAAAATTCTACCCAATTTATTATGTGTGGTTTGTTAGGTTATCCATTAGAATAATTTGCATACAGAGTATACTGAATTGTTATTTGTGCTTAAAAATGTCGAAACTAAATAAATCAGTTATTTTTGTCATGATACCATTCTCTCTTTATATACTTAACCATTGATTTTTTTTTCTGTAGAAAAGTTTTAACTGTGTATTTTATTTCTTTTTGACAAAATTTGGCTTTACTACTGGAAATGGTTTGCTTACTCACCCCATTAATATGAAAAATTATAGCACTTCAGTAGCTCAGTAAAGTGTAAACACGGAAATGGCATCTGCAGACACTTGGAAGTTCTTAATGATGCTGGCTGTGATGTAAGAAGTGACCTGTAGAGGAAGGATACAATAAGATTGTAATTGTTGCCATGAGGGTATGATTTAGACTCTCTTTTGGGATAAGATTTAGTGTTTGGTAATAGGTTGATTATGCGTCATTGTTGCCTGGTTACCTTAGTAGAGCTAGAAGGTTTTAATTTGTTTGAAAATCAAATATAGAATTTGTAACAATGGTTAGCAACCTTCAGGAGCAGATGATTCAGTCAGCCTTTTAGTTTTGAGAAATGATACTTCTATACTAAATGTAAACAAGCAATTAAAAAAAAAAAGACAGCTGTTGCTAGAAAGTTCATGTGTGTGTGTGTCCCAGGGGCTGGGGGTTGTAGCTCAGCAGTAGGGCACTTGCCTCATATTTGCAAGGCACTGAGTTTGATCCTCAGCACCACATAAAAATAAAGATTTTTTAAAAAAGGAAAGAAAGCATGTAAATCTTAAAAAAAACCCCTAATTTATTAATAGTGACAAAGACATTCATTGTCCACATGATATCTGGAAGTTTTCATTCATTTTTCAGTTTTAGTATCTTATTTTGATGGATTATTTTGAGCCCTTACTGTATGTAAGTCTTTTGGGGGACATAATGGTGTATGTTTCACATTTTTGTAGTTTGAATAATTCTGAGGCAAAGAATTAGCTGAACTAAAGTGCTTGATTGTGCCATTTTTATAATAAATGACCACTCTGAGAACCCCTTCTTTTACATAGGAGCTTTCCCATAAGATTTTCCTTGTTCCCTTCCCCTGTGTGCCCACCCCACCTTCACATAGGATATGGCTTCTACTGAAAGTGTAGGTGTCCCCACTTAATTCATGAATCTTCCACTGAAGCATCTCTGATATGAATATTAATAAGTGCTTACTGCCTCTAATGATTGTCCTGCTGTTAGGCAGCTGTTGCTGAAAGTTTGTGTGTGTGTGTGTGTGTGTGTGTGTCCCAGATCTGCAGATTTATTCATGTAGTTGGTCCCCTTTCTTTGCTTTCATTTTCATTTTCTTTTCTTTGCTATTATCTGCTTATCTTTCTTATAATTGTTTTCCTGTCCTTCTTAAGTAGGTTTAAAAAAATTTTTTTTAAGTTCATTCGAAGATTCCAAGTGCCAGGTTCAATTTAGATGCTTGCACTTACTGAATGTCTACTATGTCCCAGATGCTATTAGCTAATTTTACATAAAACAATTATTAAGTGAATTAATTTAGTCCATTTGCTATAAAATTTTGTAGTATGGAATATTATTCCTATTTTTACAAATTAAGCTTAAGGGGCTTGGTTAAGATCACATAGGTCCTAAGTAGCAGGGCCAGTAATCAAACCTAGATCTGTCTGATTCAGTATGTGCTCATTCTACTGTGTCACTTTGCCTCTTAGCTAAGATGTGGAATAATTTATGAAATCACTTTCTCTGCAAAGCTTCCTATATTCTTCCTGAAGGTATTCTGTACCTGTGTGGGTGAAGTTCTACCATGGCTGCCCCTTTCCTTTTATTGTCTTAAATTATACTTTTTCTTATGGGCACTGCAATGCTTTTGTAATGTTTATGCAACTATGCTTTTTAAATTCTTTATTGCTTGTTTATAAAATTTAATTTTTATTTAAAAAAAATCTCAAATTTGTATCAAAATTACTATTTCTGTGAATTTTTTGTTTGAAAGTAAGTTGTCAACTTGGAGCCCCATTATTCTTGAATGCTTTAGAACATGTTTCCTATAAACAAAGACAGATTTTTACCTAACCTCAATGCGACCATCAAAATCAGGACATTAATAATGACACATTACCAATGTCTAATCCTCAGACCCTATTCAGATGTCACCATTTGTTCCTTCATAATATTCTATAGAAAAGGATCCAATTAATAATTACATGTTGTATTTTAGTTGTCATATCTCATTAGTTTCCTTTGATTTGGAATAATGCCTGAGTCTTTCCTTGGTTTTGTGACCTTGACACTTTGAAAATTATGGGACAGTTATTTTGTGGAGCCACCTTGAATTTGTTTGTCTAATGTTTTCTCATGATTAGATTTAAATTTTCCATATTAGGCAAAATATCACAGATATGAGGTAGTTATCATTTTATTCTATTAGGTGGTATATCAATGGACCTTTTTTTTTTGTATGTGGTGCTGAGAATTGAACCCAGTGCCTCACAGATGCTAGGCAAACACTCTACCACTGAGCTACCACCCCAGCCCATGATAATGTTTTTATTTGATTGTTGGTTAATGTGGTATTTGTCAGGCTTCTTCACTGTAAATTACTTTTTCCCTTTGAAATTAATAAATATTTTGTGGGGGAGGTACTTTTAAACTGTATAAATATTTTATCATTGAACTTTCAATTTATGTTATTTATGGACTAATGGTTTTCTTATTCAATGATTTGTCACCTATTACTGTCTTTGATCTTGGTTTTTAAATTTCTTAATTTGGCTAGTTGGGTGCCTCTTCAAGCTGTGTATGTGTCCTTTTGACTCTTCTCTCTTTTTTGAATATTTTTTTTCTTTCTGTTACATTAAGATTTCTAGACTCATCTCTTCTGTTTTAAAATTTATTCTTTTTAATTATCTATAATAGTAGACTTAAACATGAAGTATGACTTATTCTAATTAGGATTATCTTTTGTTTTTCTCCCTGTGGTGCTGGGAATATACTGAGTAATATTTTACCATTAAATTACATCCCCAGCCCTTCTAGGGTAATTTTTTGTTTTCTCTGTTCTACCTCACTTTTCATCTAGAAGACTTGATTCCTTTTAGTGGAGAATCATACTTAGAAACCAAGAGCTGGATGCTTGGTGTGCTCATTGCTATTGGGGTATTGCTTTTGTGTACTTTCAGTGTATAGAGTTAGAGGATACATATTTATGTTACATATACATAATTATATCTACTTATTGTTGTGTTTCTATATAATAACAATTGTCAGTTATCATTTCTACTTGTAATTCAAACCTAACTCCACAGTTTGTGATGTTTTTTTTTCTTTCTCTAAATTTGTATCTTCCTTCCCAGATAGTATTATTCTTTTTTTAAATATATATATTTTTCAGTTGTAGTTGGACACAACACATTTATTTATTTATTTATTTATTTATTGTTTATTTATTTTTGTGTGATGCTGAGGATCAAACCCCGGGCCTCACACTTGCTAGGCGGGTGCTCTACCTCTGAGCTACAACCCCAACCCCTAGATAGTATTATTCTTGATATGTTTACCTGTTTTGATACGTCTTCCTGTTTATTCAGAATTGTGTATTTGTTTATGGAGGTGTATTACTTGCAAAAGGTGTTGGCAACCCAGAAAGGTAATCATAAGAATTACTTATTGAGTAGTATCACTAAATTTATCTAGTACTATTAGAAACCTGAGGAACTTTTCATGGGTAGAGAATATTGATATTGTGAGTAAGAGTATAATAGATATAAAGAAAACAGGTATTGCAGAACTTTTTAAGTACTTGGGTTTCAAATGCTCACCTTTGAACATAGTGAGCAAAGTTTCCAAAATCATGAAATTGTTTATTAGCTGGTTGCAGTGGCATGTGTCTGTAATCCCAGTGACTCAGGGGGCTGAGGCAGGAGAATCTCAAGTATGAGGTCAGCCTCAGCAACTTGGTGAGACCTTGTCTCTAAAAAAAAACAAAATAGGGCTAGGGATGTGGCTCAGTGATTGAATGCCCCTGAGTTCAATCCCCAGTACCACACTACCCCCAGAAGAAAAAGTACTGAGATAAAGCTCAGTGGTAAAACACCCCTGGATCAGTCCCCAATAACTGGAAAAAAGGAAGGAAGGAAGGAAGGAAGGAAGGAAGGGAGGGAGGGAGGGAGGGAGGGAGGGAGGAAGGAAGGGAGGGAGGAAGGAAGGGAAGGAGGGAAGAGAGGGAGGAAGGAAGGAAGGAAGGAAGGAAATAATGCAGCTGTATGAGAAGTGAGAATTGGATTAAGTATAAGGAAATTTTGATTCCTGAATTAGCTCTTCCAGTAAGTAGCCCATGTATTCATGCATTATTAGGCATTATCACTTATCCCTATCATTTTTTTTTCTTTTTCTGCAGTTCTGGGGATCAAATCCATGGTCCTGTGCATGCTAGGCGAGGACTCTACCACTGAGCTAGTCCCCTAATCCTACCCCTAACTCCATCATTCTTTTTTTTTTAATCTTTATTTTGTTTATTTATTTTTATGTGGTGCTGAGGATCGAACCCAGTGCCTCACATGTGTGAGGCAAGCGCTCTGCCACTGAGCCACAACCCCAGCCCCCTAACTCTGTCATTCTTTACCTGAGAAATTGTGGTTATGGAATTAAGGAGAGGGATAGATAGGTGATTACTCAGAGTACTTCTAGAGACTGTATGTTCTATTACTAGGAAGGGAGGGTGACGGATAATAGGGCAAGAAGAAAGATAGAGAAATTAATTATATTTATATTTATTAATTATATTTCAAATTAGTGATTTTATTTGTGGATAGTTCTTTGTGAAAGGAACTATCTAAAAATACTTGTTTTTGCAGCTGTACATGTAGTTATCATCTTGCAATATATATATATATATATATATATATATATAAAGTCATATATATATACTTTATATATGACTTTCTATTTTCCTTATTTTAGGTTATAGTAACAATAGCTAATAGTCATATCATGGCTTATAATAAAGTTTTTCACACTTACGTTCCTTATTTGAGCCTCTTAATAAACCTGTATATTAAGTAAGGCAAATGAGAGAACAGTAAGATTCTGAGAGGTTCAGTGACTTGACACTGAATATTATATAGTTAGTGAGTCACAGCTGCAACTTGAATCCAGGTCTTTGTTTTTTAACAACAACAAAAAAACCCCTTAATATTATGGAAAATTTCAATTTATTATTCTTTCCAGTTTTGAGTATAAATTCCACAATTTGCAATATTTTTCATCTCTTCTCCCCTTTCACTTTTTGTTGTTGTCAGAGTGATTTAAAGTAAATTCCTAACATCATCATGTTATTTAAATGGCAAATACTTAATTGTGTGTCTCTAATGGTATTATATTTTTTAATTATTATAATTTTTAACAGTAACTCCTTAATATCATCTCATACCAATTTATATTAAAATTTTAAAATTTCATTAAACATGCCCTTGTTATGGTTGGTTTGATTTAGATTAGGATCCAAAAAGATCCACATATTGGTTTTAGACAGTCTCTTAAATTTGATTTAATTTATAATAGTACTTCCTTTTTTGTTTTTGGTACAGGGATCGAACTTTGGTGCACTTGGCCACTGAGCCAAATTCAAAGCCCTTTTTTATTGTTGTTACCAGGGATTGAGCCCAGGGGAGCTTAACCACTGAGTCACATCCCCAGCCCTTTTTTCTATTTTATTTACAGCCATGGTCTCACTGAGTTGCTTAGTACCTCGTGGTTGCTGAGGTTGGCTTTGAAATCATGATCTTCCTGCCTCAGCCTCCTGAGCCGCTGGGATTCTAGGCATGCACCACCATGCCTGGCTTCTTTTGTATTTTCTTTAAATGCTATGGGTACATTGAAGAAACGGGGTCATTTGTCTTGTGGAATAGTTTACATTCTGAATTCCTTTTGATGTCATGAAAGTGTTGACAGCAGAAACCCCTTAGATTGGTTTCTCAGTCCTTTTGGTCAGAACTCCATTAGTCTTAGACATCTTCCTTGCTTTCTGGCATAAGGTGTCCTGTGTTCTTCTTACTTATTTTTTGCCCTAGTCTCAAAACTAGCTATTTCTCTAAGGAACTCTGTAAACCTAGGGTGTTTTCTTTTTTTTTTTTTTGGTATCAGGGATTGAACTCAGGGGCACTGAACCACTGAGCCACATCCTCAGCCCTATTTTGTATTTTATTTAGAGACAGGGTCTCACTGAGTCTCTTACCGTCTCACTTTTGTGGAGGCTGGCTTTGAACTTGTTATCCTCCTGTCTCAGCCTCCCCAGCCACTGGGATTACAGGTGTGCACCACTGCGCCCAGCTTAAACCCAAGTTTTAAAATTTCAAGTTCCATTCTCTTCTCTATATAAATGCCTTTCAGTCTGAGGATAATGATACATTAGTAGGTAATGCAGTCAATTTTATGGGACAGTTGGTATATTTTGAAAAACAAAATAGAATACAAATATTAGGGTTTATCACAAGATGTAGGGGTGAATATTGTTTTGTTTAGCTTCTTGTATGTATATTTTTATGTATTATGTTTTAATATAATGTGTATTTCTAGCTTTGGGTCCCAGTCAGAAAAAATTTGAAAGTCTGGTATACAACTTCATTTCTTCAAATAATATTTTGTTCCTGTTACTGCCTTACAGCTTATTTTACTAGCACTGAACTAGGTATGAGAGACGTAACTGATAATTTATTTAAAATGTTGGTGAGGAGGAGCTAGAATGAAAAATATTGACAGTACCAAGTGTTGACAAGGATATGGCACTTATGGAGGACTTATGCACCACTGGTGGAAGTGTAAATTAAAATTAGTTAACCACACTGGAAAACTGTTTGGCAGTATCTTCTTAAGCTGACTTTGTGCATTTCCTTTGGCTCAGCAATTCCACTTTTAAGTGTGTAACTAACAGAAATGTGGCCATATGCACTAAACGCCACATATAAGAATAATTACAGTAGCATTAGTTTAATACCAAAAACTCTAAATAGCTCAAATACCCATGAACAGAAAGGAATAATAGATTTTGGTGTATTTGTAAATAAAATAGTACATAGTAATGAGAATGAATGAATCATTTTAGGTGCTGTACCATGGATATATCTCACAAACATAAGTTAAGCAAAAGAAGCCAGATACTATTGATTTGATCTTTTTTTTTCAATATTTATTTTTCAGTTTTAGGTGGACACAGTATCTTTATTTTACATTTATGCGGTGCTGAGGATGGAACCCAGCGCCTCACATTCCATGCCCATCCCCACATCCTCGGCCTTTGGTACTAGAGATTGAACATAGAGGTGCTCTATGACCAAGCTACGTTTCCAACCCCCTTTTAATTTTATTTTGAGATAGGACCTCACTGAATTGCCAAGGTTGGCCTTGAACTTTGGGGTCTTCCTGTCTCAGCTCGCAGAATAGCTAAGATTCCAGGCATGTGCCACCATGCCTTGCTGTGTTCCATTCCTTTCTTTTTTCTTTTTCTTTTTTAAAGAGAGAGAGAGAGAGAGAGAGAGAGAGAGAGAGAGAGAGAGAGAGAGAGAGAGAGAGAGAGAGAATTTTAATATTTATTTTTCAGTTTTTGGTGGACACAACATCTTTGTTTGTATGTGGTGCTGAGGATCGAACCCGGGCCGCACGCATGCCAGGCGAGTGTGCTACCACTTGAGCCACATCTCCAGCCCCCATTCCTTTCTTTTTATTTATTTATTTTTATTTTTATTTTTAATCTTTTAGTTGTAGTTGGGCACAATACCTTTATTTTATATATTTATTTTTATGTGGTACTGAGGATTGAACCCAGGGCCTCACACATGCTCGGCAAGTGCTCTACCGCTGAGCCACAACCCCAGCCCTAATGTGTATTCTTGTTATGTGTGTATTCTCTTTGTGAAAACCCATTGAACTCTTCACTTAAAGAGTTTTGTATATTGCTTTATGGATATTAAGAGTTTAAAAAATTTAGACTTTTTTTGTCTTATTAAAATTTGATAACAAATAAAATATAACTTAGATACAACTTTTATTTTATTTTTTATTAGTTTGTTTATTTGGATACTGGGAATTGAACCCAGGGTGTTTTACCACTGAGCTACATTCCAGTCCCTTTGCAATTTTAAATTTTGAGACAGGATCTTGATAAGTTGCTTAGGTCCTCACTAAGTTGCTCAGACTGGCTTTGAATTTTTTATTCTTCTGCCTCAGCCTCCCAAGTCACTGAGATTAAAGTATGTACTCTGTATGTACAAGTCAAAATGCTGGCAATTGGGGATATAAAAGTTAAAAAATAAAAAATGGGATTCTTGTTTTCTAAAGTTTCATGTGTTAGAGGAATATTCAAGTAACATGATGCTAGACAGATTGGTGCAAATATATTGATCGAAATCATTCCTGAAATTGATGCAATGCTTTTTTTTCTTTCTCTTTTCTTTTCTTTTTTCTTTTTTCTTTTTTTTTTTTTAAATTTGTGGTGTGTGTGTGTGGAGGGGGGGATTGGACCCAGGGCCTCATGCATGCTAGGCAAGCACCTTACCATTGAGCTACACACCCAGCCTTTATGTGTTTATTTTTAAAGATATTAATCATGTCCTTTTGTTCTCTCTTTTTATAGCACTTAACAGATACCTCTCATGGTGTAAGAAATAAATGTTTGCAATTACTTGGCAATCTTGGCTCTTTGGAAAAAAGTATCACAAAAGATGCAGAAGGCCTAACTGCCAGAGATGTCCAAAATATTATAGGGGATTATTTCAATGACCAAGATCCACGTGTCAGAACAGCAGCAATAAAAGCCATGGTAAACTTATTATTGACACTAATCGGGGGATGGTTTTCATTATGTTTGGTTTTAGTTTTTGCCCACGGCTTTGTTAATGTTAGGCAAGCACTCTACCTCTGAGCTACACCTCTTACCTCTTCCTTAGCTTTTTTGTCATTATTTCAGTTTCCTAGTACTTCCTTGGAATACTCCATGGGTTAATTTTTTTAAATGCTCGAGTGCTTATGCTAAAAAATCTTGGGACTATTTACTTAAATAAAATCTTGGACTATCTTATTTATATAAGACTGATTTTGCCTGGAAGGAACTATATTACTCTTATATAATGTGGGAAAATATATGAGATTGTGTGGAGACATTGGAAATATTGATCTTTCCACAAATACTTAAAAAATACTTAAATACTTAAATACAAATACTTAAACTGTCTTTTTTTATCCAGTTGCAGCTTCATGAAAGAGGATTGAAATTACACCAAACAATTTATAATCAGGTATTTTACCTTAAATGATTTCTGTCTGAAAGGGTGAGAGGCTCATGAAACTGGGAGGGTAGCACTCTGGTTCTCAGAGTTTGAAAACAAAAACTTCAGCTGGCTAATTGTGGCCATGCTAATTGGGATAAATGTGCAGTCATATCCAAAGCATACTTTTCAAGAAGAGTTTAAAAAATTTAGACATTTTTTGTCTTATTAAAATTTGATAGCAAATAAAATATAACTCAGATGCAACTTTTTATTTATTTTTTATTTTTTTAATATTTATTTTTTATTTTTTTCGGTGGTCACAACATCTTTGTTTGTATGTGGTGCTGAGGATCGAACACAGGCCGAACGCATGCCAGGCGAGTGCACTACCACTTGAGCCACATCCCCAGCCATTGCAACTTTTATTTTATTTTTTATTAGTTTGTTTAGTTTGGTACTGGGAATTGAACCCAGGGTGCTTTATCACTGAACTACATTCCAGCCCCTTTTGATTTTTAAATTGGAATATATAATTGAATAGCACTAATACATGAAAAGGACTTTTAGGAGGATCTAGGAAGTTTAATATGAATACCAGAGTTCATGAAGTAAAGTATAATGTTTACAATAAGGAAAGTGGTAGTCTTGCTGATCTCTCTTTGAGTGGGCTGTATATGAAATCAATTCTGGACACCACACTTGATGAACTAGAATATTTCTGGAAGAGGGTGACCAAAACCATGAGATCCCATAAAAAGACCTTTCCTGAATGTAGTATTGGTAAAGAATGGTATGATGAAGTTGTGGAAAAGCTAACTGACAGCCTATATAAAGGACCTTAGCAGGTGGTATTTCTCTTGCAGAATAAGGGAATAAATCTAGTGATATACAATCTAAATCCATAGTCAGTGGTCAGATTTTTTTTGCTTACCAAGAATGCTTTTATCTCTTGGAGAAAATTATAATTACCAAGCCAAGCCTCTGAGACTGATGTGTATACCATATTTGTTCTTTTACAAGACAAAGAAGACAAAGTGGAGTGGGTCCAGAATGCTTATGTAACCATCTCTTTTCTCCCTATAGGAAAATTGTGGGAAGTCAAATAACTAAAGAAAACTTGGAGAGTAAGGACACAGAAAAAAGATAGTCAACTGATTGAGATGTTAATGGCATAGGACTGTGTCAGTAATGTAGTCCATCAATGATGAGGACCTCAAGGGAATGAAGATAGAGTGCTGGTGGAGGATTTGAAATATAAAGTAGAGTTTGGTTCCAGAATGAGTTCGGTTTTGGTTGTGTTAAGATTAAAAGTGAGATATTCATGAAGAAAGTTCCAGGTCATAGACAGTTAAGAACATTTGGGTCAGGAGAAATTTGAGCTGGTGGTAGATACTTGGAGCCATATCTTGGGTACATGGGGATATACAGGAAATGTTATAGGTTGAAACAGAGGCCAGTGATATTGTACCAAAATAAACAGAAATGTATGCTTTGATTTTACAGATGGTAGGGGGGAATCCATCTTTGGTGTGTGAGCCTGTGAAAGAAGTATAGTGGGCTTCCAGCAGATTCTGCTAGGTTTGATACAATTCTAGGTATCTGTCAGTCTGTTGTTCTGCTTTCAGATATAAAGTGGCAGGACCCACAGTCCAAATATAACTAGAGCAGCTGACAGAGGCTCAGAATTCTTGGGTGGGTAAATGTTCAAGAAGTTAAAACCATCCATTTTTGATTGACATCCTTACCCAGTCACCATATCTTTATTTTAAAATAGTTTGAACATCACCTAGGAGGACATAGAACTGATAGACTTTTGGAATCTTTCTTTTCAGGCCTGTAAATTGCTCTCTGATGACTATGAACAAGTACGCAGTGCTGCAGTCCAGCTTATCTGGGTTATCAGTCAGCTCTATCCTGAAAGGTCAGTGTGGGTGTAAGCTGACTTCTGTTTATTTATTGCTAAGCCATTTTCTCTCCTTTCACCAAGCATAAAGCTACCTCCAGGAAAGAATGTTGGTTAGAATTCTGGAAGGCAGTGTGGAAGGGATCAAGCACAGGCCCTGCAAATCAAGATGCTTGGTCCTGTGTTTCAATCTCTGCCGTAAACTTTCTGTGTTTCTTGGGAAAGATACTTCACCTTTTTGGGTCCCAATCAATCTTGTTAACTGTAATTGAAGAGACTGAACTCTCAAGTGTCTTAGCTTTTTGGGGGGCAGCAGTGTGGGGGGGTGTTAATCACTAATATTGTTTGAGATCCATTTAATTTAGTTTTTGTTTGGGCCAAATGCCAACTAAGGTACCAGGTGTGTGTTGAGAATAATGATCCCTAGTTTGGTGTTTTCTTGGTTAAAAGTATTTTCACAGAGCTTAAATTGTTGATGTACTCTCAGGTGTATTGTATTGTAGTAGTACCATTATAGGAGATAATAAATGGCTACAAAATACTCTGTAGTTTTTTTCATTTCTTCTTTCTTTTTTCTCTGTGTGTGTGTCTTGGGGGTAGGGGTGATGGTTCTGGGGATTGAACACAAAACTTTACCATGCTAGGCATGTGTTCTACAACTGAGCTATACTACCAACCCCAAGTTCTTGGTTTCTTCATGAATCTTTGAACCTTTGGTAGGTTACACACTTTTATTTATGACACTGAAAATTTGCAGTGCAGTAGGATGGTTGGTTTACACTTCCAATTATACTTGTTTAAGTTGAAAAGTGTTTCATCATTCTAGGATTTGAACTGTATTGCTCAATTATCATTCCCTGTGTATCAGTTTTCATTGGTCATTCTTAGTTTATTGAACTTGCAGTCTTCGGCTCATGTTCATGTGTTTTTTCTACTTTTCTTTTAATCTAGCATTGTCCCAATCCCTTCTTCTAATGAAGAAATTCGTTTAGTTGATGATGCATTTGGAAAAATTTGTCACATGGTCAGTGATGGCTCCTGGGTGGTTCGTGTTCAAGCTGCAAAGCTATTGGTAAGCTTCACTTTTTTCCCCCCTGTTTGGGATTGAATCCATGGATATTTTATCAGCTGAGATATATCTTCAGTGCTTTTATTATTTTCTTTAGGGAGAGGGTTTCCCAAAGTTGCCCAGACTGGCCTTGAAATTGAGATCCTCCGCCTTAGTCTCCAGAGTAGTTGAAATTATAGGCATGTACTACTTAACTCTGCTTGATTAAAATACACTTTCTTTAGCAAACACATTGCCTATTAAGTCTTTTTTTTTTTTTTGAGAGAGAGAGAGAGAGAATTTTTAATATTTATTTTTTAGTTTTTTGGCGGACACAACATCTTTGTTTTTTTTTTTGTATGTGGTCCTGAGGATCGAACCCGGGCCACATGCATGCCAGGCGAGCGCGCTTCCGCTTGAGCCACTTCCCCAGCCCCTTAAGTCTTTTTTAATATGTATGTATGTATGGTACTGGAGATTGAACACCGGGTGCTCTACCAATGAGTTACATTCCTGGCCATTTTTATTTTTAATTTTGAGACAGGGTATTTTGCTAAATTCTTTAAGCTGGTCTACAACTTGCGATCCCTTTGTCTAAACCTCCCAAGTAGCTGAGATTTATAGGCGTGTCCCATCATGCCCAGCTCCTACTAAGTTTTCATAAACATTTTCACAAACTATAGATAGGGACAGGTGTGGGTCATTTTTAGAAACCTCAGAATTTCTTATTATAGAAATACATAGCTTACTTTCTTATAGATAAGTAGTCTTCTTTAGAATTAGAATGATCTCACAGATAATACTATTTAACCTTGTTAGCATACAAGATAGCCAAGGCCTAGAGACAGAGGAAATTAATAAAAATAGTTGCCTCTGTTTATTAAGCACCTGTATGGCCTAAATATTTTCAAGGCTGCCCTTTACATTTCTTTTCTCATTTACTCTTCATAGCAACCCTGCAAGATAGATATTATTATTCCTTTTTCTCAGATGGGAAAACTGACACACTGAGAAGTTAAGTAAATCATCCAGTTTATACAAATAGAAAATTATATAGTGGGATTCAGATCCTAATGTTCTTTTAGCTTGGCTCTTTCCTATTCATAGCACGTTTTTATTTGTTTGTTTGTTTTTATTTTTGTGGTTCTGGGGATTTAACTCACTATGTTTTACCACTGAACTCTGAGACCCCCTGTTTATTTTTATTTTGAGACAGAATCTCACTAAGTTGCCAAGGCTGGTGTCTGATTTGAGATACTCTTGCCTCAGTCTCCTGAGTCACTGGGATAATAGGCATGTGCCACTCTGCCTAGCCATAGCACATTTGTTTAAAAACAATAACAACAACAAAACTTTTTAGGGTAGAGATATCCTTTTTTTTTTGGTACTAGGATAGAACTATCTTTAGAGTATTAGTCTGATAATTAGCTTATCTTTGTTACATTGGATATGTCCCTTGATTTTAGTCTCAGTATTTTCACTGTTAAATGGGGCTTTAATATCTCTCATTTTTGCCTCATAGGTTGTCACGATGCTCAAATGGGATACTTTCTTTTTTGGGGGGGTATCAGGGATTGAACCCAGGGGCACTCAACCACTGAGCCACATCCTCAGCCCTATTTTGTATTTTATTTAGAGACAGGGTCTCACTGAGTTGCTTAGCACCTCATTTTTGCTGAGGCTGGCTTTGAATTCATGATCATCCTGCCTCAGCCTCCTGAGCCACTGGGATTATAGGCGTGCACCACTGTGCCTGGCTCAAATGGGATACTTTCTAAGAAAAGGTTTGTAAATTGTAAAGTACTATGTGAACTGAGTAGGGATTGTAGTATATACATATATTTGAGTATATATAAGAATTTGTATGTCATAGCAAGAAAATCTGAGGTTCTTTTTATACACTTCTCCTTTGAGGGCTACTAGCATTGCCACTATCGATGAGATTGTTGGCTGAATTATTTGGATCTGACTGCCCTAGGCACAGATCCAGTGATTACTATAGTATTGTAGTCAGTATTTATTGGAGTAAGTACTGAAACTTATGTGAGGCATTTTCATGGAATAATAAAGAATAAATATGGGTAATTTCATAATTTCCTGCCAATAGATTATGTTACTTGTTTATAATTAAATGGAGTTAAGGTAAAGTGATTCTGTTTTGGATTCAAATTTGGTTTTGGTTTATGAGTGTTTTTATTTTATTTTATATTTTGGAACTAGGGATTAAACCCAGAGTCTTGTGCATATCAGACTTGTAATCTACTACTTAATTATATCCCTGGCATGATTTTTTAAAAAATATTTATTTTTTAGTTGTAGTTGGACACATACCTTTATTTTATTTATTTATATGTGGTGCTGAGGATTGAACGTAAGGCACCGCATGTGCTAGGCAGGCGCTATACTGCTGAGCCACAACCCCAGTCCATGTTTTAAAATTACGAAATAGCCCAATCATTCATCAAGTCCTTTTATTCAACAATTACTGATCATCATCTGTGGGAAGCCATTCTAACACGTGATTGAGCGACTCCCGTTAAGGGCCTGAGGCACTTTGGCAAAAAGTCGAAGTTTCCCGACCCTTTCCTGATGAGAGAGCCCATCCGTGTGTGGGTGTGCCTGACCACTGACCCCAGGGACCCAATCACTGACCCTGACCTTGGAGTGCAGCCCCCCCTCAACCTTCATTGGATGGAATTCTCCCCTGAATCTCTTGTTCCCCAATAAAAGGCTGATCCCCGGCGTGCTCGCTCTCTCTCTCCTGCTAGCCCTGAGTAATCCCTGCTGCCCTGCTGGGCGGTTGGAGGAGGGAACCAGAGGGGAGCCGTCTCGGACCTAGCAATAGAAATAAGGTAATTGAGTCTTGTGTTTTTATTTCGATCTCTTCTAACTAACTTTATGCCTAGAACCTCATTAATGAAACCACTGCGCAGGCCGCGTGGTAGAATCATCATCTACAATGAACTTGTCTTTGAGCGGAGGGAATATTTTATTTATTTATTTATTTAGGTACTGGAGATTGAACCCAGGCACACTTTACCAATGAACTACTAAGTCCCAGTCCTTTTTTTTTTTTTTTTAATATTTTTTGTAGTTGTAGATGGACAGAATGTCTTTATTTTATTTATTTTTATGTGGTGCTGAAGATGAAACCCAGTGCCTCACTCATGCTAGGCAACCACTCTGCTGTAGAGCTACAGCCCCAGCCCCCAGTCTTTTTTATTATTTGTTTTGAAGTAGGTTCTTGCTGATTTGCTGAGGGTCTCACTGAATTTCCGACACTGGCCTTGAATTTGTTATCCTTCTGCCTCAGCCTTCTGAATCACTGGGGTTACAGATATGCACCACCTTGCCCCCATGATGGGGGGAATATGTTTTTTTTTTTTTACTGCTCTAGTTTAATGCTACTTTCTGAGTAGATTTCCCTTTTTTGTTTGTTTGTTTTTTATTGGTTGTTCAAAACATTACAAAGCTCTTGACATCATATTTCATACATTAGATTCAAGTAGGTTATGAACTCCCATTTTCACCTCTCTTATTGTTTCTCTTGCTGAGAAAAAACTTTTTAGTTTGAGTAAGTCCCATTTGTTGATTCTTGTTATTAACTCTTGTGCTATGGGTGTCCTATTAAGGAATTTGGAGCCCGACCCCACAATATGTAGATCGGAGGCAACTTTCTCTTCTATCAGACGCAGAGTCTCTGATTTGATATCTAGCTCCTTGATCCATTTTGAGTTAACTTTTGTGCATGGCGAGAGGAGGGGATTCAGTTTCATTTTGTTGCATATGGATTTCCAGTTTTCCCAACACCATTTGTTGAAGATGCTATCCTTCCTCCATTGCATGCTTTTAGCCCCTTTATCAAATATAAGATAGTTGTAGCTTTGTGGATTAGTCTCTGTGTCCTCTATCCTGTACCATTGGTCCACCCGCCTGTTTTGGTACCAGTACCATGCTGTTTTTGTTACTATTGCTCTGTAATATAGTTGAAATCTGGTATCGCTTCCTGCTTAGAATTGCTTTTGCTATTCTGGGTCTTTTATTTTTGCATATGAATTTCATGATTGCTTTATCTATTTCTACAAGAAATGCCGTTGGGATTTTGATTGGCATTGCATTAAACCTATAGAGAGCTTTTGGTAATATCGCCATTTTGATGATGTTAGTTCTGCCTATCCATGAACAGGGTATGTTTTTCCATCTTCTAAGATCTTCTTCTACTTCTCTCTTTAGGGTTCTGTAGTTTTTATTGTATAAATCTTTCACCTCTTTTGTTAGGTTGATTCCCAAGTATTTTATTTTTTTTGAGGATATTGTGAATGGAATGTTTTTCCTCATTTCCGTTTCAGAAGTTTTGTCGCTGATATACAGAAATGCCTTTGATTTATGCATGTTGATTTTATATCCTGCCACTTTGCTGAATTCATTTATTAGTTCTAGTAGTTTTTTTGTAGACCCTTTTGGGTCTTCTAGGTATAGAATTCTGTAATCCACAAATAGTGATAATTTAAGTTCTTCTTTTCTTATTTTTATGCCTTTAATTTCTTTCATCTGTCTAATTGCTCTGGCCAGTGTTTCGAGAACTATGTTGAACAGAAGTGGTGAGAGAGGGCATCCCTGTCTTGTTCCAGATTTTAGAGGGAATGCCTTCAATTTTTCTCCATTCAGAATGATGCTAGCCTGAGGCTTAGCATAGATAGCTTTTACAATGTCGAGGTAAGTTCCTGTTATCCCTAGTTTTTCTAATGTTTTGAACATAAAGGGATGCTGTACTTTGTCGAATGCTTTTTCTGCATCTATCAAGATGATCATATGGTTCTTACCTTTAAGTCTATTGATGTGATGAATAAAATTTATTGATTTCTGTATATTGAACCATCCTTGCATCCCAGGGATGAATCCTACTTGATCATGGTGCACAAAAATTTTTTTGATGTGTTTTTGTATCCGATTTGCCAGAATTTTATTGAGGATTTTTGCATCTAGGTTCATTAGAGATATTGGTCTGTAGTTTTCTTCCTTTGAGGTGTCTTTGTCTGGTTTCGGAATCAGGGTCATGTTGGCCTCATAGAATGAATTTGGAAGAGCTCCCTCTTTTTCTATGTCCTGAAATAACTTGAAAAGTATTGGTGTTAATTCTTCATTAAAGGTTTTGTAAAACTCTGCTGTATATCCATCCGGTCCTGGGCTTTTCTTGGTTGGTAGTCTTTTGATTGCTTCTTCTATTTCATCCATTGATATTGGTCTGTTCAAATTGTGTGTATCCTCCTGACTCAGTCTGGGCAAATTATATGACTTAAGAAATTTATCGATGTCTTCACTATCTTCTATTTTATTGGAATATAGGTTTTCAAAATAATTTCTAATTGTCTTCTGTATTTCTGTAGCATCTGTTGTGATATTGCCTTTTTCTTCCCGTATGTTAGTAATTTGAGTTCTCTCTCTTCTTTTCTTCATTAGCATGGCTAAGGGTCTGTCGATCTGATTTATTTTTTCGAAGAGCCAACTTTTAGTTCTGTTAATTTTTTCAGTAGTTTCTTTTGTTTCAATTTTGTTGATTTCCGCTCTGATTTTAATTATTTCTTGCCTTCTGCTACATTTGCTGTTGTTTTGCTCTTCCTTTTCTAGGGCTTTGAGATGAAGTGTGAGCTCATTTATTTGTTGTTTTTTCCATTTTTTGAGGAATGACCTCCAGGCGGTGAATTTCCCTCTTAAAACTGCTTTCATTGTGTCTCATAGATCCCAATATGTTGTGTCTGTATTTTCATTTATCTCTAAGAATTTTTTGATTTCCTCTTTATGTCTTCTGTAATCCATTGATCATTCTGTAACATATTGTTCATTTTCCATGTGATGTAGGATTTTTCCTTCCTTCTTTTATCATTGATTTCCAGTTTCATTCCATTATGATCAGATAAAATGCATGGTATTATCTCCACCCCTTTATATATACTGAGGGTTGCCCTATGGCATAATATATGGTCTATTTTTAAGAAGGATCCATGTGCTGCTGAGACAAAAGTATATCCACATGATGATGGTTGATATATTCTATATATGTCAGTTAAGCCTAGGTTATCGATTGTGATATTGAGTTCTATAGTTTCTTTATTCAACTTTTGTTTGGAGGATCTGTCCAATGGTGAGAGAGGTGTGTTGAAGTCACCCATAATTATTGTGTTGTGGTCTATTTGATTCTTGAACTTGAGGAGAATTTGTTTTATGAACGTCGCAGCACCATTATTTGGTGCATAAATATTGATAGTTGTTATGTCTTGTTGGTGAATGTTTCCTTTTAACAGTATATAATGTCCTTCCTTATCCCTTTTGATTAACTTAGTCTTGAAGTTGATTTTATTCGATATGAGGATGGCCACCCCTGGTTGCTTACGAGGGCAGTATGCGTGGTATATTTTTTCCCAACCTTTCACCTTCAGCCTGTGTATGTCTTTTCCAATCAGATGTGTCTCCTGGAGGCAGCATATTGTTGGATTTGTTTTTTTAATCCATGTTACCAGCCTATGTCGCTTTATTGGAGAGTTTAAGCCATTAACGTTTAGAGTTACTGTTAATATATAGTTTGTACTTCCAGCCATGTTTGATCATTTATCTTTTTTTTTTTTTAATTTAGTTTGTTTCTCCAGGATTAGTTTTTCCCCTGCCCTCTGTCTTTACCGAGGCACTTCCCACTGATGGTTTTGGTTATTGTTTTTCATTTCTTCCTCATGTAGTGTTTTGCTCAAGATGCTTTCCATTGCTGGTTTTCTGGCTGCAAATTCTTTTAACTTTTGTTTATCATGAAAAATTTTTATTTCGTTGTCGTACCTGAAGCTTAATTTTGCTGGATACAGAATTCTTGGTTGGCATCCATTGTCTTTCAGTGTTTGAAATACGTTGTTTCAGGATCTTCTCGCTTTCAGCGTCTGTGATGAAAATTTGTTGTTAACCTTATTGGTGTACCCCTGAATGTAATCTGCCTCCTTTCTCTTGTAGCTTTTAATATTTTCTCTGTGTTCTGTATTTTGGATATCTTCATAACAATGTGTCTTGGCGTTGGTCTACTGTGATTTTGTATGCTCGTTGTCCTGTATGCATCTACAATTTGTATATCCGTTTCCTTTTTCATTTCTGGAAAGTTTTCTGTAATTATTTCATTCAGCAGGTTACTCATTCCCTTGGTTTGAATCTCTATACCTTCCTCTATCCCGATGACTCTTAAGTTTGGTTTTTTTATGTTATCCCATATCTCTTGGATGTTTTTCTCGTGATTTTTTACCAGCCTTTCTGAAGGCTAGACTCTTTTCAAGATGATATATTTTGTCTTCATTATCTGACGTTCTGGCTTCTACTTGCTCCACTCTGTTAGTGATACTCTCATTTGAGTTTTTAATTTGGTTTATAGTTTCCTTTGTTTCTAGAATTATTGTTTGATTTTTTTTTATAATCTCTATCTTCTGATACAGATGCTTAACTTCTTCTTTTATCTGTTTATGTAATTCATTTTCAATGCGTTCTTTCACTGTTTGAATTTGCTGTCTCATATCCTCTTTAAGGTTCCATTCCGTCTGTCTAAGGTGTTCCTTGAGTTCTTTATATGACCATTTTTCTGATGACTCTAGGTCCTCCTGAATATTTAGGCTGTCCTGCATTGTTTGTATTCCTTTTGTTCCTTGCTTTTTCATGCTGCTCATGTTACTTCTTGTTCTGTTTGACTGCTGAGTTACTGTTTACTCCTATAAATTTATTTGATGCTTGGGAGGAAAGGTATTAAAAGGGAAAGGAAGAAGTCACTAAAGAGAATGAGAGTAAGCAGGTAGAATTCAAGGAAGGGAGAATAAGAAAATTGAAAAGAAATGAAAGACAAAAGAAAAAAATAGAAAATAAAAAATAATAATAATAATAAAAAAATTAAAATTAAAATTAAAAAAATAGAATAAAATTTAAAAAACAACAACAAAAACAATGAAAATGAAAAAAAAGAACCCAAATTAAAAAAAAATTAATAAATGCAGTCTTAGAGTTTGATTAACTTCTCTTCCAGTAGGTGGAGCTGTGCCCACTGGGCCAAGCTTCTCCTCTCAATATGTGGGAACCAATCACTGTGCTGCAGCTCTTCCTCCAAGACTGGGTGGGTCTCCAATCCTGAGTGCCTAGGGCCTTCTCTTGTGTCTAGTCGCTTCCCCACTTTTCCTCAACCAGGCCCCGCTCACGGGTGACACTCACCACAATACTGCCTACACGCCAGGTCTGCTACTCCCCCCAAGAGCCCTGTTTTCATGAACGCCTGTACACACTCTCCCTGTTTGCCATTCCCTTAGACCCTAAGTTTGTAGAGCTTGGGGCTGAGAATCCTCAGCGAATTTTGCTTACCCTCCGGTAGCCACGCCCCCAGTAGCTGGTGCGAGAGACCTCAGTTGTCAGCACTGTTGGGAGCGGTAGCCGGGAGTTCTGCGCCTTGGGTCCCACGCCACTCCTGATTCCCTCCATCTGGCTATTGCGCTCACGGGAGAACTGGGAGGGGCCCTTAAGGTTTCCCCACTGTGTGGAAAGGGAAGGCTAGGGGATTACACACCTGTAGCCGCTGGTTTCAATGAAGTTATCTCCTCCGCTGCATTCTGGTGACGTCAGTCCTCTGCCATGGTGGAATCTCATGCAAATGGCGACAGTTCGTTTCCCTTTGCCAGGTAACCAATGCAACGGGTGGGTCCTGACTGTCTCTCTCAAGCCCCGTTTCAATCCTGTGGCCACTGCCTATGAAGGCTCGGTTGGCATTAACCTCCGTAGGATCAGAAGGGCCGACCAGTTGTTTCAGCGGGATCGTTTAGTGCTGAGTCACAGCAGTTTGTCTGTGAGAAGCAGGCGAACGGGAGCTTGAATTCAGCCGATCCGGCTCGGTGTGTGTTCTGAGAGGCCCAGACTGTTTGCCCCAGATCCACGTCAGCTCAGCATTGCCTAGTGATCCTGATCAAACAGCATTTAGACAGTTTACGACTCCCTATGCCCGAGCAGCTGAAGAGGTCAGAGACTTGATCTCTCCGCGACCGCCGCCATGTTGGATCTGGGAATATGTTTTAGAGGAATAATTTAATGATATATCTTAAGTAGGTAGTTTTGAAAAACAATTATTAAAGCAGGATCATTGACAATGTTGTTCTGTACTTGCAAAGGGTTTAAAATCTATTTCTATAAAGATGTATGAATAATGAATTGTATATTGAAAGGATTTCTATTTGGATGATTCTTAAACTTGAGTCAGGTGCTTTATGTTTAATGATTTTAAATATGAAAAGTTTCATATTACATAATTATGTTTGTATTCAGAAGTAATTAATAGGGCTGGGGAATAGCTCAGTGGTAGAGTGCTTCCTCTGAGTTTGATTCCTAGTATCATTAATCAATAACTTAATTTTTGTAATAATATTATAGAGTTTCTAGGCTACTAAACTAGACTCTTTAAGTCATACGTATACACATACACACACACACTTATATGGAAGCACACATACCTATATGCATGTATACATAACCTCATACATACTATTTGTAAGTAATTTTTTAATCCTTTTAAATTCTGTGGGGTTGATATTATGTTATTCATTTTATAGATAATGAGACTAAGATTTATCTAGGTGTGGTGACATATGCCTATAATTACAATGATTTGGGAGACTAACACAGGAGGATACAAGTTTGAAGCCAGTCTCAGCACCTTAGTGAAACCCTCAACAATTTATAGAGATGCTGTCTCAAAATTAAAAAAAAAAAAAAAAAAAAAAGAAAGAATACTAGGGATGTAGCTCAGTGCTAGAGCACTCCTGGATTTAATCCCCAGTACCAAAAAAAGGAAGGGAAATTCAAAACCATGTGAACTATGTGAAAGAGAATGGCTTTTAGTTTAGTTTTTTTTTTTTTTTAATAACTGCCTGAAGGGGACAAAAAAAAAAAAACTTAATTTCTAAATAAGCAGATCTATGGAACTATTTAGAGTATAGTCACTACGTTGAAATTAAGCCTAGTATTGACATTCTATCAAGGATGTGGTCTTCAGTTTAATGATTTCTTATGATGTTGAATTTCTCTTAGTCAAGAGGATTAATTGGTGTTTGTAAACTCCCAAAAGTCTTTGAACTTTTGGATCTTAAAATGTTATAACATTTTAAGATTGTGATTTGTTGGATTTTATGCCTGAGAGTCTGCCAAGGATTGGCCTTTCCTGAGGAAATGCAGATATTCTGCTTAGTGGCAGCTTAATGACTGATGCACTAATCTGTCTCAGTTGTTTTTCAGTTTCTTTTTTAATTAACTAATTAGATAGAAGCTAGAAGCTTTATATGGTAGTCAGCTTTTTGTAGTAGTGACTAAAATACCTGATGTGAAATGTAAAGGAGGAAAGATTTTTTGGCTCATGGTTTCAGAGATTTTAATCGATGGTTGACTGGCTCCATTGCTTTGGATGAGGTGAAGCAGAACATTATGACAGAAGGACATTGTAGATGAAAGCTGTCTCACTCATGACAGCTGGGAAGCAGGGAGGAGATGAGGGGTGGGGTGGAGTGGGGGATGAAGGTGTTCACTACTTCTAGGGCACAGCCCTAGTGACATACTTTCTACAACTAGGACCCACCTTCTACAGTTTCCATCACATCCCAACAATCCATTCAAATTATTAATCCATCAAGTGAATTGATCCACCAATGAGATAAGAGTCCTCATGATCTAATGATTTCTTTTTTTTTTAAGTTGTAGATGGACACAATACCTTTATTTTATTTGTTTTTATTTTTTTATGTGGTGCCAGGGATCGAATCTAGTGCTTCATGCATGCTAGGCAAGTGCTCTATCACTGAGTGACAACCCTGGCCTCCTAATAATTTCTTAAAAGCCCCATCTCCGAACATTGCTTCATTGATGGCCATGTCATCAATACATGACACATTAGGGGACATACCAGATCCAAACCATAACATTTTAAAACTAGAATAAAGAAAGGGTGCATACATGGATTTATGTTTTTTAAACTAATAAAGTATAAGTTTTACTCTGAAAACCTGTTTGATACTGGTTTATTAAATATCTCGTTTCAGAGACAGTTTATTAAGTTGTCCAGTGAATTATTTTCTTAGCATTTTAAATTATTTAATTAAATTATCTAAGGCAAGCTAGGTAGAGTGCTTGCCTAGCATGTGTGGGGCACTGGGTTTGCTTTTTAGCACTGCATATAAAAAAGTGAAATAAAGTCCATGTAAAACTAAAAAATAATATTAAATAAAAACTATCTAATTAACTAATTAGTACTGGAGATTGAACCCAGGGAAGTTTTACCCCTGAGTTAATTTCCTGGTTCATTTTCTTTAGTCTCAAAATAAAAAAAATAAGAATTTTTATTTTGAAATGGGGTCTCTCTAGGTTGCTATAGCTAGCTTTGACCTTGAGATCCTCCTGCCTCAGCCTCCCAATTTGCTGAGATTATATAGATTATACTTGGATAGTGTTGCAATTTTAATTTGTTAAGCATATTAGTTATGCATCTTACCTGATTCTTTTTGTTTTGGATAAAATAGACAAGAATAAGGATGCTTTTCTAATTGGTACATGTTTTGATGAATTTATTATCTTTTTGATCCAAACCTGCACCTCTTGTATTTTCTTGAAGGATGGTATCTTCTACTAAGATCTGGAATAGAGAAATTTGTGAGTTCTTTTTCTTTGTTCTTTTTTTTTTTTTTTTTTTTAAGAGAGAGTGAGGAGAGAGAGAGAGAGAGGAGAGAGAGGGAGGAGAGAGAGAGAGAATTATAATATTTTATTTCTTAGTTTTTCAGCAGACACAACATCTTTGTATGTGGTGCTGAGGATCAAACCTGGGCCGCGCACATGCTAGACGGGCGCGCTATCGCTTGAGCCACATCCCCAGCCCTTTCTTTGTTCTTTATCCATTGAGTCATCAGCTCATATCAGTTCTGCCTCCTGGACATCACCTGAATCCGTCCATTCTCCATTTCTGCTTGGCCCATGCTAATTTAGGTGTCACTATTTTTTAAGTGGATTCCTATGAATATGGCTCTTGGCATTTGTGGATTCAGATGGAAAGCTGTGTGACACTGAAAATTAACTTCAAGTGATATATAATTTTTGATGTCTTCTGTATTGTTGGGAGAGAGCTCAGCTGAGTCGAAGAGTCATTGGAAACTATGGATGGACTAACTTACTGCATCATCATTCAGTCCTTTGTTCTTTGTGAGGAAGAAATGCTTCTTGAAAAGCCAACTACTGATAATGGTAGGATAATAAAGAGAAAGTTAGGGGAGCTGGGGTTGTGGCTCAGTGGTAGAGTGCTAGCCTAGCATGGGTGAGGCACTGGGTTCAATCCTCAGCACTACATAAAAAACAACTAAGTAAAAACAAGTTTAAAAAAAGAAAGTTAGGAGACCATAAAAATTAATGTTTCTTACTCATAAGATTGATGTTTGAATAAAAATGTTTAGGTGTGACATTAGAACAGATCTATGTAGCAAACAATTAGGTTGTGATAAAAAGTCATTTTGAGGGCTGGGCTTGTGGCTCAGTGTAGAGTGCTTGCCTAGCATGGGTGAGGCACTGGGTTCGATCCTTAGCACCACATAAAAAAACAAATAAATAAAAAGTAAAGGTTACATTAAAAACAAAAGTTAATCTGAAACTTCTTTAGTCAAAAATAGTAAAATTGTTCTTATAGTCAGAGGAAAGGGTCTGTTTGATATTCATAAAGAACATGTAATTTTCTGTGAAAATGTGGTTGGAGAAAAGATCTATGCCTGTGTAAGCATTTTCATGTTTTTATACATGGAAATTGGAAAATGTCTCAGATATATGCCTTAGGAGATGTCTGTGACCTGCTTTATATAGCCTTTGGGGTCGGGGGCAGTACTGAGAATTGAACTCAGGACTCCTTATATTACTAGGCAAGTAAGTGCTCTAATACTGAGCTACACCCCTAACCCTTTTTCAAAAATTTTAAGGTGGGGTCTCATTGAATTGCCCAGGCTGGCCTCAAACTTGTGCTTATCCTGCCTCAGATTCCTGAGCCTCTGGGATTGCAGGCATGTGCCACTGTGCCTGGTTTATAGCTTCTTGAACTGATCTCTCTGCTTACATTTTGATTCCTTCTGATCCATTAGCCACATTGCTGCAAGATGCACTTTATGAAGTATAAATCCATGCTCTCCCTTACTCCAAAGAAGCAATTTATCTTATTTCTCAGCCTCAATTTCTCACCTTTAAATAGGGATAATATCTGGGAGTGGTGGCACACACCTGAAATCCCTGCAGCTCGGGAGGCTGAGGCAAGAGGATCTTTAGTTCAAAGCCAGTCTCAGGAAGTTAGTGAGACTCTAAGCAACTCAGCAAGACTCTGTCTCTAAAATATAAAAAAGGGCTGGGGATGTGACTCAGTGGTTGAGCATCCCTGGGTTTAATCCCTGGTACCAAAAAATAAAATAAAATAAAAAGTAGGGTAATAAAGGTACATTTTCATGGGCTTATTAGGAGGGATAAATTTTAAAAATATAAGTAAAATATTTTGCATATGGTTGACTTCATTAAGTGTTTAATGGAGATTATAATTATTTTTCATGTAAGGTAACTCCTTCTTCCTAGCAAACAAGACTTTATAATCTGATCTCTACCTATCTGTCCTTATCTGTCCTGTCCCATTCATAAAACCATTGAATGTTTCCCACATGGCATTCTCTTGTACATGCATCATGCATTTGTACTGTGATATCTGATTTCCCAAACATCTCTCTTCCTGCCTCCACTCCCTACTGCTTGTTGTCTTAATTCCCATAGCATCCTTTATAAATGTATATTGTAGGATTTCATACCATAAGGCAGTTATCTTTTTGCTTGTCAGTTTCCTTCATTGTTTGCCAGCTCACTGTTTATAGTGTTAGTGTCTTTTATTTTTATATTCCTGGTCCTGGTAGCTATAGGTATATAATTGAATCATTGCTAAATAAATGTTTGTTTTATTGATTGAGTAAATGAATGAATGAACAAATGAATGGAAAGAATGGAATAAAAGAAATGAAGAAACAGGAAACAGTAGTAGTTAAGGCAAAGAGTTGTACAGTCTGAGTTCATATATCAGTTCAGGTATTTATTCTCTTTGTGACAGAAAATGTACTACTTAATGTTTTTGGTGCTTTTTCCCCCTCCATATATAAAAGAGGACTAATAATAGTATTTACTTCACGGGATTGTAATAGGATTAAATGAGTTAAGATATGAATAACGCTTTGAGACATATAGTAAGCTCTGTGCATATGTGAGCTGCAGCAGTTGATACTATCACTATTACTTTTATTGTCTTCCAGATGATTTAGAACCCATAGGCATCTTTACTATCTTTATACATTTAAGTTGATTGCAAATTTTGAATATTAAGCTAATGTTCAAGTAATAAAAGTTGTTTAATATGCTCTGGATTCTTTCCTTTTACAGGGCTCTATGGAGCAAGTCAGTTCTCATTTCTTGGAGCAGACCCTTGACAAGAAACTGATGTCAGATCTCAGGGTAACTTGAATTGTTTGTTGTTTCTGAATATCTGTGAATGATATCAATGTAGCAATATGCAGAGTTGTGTTGCTTTAATTTAGCAACCCATGCAGTTGTTAAAATGTAGTAGGGTTAGGCTGGAACTGGCTTAGTGGTGGCGTGCTTGCCTGGCATGTGTGAGGCACTGGGTTTGATTCTCACCACCATGTATAAAAAAATAAAGATCTATCAACAACTAAGAAAAAAATTTTTTTAATGTAGTAGGGTTACTAGATTACATTTTAATTTAAAATCTGAGCAATTTGAACCAAATTACAAGCTACTTCATTAATTTTTTATCATAATTAGGAAATACTATATGCTGATTGTGTTTTTTTTAAATAACTTTTTTTTTAAGAAATATTTTTTTAGTTATACATTGACACAATATATTTTGTTTATTTATTTTTATGTGGTGCTGAGGATCGAACCCAGGGTCTCTCATGTGCAAGGTGAGCTCTCTACCACTGAGCCACAACCTCAGCCCTCTGTAAGATAAATTCTTTAAAGAGCTGGCAGTGTAGCTTAGTTGGTAGAGTGCCTCGCATGCACCCTGGGTTCAATCCCCAGCACCACCAAAAAAAAAAAAAAAAAAGAGATAAATTAAATTAGATAAATTTAAAAAGATAAATTAAAATGATTATATAGTTGTTATTTGTGCTTTGTTGGTAGAGTACTTATCTTGCATGCACAAGACAAGTTCTTTTTTTTTCCATTTTTTTCCCCAATATGGTTTTGTTTGTTTTGTTTCTTTTGGGTACTGGGATTGAACTCGGGAGCATTCAACCACTGAGCCACATCCCCAGCCCTGTTTTGTATTTTATTTGGAGACAGGGTCTCATTCTTTGCTTAGCGCTTTGCTTTTACTGAGGCTGGCTTTGAACTCTCTATTATCCTGCCTTAGCCTTCTGAGTCACTGGGATTACAGTCACGCATCATGATGCCCTGCTTCCATATGGTTTTCTTGAAGGGCGTGATTCTTTTCTTGCGGGGGGGGGGGGGGGGCAGCAGTACTGGAGGATGAACCCAGGTGTGTTCTTCTTCTGAGCTACTTTTGTAGTCCTTTTTATTTTTTATTTTAAGACAGGGTCTTCCTAAATTCCCCATTCTGGCCTCAAACTTGTGATTCTCCTGCCTTAGCCTCCTGAGTTGCTGGGTATATAGGCATATGCCACTATGCCTGACCCATTGCCTTGATTTGAGAGTTTACTTAAGTGGTTTTTGTTTGATTTTGGTATGGTATGTTGGCAGTGTAAGGAAGGAAATTCTTACAGCAAATGGGAAGGAATGGGTAACACATAGGTTTCTAAGATACACCATGAGGTATAAGCTTTCTGTTGTTGAATGTGACCCACATCCTTTTAGGTTCAAGTACCTATCTCCTTAGTGCTTCTGAGGTGATCAACCATGAGTTATGGATCCACACTGAGAAGATTCATAGCGGTGGATATGTGAAACAGAGTACCAGTTCATTTATTTATGATGAGAACCATAATTGCCAGGTGTACTGTATATTTACTTTTGCTAACCAGGGTATTCCCCCTTAGGTAACCTGTGTGGAAAGTGAACTTACAAGAAAGTCATTTGGTGAAGCCCAATGTTGCTCAGATTGAGCACAATATTAACATATAGAGACTTATTCTACTTTTATTTCCCATTTTTCTTCCTTCCTTTGTCTTCATTGTTGTCTTCTTCCTCCCCCTCCCCCTCTCCTCTCCCTCCCCCTTCTCTTCCTCCTCCTCCTCCTCCTTCTTCTCTTTTTTGTTTTGGGTGGCACTGTGTATTGAATCCAGGGCCTTGCATCTGCTAGGCAAGCTTTGAGCTATATCTACAGACCTTTTTATTTTGAGACAGTTTTATTAAATTGCCCAGGCAGCCCTCAAACTTGTGATTCCCCTGCCTCAGCCTCCCCAGTAACTAGTATTTCAGGCATGTTTCACCACATCTTACTTGAGACTCTTTCTTTCTTCTTCTTCTTTTTTTTTTTTTTGTTATCAGCAGTTTAGCCCAGGAACACTTAACTACCAAGCCACATCCCTTGCCCTTTAAATTTTTTGAGATAGGGTCTTCTTGCTAAGTTGCTTGGGGCCTCTCTAAGTTGCTGAGACTGGCTTTAAACTCATGATCCTCCTGCCTCGTCTCCTGAGTTGCTGATTTTACAGGTGTGTACCACTATGCCCAACTGGAGACTCATTTCTTTTTCTTTCCTTTCCTTTTATATATATATATTTAGTTGTAGATGAACACAATATTTTATTTATTTATTTTTATGTGGTGCTAATATTTGAACCCAGTGCCTCACACATGCTCGACAGGCACTCTACCACTGAGCCACAATCCCAGTCCTAGTGACTCGTTTCTAATGAAACTGAAAAACTTGTGTTCTAGAGTATGTATATTGTGTACCTATGGAAGCTTTTGCATGGTCACTTGCATTGTTTGCCTTTCTGACTTTCCCTTTCCTATATTGTTGTTATGGTAAACATAAACTTCTGCTGCTCAGCAAATTCTTTACCTATCTTCACCTTCTTTAATAAGGTAACTGAAAAAGTTTTTACAAACTTGTGATCCTTTTGTCTTATCATGTTTTTTTTTTGTGTGTGTGTGTATGTGTGTGTGTGATGTTGGGGATTGAACCCAGGGCCTTGTGCATGCAAGACAAGTACTCTACCAACAGAGCTATATCTCCAGCCTACTTTTATCTCATTTTAAGTTGAGTTTACATTTCCCTGCTCTGAATTATTGAGTAGTTTTTTAAAGTGTAACTTTTAGAGAACATTTTAATTTCCTACCTTCTCATGTTCCCAAGGTGCTCCTTAATGTTTCCTCCAGAGTCTCCTGCAAGTGGTAATTGTTGTTATCTTCTGCAGAGGAAGCGTACTGCACATGAGCGTGCCAAGGAACTTTATAGTTCAGGGGAGTTTTCCAGTGGCAGAAAGTGGGGAGATGATGCTCCTAAGGAAGAAATAGATACAGGGGCTGTGAACTTGATCGAATCAGGAGCTTGTGGAGCCTTTGTTCATGGGTTGGAAGATGAGATGTATGGTACGTATGATTGCACAGTAATAATAGTACCCATTCATTGAGTGACTGCTGTTTGTCAGGCATTGAATAGAGTGATAAACATGCATTCTTTTATTTATTTTTTATTGTTAGTCTGTGAAATACCTGTTATGAAACAGAAGAGGCTGGTGCGCGATGTGTAGTATGATATAGTGATTAAGAACATGGCTTTAGGTTTAGTCAGTGCATATTCAAATTTCAGCATTTCTATAAAATGAAGTCCTTCTGAGTTGTGAGAATTAAGTAAGGTTCAGTATATGTAAAGTGTTTGGCATAATAAATGATTTATTTATAGTGAGCACTTGATAATAAAAAATTGATGGTCAGCCAGCTAGAAAGTCATAGAAACAATTTAAATCCAGGTGTCCGACCAGAAAACCTTTAATTAGACTGTTAAAGCCTTTTTTTTTTTTTTTTCTTTTTGAGGTACTGGCGATTGAAATTGAAAGCAGGATATGTGAAACAGAGTACCAGATCTTATCCAATTTTTTAAAAAAGTTATTTGTAGTTGTCGATGATAGAATGCCTTTATTTTATTTGTTATGTGCTGTTAAGGATCGAACCCAGTGCCTCACTTGGGCTTGGCAACTGCTCTGCTACTGAGCCATAACCCCAGCCCCTCGAATTTTTATTTTTGGACATGGTCTCATTAAGTTGCCTAAGCTGGCTTTAAACTTGCAGTCCTCCTGCTTAAGCCTCCCTAGTAGCTGAGATTACATTTACATGCACAAGGTAAAGACTTTTCACCTTTGATTTTGAAAGATTTTTTTTGTGTGTGGTGCTGGGATTGATTGAACTCTGGGCCTTGTACATGGGAGGCAAGCACTCTACCAGCTGAGCTATATCCGCAGCCTAAAAGATTTTTTTTTGGGAATAAAATGCTAGATTAACAGAACCTTTCCACCCCCATCTTCTAAAGATGTTGCTTCATGTTGAAAAGTGTGTTGTCCTTTTTGTCTTTGTTCCTCTCTGTATGTAACAAGTCTGTTTTTCCTCAACTTGCTATTGGTTTTAAGCGGTTTTAAGCAATTTGATTATGAATGCCTTGATGTAGTTTTCTTATTGTTTTTTATGCTTTTGTTGAACTTCTTGAATCAAATGTAGTTTTCATTTTATTTAGAAAAATTTTAGCTAGTAGTTTTTAAAATATTTATTTTTTAGTTGTAGTTGGACACAATATCTTTATTTTATTTATTTATTTTTCTTAAAAAGCTTTTAAGAATATTCTGGTCCCAAAGCTTTTTAGAGACTCTAATTACATAAGTATTAGGTTCCTGAAGTTTTCCTGCAGCTCACTGATTTTTTTTTTTTTTTTGGTTATTGTTTTTGTTTCTCTTTTTACCCTGTGTCTTTTTTTTGAGTATTATCTATTGATTTCATCTTTCAGTTCATTAATTTTTCTTATGAAATATGTAATCTGATACTAATCTCCTACAGTATATTTTTCATCTTAGATATAGATGTCCTCTTTCGATTTTTTTTTTCCCCTGTACTACGGATTGAACCCAGGGGCACATTACTACTGAGCTATATCTCCAGCTCTTTGTTTTGGGGGGTACCAGAGATTCAACTCAGGGGCACTCAACCACTGAGCCACATCCCCAGCCCTATTTTGTATTTTATTTAGAGACAGGATCTCGCGGAGTTCCTTAGGGCCTTGCTAAATTGCTGAGGCTTGCCTTGACTTTGTAATTGTACTACCTCAGTCTTCTGAGTTGCTATGATCATAGGTATGTGCTGCTATACCCAGCTTTTAAACTTTTAATTAGAATTTGGGGAAAACATTTTTATATAATTGTCCAAGATCCTTTTGTTTGTATGCTTTCTGATTGGTTTTGATTTTTTCCCTTATTAGAGATTATATCATTCTGATTATTTTCATGTTTGGTAGTTTTTAATTGGATGCTAGGCATTTTGAATTTTATTTACTTTTTATTAGATACTGAACATAGTTTTATTCCTATACATCTTTTTTTTTAAAAAAATACCTTTATTTTATTTATATGTGGTGCTGAGGATCGAACCTAGTGCCTCCCGTGGGCTAGGTGAGAGCTCCACTGCTGAGCCACAACCTCAGCCCCCTACACATCTTCTTGAGTTTTGTTTTCGGGTATGTTTTGCTTGTCCTAATTTTAAACTTTTGTTAGGCAAGACCAGAGCAGTTGAGTCTGGGGTTTATTTTGTGCACTATTGAAGCAAAACTCTTCTGAACCAACATTAGTCATATGTTAGTTCTGACTCATTTTTTCTCTTTTCTAGGTCTTAGTTTCCCCACAAATCAGAACTTAGCTGAAGACTGGAGGGGGTCCCTTGCAAATCTTCCAAATTCTCCATTTCTTTGTGGAGTTTTCTCCTTTTGGTACTTTAATGTGTGACTTCTAGTGTGATTGGCATCCCTAGACTCCTAGCTTGGTCTTCTGAGGGAGATAATGCAGTCTGGAACTCTCTACACACTTAACTGCTATAACCACAGAGCTCACCTCATTTACTTCCTATCCCTCAAGAATCACTGTCCTTTATTGCCTGATGTCCAGTGTCTGGAATACAGTTGTTTCATATAGTCAGGTGCCATACAACAATGTTTTGGTCAACAGTAGACTTCATTGTTATTAAGATTATAAAGGAGTTGAAAAATTTCTATCTCCCAGTAAGTTCAGGATGTCCTGATCATAACACAAAGCATCACTCACATATTTATAGTAAATAAACCTATTGAGCTGCCAGTCATATAAAAGTAGGGTGCATATACTTGATAATACTTGATAATGCATATGTATTTACCATAATGTTTGTTTGTTTTTGGTACTGGTGATTGACCCCCAGGGGTACTTTACCCCAGTCCTTTTTATTTTTTATTTTGAGACAGGGTCTTGCTAAATTGCTTATGGCCTTTCTAAGTTGCTGAGGCTGGCCTTGACTTGAGATCCTCCTGCTTCATCTTCCCAAGTTGCTGGGATTATAAGCATGCACCACCAAGCAAGGCACAATACTTCATTATTCTTAAAATGTTTTTTCCATTGGGCTCTATAATTCCTATTTTTCTTTTTATATCTTGGGACATCTGCTGTGATTTGAATACAGCATGAATAGCTCCCCCAAGAATTCATATGTTGGAATCTTGGTTTCCAGATTGGCCACTATACTCTTCTTTTTATCATTATTTTAGAATATACTCCTTATTTTAAAAAAGCTTAAAACAGACCAGTAACACCCTTGTATACCTCATGTTAACTGTGCTTGTTGATTGCGTCAAAAGGCCCCGTTGAATGAGTGAGCAATACCATCTGGATTTGTGTAACATCGGCGATATTCTCAGAATGATGAGATTTATTATGATGCATTTCTCAGAACATATCCTTGTTATTAAGTGACACATAACTATGTTTTATTTTTATATTTTCCTGGGAGGATAAAGCTAGTCTTCATTACTCAATTTGGGTGCTAATAGAAATTCAATAAAGTTCTTGAGACTTCCATAATATGATGCCATACAACATGTCTAGCTCACATAGATCATAGAATATCAGTACTTTGTGGTGATTGACTCCAGCCTCCTAGTTTTCACTGAAGATAGCAGGCTTGGGGAAGTAATGTTGATAGTCCATATTTGAGAATAAATTTGTGTTGAAGACAGGGCTAGAACCCATGTCTTAACAATGCCTATAAAATAATTTACCTCAGGGGCTAGGGTTGTGGCTCAGTGGTAGTGCACTTGGTGGGCATGTGTGAGATACTGGGTTAGATGCTAAGCACCACATAAAAATAAATAAATATATAAAATGATGGTATTGTGTCCATCTACAAAAAAAAAAAAAGCTATCCTCAGAATAGAACTTAAAAGGGCAAGAATATTGTTTTTTGAGTTTTTCTTACTAGTAAATGTAAAAAAAATTTGGTTGGCCTATCCAATTTGCTTTAAGATATTTCATGTATAGTCATCCCTCCATATTCAAGGATGATTGGTTCCAGAACCCCCAAGGATAACCAAATCTGCAAGTGCTTATCACTTATATGAAAAAGCATAATATTTACCAAAAAAAAGTAAACTATAGTCATCCTTCTGTTTACTTTAAATCATGTCTAGATTACTTATAATACCTAATACAATGTAAATGCTATGCAAATAATTGGTATCCTCTATTTTTTTGGGAATAGTAATAAGAAAAAAAGGACTATATGTGTTCAGTATTGATGAAAAATTCTTTTCAAATATTTTTGACCCAGTTCGGTTCAGTACACAGATGTGGTACCCATGGATGTGAAGGGCCAACTGCATATAAAAATTAAAGCTGATTTTTTATTTCCTATGAACTTGAAACATGACTTATAATTTAAATATTATTAATTATTAAGTTCTGTCCTACTCTAAGACGTATTATATTTTGTTTCTGTTAGCATTTTTTTGCTTTGTTTAGTTTTTACAGTTGAATTTCTCTATTATTAATGTTTATGTGATTTAGTTTATAATATAGTTTCCAGTTTGTCACCAAGATTTTTTGTTGTTGTTGTTGTTTGTTTGTTTGTTTCTGCATTCTGGGGATTAAATCCAGGACATTAGCATGCCAAGCCCAGGCTCTACCACTGAGCTTTATTTACTCTCTACCCCTGTTACTAAGATTTAGTTAAAGTAACTTAAATTTGACAAGTAAGTAGATCACAACCTGGCATCAGACATGGCAGCTTTCTAATTTTATCATATTTGTAAAATTCTAGGTAACTTAGGGGTTTAGGGAACATTGCTGGGAATGAAATGGTGCCTCCTTTCATTGACTTAGATTCTAGTATAATATCATATATTTTTAGTCTTTGAATTCTTCGGCACTTGCCTTCCCTTTTGGGATATTGTACATGCAGTACAAAGAGTACCTAGGAAAAAAAAGCATTTTTGTTTCTTATGGACTAGCAACTCCTAAGGGATGGTTTTAAGGGTCATTTGTTCCAGAAAGCTGCCTCTGGATCCATTGACTGGGCTATGTACCCTTTTCTGCATTTTCTTTTGTCCTCCATGCTTTTCCATTGTAAATACTCATCACTCTATTATACCATTAGTACTTCATTTGTAAATGTTGGGAAACAGACTTGTTATATCTTCAGGGTTAAACACATAGCTAGCATGTAGCGAAGCCAGGATAGTTTTAGATTTTTTTTCTCTCTTAGGATAGCAGATTTCCTTTCTCTAAACTGGTCTTTTAAGGGGTATATGATATGTGACCAACATTCCAGAAAGTTCATTAGAAAATATGATAAAAATATAACTTATTATATATAATTGCCAGTTTGCACAGGCAGAAACAGACACCATGTTTCTTTGCTTCTGTTTGAATTGCATCAGCTCTGGTCACAATAATTATCTCGTGTAGATCAGAAGTTCCTCTGTGAATCCCTTGATGGATTTGTAAAGGTTACACATGAGTCAGTGTGGCGTCATGGATAAAACCCCAGGAAGAAGAGCCAGCAGTTAACATACTTATGTTTATCTCTGACTTGCTTTTATAATTATTGGTAATTTTGTGTTTAAATCATATTATTGTGAAGAAAATTGTTTCCTTCTGAGGAAAAGGAGTAATTCATAATTACCTAGAAAAATCTGAATCATCTCCCCTTATTGTAACTCTACTTTTAATTTGTCTATAAAGCCTCTTTTACAAAGAACAAATGATATATTTGAGTTTTAACCATAACTTCAGTTGGTTATCTTTTTAAACTATATATTTTGTTGCAGAACCATTTGAGAATCACTAGTATAAAACAACCATGTATAAAAATCTTGTGAGCATTTGCTTATCTTACTCACCTCTGTCTCCTAACATTTAGTACAGGGCCTAAAGTAGTATGTTCTGGAAATGTTTATTAGTGAGTGAACAGTAGATCACAACCTGGCATCAGACATGGCAGCTTTCTAATTTTATCATATTTGTAAAATTCTAGATAACTTAGGGTTTTAGGGGAACATTGCTGGGAATGAAATGGTGCCTCCTTTCATTGGCTTAGATTCTAATATTCCTAGATTCACTGGCTTTACTGTCACATTTTCTGAGCCTGCAAAGAGGTAGAAGAAAATGAGTCTCTGTTTTCAAAATCCATACCTATGCTTTATATGCCAGGCAGTGTGCTATATGCGTTACCTGCTTTATCTCATTTAGTCCTTACAACTGTATTAGGGAGTGGGTATTATCTACATTTAACAGATTAGAAAGTGGAGGTGCCAGAAAGTTAAGTTCAAGATCATCTTCCTAATTGGTGGGGGGATCACTTTCCATAATTTGCTTTGGAACCTCTGTCATCTAGAGCATATACTTTTTGGGGGATGGGTACTGGGGACTGAACTCAGGGGCACTTGATCACTGAGCCACATCTCTACATTCCAGCCCTATTTTTTATTTTATTTAGAGACAGGGTCTCACTGAGTTGCTCCGTGCCTCACTTTTGCTGAGGCAGGCTTTAAACTTGAGATTCTCCTGCCTCAGCCTCCTGAGCCACTGGGATTACAGGCGTGCACCACTGCGCCTAGCTAGGACCATGTACTCTTTTTTATTTTTATTTTTTAATAATTTTTAGTTGTTGATGGACTTTTATTTTTATTTATTTGTATGTGGTGCTGAGAATCGAACCCAGTGCCTCACGCATGTTAGGCAAGCGGGCTACCACTGAGCCCCAGCCCCAGCCCATGACCATGTACTCTTAACCATGCAAAATGCTAGTGTAAAATTAATAGACCCCTGGACTGGGGTTGTGGCTCAGCAGTGGAGCGCTCACCTAGCACATTGGAGGCCCTGGGTTTGATCCTCAGAACCACATAAAAATAAATAAAATAAAATGATTGGGTCCAACTACAACTTAAAAAAATTAAACATTAAAAAAAATTAACAGACCCAGTACTACTCTTATCTCTTTTTTCACTCACTTTGAGGCCAGTTAATTTATTCTGCTAAATCTTATCTATAAAAAGAGAATAATTGTATCTAGTCTATTTTACTTTTTTTTTTAATACCCCTCAGTTCTGGGGATTGAACATAGGGGAGTTCTATTACTGAGTTACACCCCCTGCGCCCCCTCTTTTTAAAAGAATTTCTTTTTTAGTTGGACACGATACCTTTATTTTGTTTATTTATTTTTTTATGTGGTGCTGAGGATTGAACCCAGTGTTTTACACATGCTAGGCAAGCAGTGAGTCACAACCCCAGTCCCACCCCGGCCTTTTTTAAAATTTTGAGTCAGAATCTTGCTAAGTGCCAAGGTGGACCTTAAATTTTCAGTCCTTCTGCATCAATTTCCTGAGTAGTGAGGATTACAAATATGTGTCACTACATCTGGCTAGCCTATTTTAATCTTAATAATGATGATCCGATTGCTTAATACCCGACTTTTCAAAACATACTTCCCTGTGGTTGGAATACTGTGATAGGACAACTTAGTTTTAAAGAAATTCAGTTAATTTTGGCAAATGTGTGACTTAATGACATACATATGGAGTCAGATTTAAACCATAGTTCTTGTGACTCCAAAGTCCATACCTTTAAACATGAAGGTAGCATTGAGGAGATTTCACAGGGAGCATTTGTAGAGAGTTTGTAGAGAGTGAAAGACAGCAAAGGGATCCATCTTGGATTTTCTCCATGTTCTTAAGTTGATGTGTAGTTTCATTTGTCATCTTTTATTTTTTCTTTTTTCTATAGAGGTTCGCATTGCTGCTGTAGAGGCTCTCTGCATGCTGGCTCAGTCTTCACCCTCTTTTGCTGAGAAGTGCCTTGATTTCCTGGTGGACATGTTTAACGATGAAATTGAGGAGGTGCGTCTACAGTCCATACATACCATGAGAAAAATCTCTAATAACATTACCCTCCGGGAAGATCAACTTGACACTGTTCTGGCTGTGTTAGAGGTGAGCACTTCCAGTTTGTTAGTCATTTCTTCCATCAAATTTCTACTGACACTCACTCCTCTCCTTTTAAAACCAGGTATTTTACTAGGTATTGGTAAGTATATCTAAATATCTGGCAGCACAGTTCTGCCCTCTCAACATGTCCCACTCCCAAGATGGAGGAAACTGACAATTAAACAGGAATTTGACATAAACTTGATATTGCTATGATCAGGAAAGGACAGGGTGCCCTGAGAATATAAATGTTATCTAAACTGAATCAGCTGACTTGAGGTTGGAGATAAAGAAAAGAAACAAAGTGCTGCAGTGGATACTTGAAGGAAGAAAGAATAGGAGGTATTTCTTACAAGGAAGGAGTGATATTGGTGTTGGAGTGGAAGGGAGCAATGCCTCTATATCCAGTTTTAAGGGAGTGTATGATGTATTCCAGGAATTAAAAGGAGTTCATTGTAGTGGTTGCATAGTTGAAGAAATAGAAGAGCTTTTTATTTTATTTTATTCTTCTAGTGAATCATAGGCTGTTGCAGCAGGAAGATGTCTTAGAGATTAGTTCAACCCTATAGTTTCATAGAGAATAAAGTAATCTGAGGTCTTATAGCCATTAAGAGGCTGTGCCAGGTTATGCACATAGGATTACTTTCCAGACTGTACAACTGTATGCAGTTCTTGGGTTATTTATTAAAGAGTGTAGATTTTATTTGCAAGTACTGATTTTAGTTTCTAAGTATTAATAAGTGAGATTTGACCTTAGGTCTTCCCACATACAAAAGCAATAGTAATTGAGTGCTTAGTTATTAGCAAACTTGTTTCAGATTTCTGCTGTGTACCTCAGAAAATAGATTGAATGCTTTGATTTTTGAGGTCCCTATAATTCTCCCAGTTGCTTAGGTCTTCTGTGAAATTTTTTTTTCCAAAATTATACATCCTTATTTGTACTTTTCATGTATTTTTCCCTAAGAGAGTGTTTATATTCCATGTATTGTTTCTCATGGGTGGTTTGTATAATGTAACTCCTCTTTTCCTTTTTAGCTTTCTTTCCCACCATTTCTCAACTTTAATCTGTAGTTACTTCTCTACACATTCTTTCCCTCATCATTTTTGCCTTTAGTGTAATTCTTCTTTTCTGCTTGCAAAATTGCCCTTTCCACTAGCTGACTTTGCTTCTTCCCACAGTCTACATTAGGCAACAGATCCAGGAAGCCTTCCCTACCCATGAGTCTCATTCTTGGGAGGGCTAAATGCTACTCCTCTGTGATATCTCATTTAGACCCCTCTAGCATTTGTTAGGAATTCTGTATTACACAAGATTGTGACCTGCTGGAGGGGGCAGGGTCCTATCTTCTTTCTTTTTTTTTTTTTTTATTCCCAGTACCTTACAGCATCTGAATAAATGAAGTGCTTAGTAAATAATTGCTAAGTAGCAATAATATGTATAGATATAAACTCTTTGAGTTGGAATTCTATTTAAGAATTTAAACATATATAAACTTACTGTTTCTTTTGTGTGTATGTGCGCTTCTGGGATTGAACCCAGGGCCTCACACGTGCTAGGTAAGCACTTTACCACTGAACTACATCCTCAGCCCTTTTAATTTTGAGAGAGGCTCCTGCTAAGTTGTCCAGGCTGGCCTAGAACTTGTGATCCTCCTGCTTCAGCCTCCAGAGTAACTGGTATTATCATTGCTTTGAACCTTAGTTAGCTCACCCTTCCACCTGGAATTTGCTGGGGTCTTTTTGTTGGTGTTTTTTTGTTTTGTTTTGTTTTTTGTTTTGGGGGGGATGTTGTTTGATTTTTGTTTTTACTATGCTGAGATACTATCCTGACTTGAAGAATTATCCAACAAACACTGTGTACTGGAATTATAGTGGTGTCAAAAACAGACAGGGGTCCTGCTTTGGAACTTCTATGCCAAAGAAAGGTACAATGAAAAAGCAAAATGGTTTTAAATAAGGATAAACCTTGTGCAGAAGATAAACAATATGATAGAAGAGGGGGAAATTTCACTGTAAATAAAGTGGTTGGTAAAGATTTTCTGAGGATATGATGTTTGAATTGATTCTTGAATGACAAAGAGCAGCCAGTAACTTGAAGATTGAGGGAAGAAACTACAGGAAAAGGCAATAGCTAATGGAAAGATTCCTGGGGATACCTGAGGTCTGGTATGTTTCCATAATGGAGAGTAAGAAAGCCAGTATGGTTTGCATATACAGAAAAAGATGGAAATGTAGTATGAGATGAGGTCTGGGAGTAGATAAGGAGAAGACAAGTCTAAAGCTTTGTAGGCCATTATAAGATGTTTGGATTTTATTCTAAGTGTTATGGGGAACCCTTGGAGAAGTTTGTGAAGAGGATTGACTTGACATGTCAATTTGTCTTCCCCACCTTTTTGGGGGATACTGGGAATTGAACCCAGTTTTACCACTGAGCTACGTTCCCAGTCCCTTTGATTTTATTTTTTAATTTTGAGACAAGCTCTTACTAAATTGCCCAGGCTCTCCTTGAACTTGCCATCCTCTCACCTAAGCTTCCTAAGTAACTGGGATTACAGGCATGCGCCAACCACCATGCATGGCCCAACATTTCTCTTTCTTGAAATATTCTTGAAATTCATATAGGTTGACTCTTTACCTCATTCAGTCACTTAGTACATATTTATTGAGTACCAGGCCCATGTGTATTATTTTATTTCTCATATTTTGTCATGTATGGCAGGTTTTGTGTATTTGTTTTATCTCCCTGATGAAATTATTAGCTCTGTAAATAAAGGTCCAATAGTGACAATATGATACCTTTTACTCTATTTTTTTTTACTCTATCCCATAAGTGGTTACTTATGTGTAGTGCATGCTAGTAAATATTTTTTAAATAAATCTACACAACTTGATTATATAATTGGGAATTAGACTGTTCTTAAGAACACAAGTCAGAATAGCTAAACTTTGGAGCCAACCTAGATGTCCTTCAGTGGATGAATGGATAAAAAAAAAATGTGGCATTTATACACAATGGAATATTACTTAGCACCAAAAAAGAACAAGATAGCATTTGCAGGTAAATGGATGGCATTAGAGAAGATTATGCTAAGTCAAGTTAGCCAATCCCAAAAAAACAAATGCTGAATGTTTTCTCTGATTTAAGGGGGATGACTCAAAGTGGGGTAGGGAGGAAGAGCATGGGAGGAAGATTATTTCTAGATAGGGAAGAGCGGTGGGAGGGAAAGGGAGGGAGAAGGGGAATAGTAAGGATAATGGAAAGTGATGATCATCATTATATAAAATACATGTATGAAGATTTGAATTTGGTATCAACATACCTTATATACAAACAGAGTTATGATAAATTATGGTATATATGTGTATTAAGAATTGTAATGCAAAAAAAAGTACATGTATAATGGCAGAATTTGGCGTGAACATACTTTATATACAGAGTTACAAAAAATGTACTATAAATGAGTAATAATGAGTGTAATGTATTCCACTATTGTTATGTATGTAAAAAGTAAAAAAATAAATAAAGAAGAACACAAGTCAGGGGCTAGGCATGGGGCTCAGTGGCAGAGCGCTTGCCTAGCTTGTGCAAGGCACTGGGTTCAATTCTCAGCACCACATATAAATAAATGAATAAAATAAAGGTTCATCAACATCTTTTAAAAAAAGAGTATATAAAAAAAAAGAACACAAGTCAGTTTTTTTTTTTTAAATCACTTTAAAACTATTTTTCCAGTACATCAGTATAGCTAGCTGTCTACTCTTGGCAGTGGAGATTTGTTCATTTGGGAAATATTGTATCCTGTGGTTATGTTCACAGCATTTAGAGCTGAGCAGATCTGAGTCAACTTATTAGTCCCTATCTTTGCTCCTTCCTTTTTCCTTTTGTTTCTTTGATATTTCTTGACCACTTGGTATGTTCTAGGCAGGACTCCAGGAGAGGATACAATTATGAGCACAAGTGATGGGCTCTATTCTCATGGACTTTACAATGTAGACACTAGGAAGATAGTGACACACAAAAAAAAGCTTCAGTAATAAGCTAAGATTATGGTAGAAATTAGGTTCTATGGGAATATATCAGAGGAACTTGGTCCTTTAAAGTAGTACAGCAATCAGGAAAGGATTCTAAAGATGAGCCCAAAAAAGAAGGACTTGGGCACTAACTTGGCAGGAAGAGTTGAAAGTGTGAGGTGGAAGAATATTCTTGGAGGAGCAGCAGATGTAGAAGATCTGTGGTGGTAGGAAAATGGCCTAGTTGGAGACCAAAAGAGGGTTGTGCCTCTAGAATAAAGAACTAGTACAGATGTGGTGAGGATAGGCTGGAGGGGGAAGTGAGGCCAACTTTATGAAGAGTCTTAAAAGTCACCTCCTACTGTTTACTCATTGTTTGCTTTGGCCATGGTGGCTTCCATGCTATTTTCACACATGCTTCCACTTAATGGCCTTCATGCTTGCTGTTCTTTTGATTATTCTGTATAGAACATCCCACACACCCTAGCTCTCTTTCCCTTCTTAGCTTGTTGTTTTTCATAGTTGCAATGAGGCTCTTATACTGTTGGCATCATGATTGAGTTCCAGACAGGAAGAAAAAGAAAGGACAAAGAGTAAAAGGGGGCAGGGCTACTGTAGCTGGTCCCCCTCCTTTTATAAAATATTTTTTTAGTTTTTGATGGACCTTTATTTTATTTATTTATATGTAGTGCTGAGTATTGAACTCATTGTCTCACACATAGTAGGCAAGCACTCTACCACTGAGCCACAACCCCAGCCTATGGCTGACCCTTTTTAAAATCAATAAAATGAGAGGGTTTGTTTGTTTGTTTGTTTGTTTGTTTGTTTGTTTTTTAAGGAATTTCAGCCAGTAAATTTCTGAATACTTTGTTACATGGTCACCCTTGGAAGATAGCTTGGCAGTAGGGTATGGTAGATGGAGCCTGGGGTTTATTAAGTGACTACATTTAAAATTACTTTTTTTTTTCCTTTTTTTTTTTTCTTTTAAAGGATTCATCCAGAGATATTAGAGAGGCTCTTCATGAACTTTTATGCTGTACTAATGTTTCAACCAAAGAAGGCATTCATCTTGCGCTGGTAGAGCTGCTGAAAAATTTAACCAAGTACCCTACAGATAGGGACTCCATATGGAAGTAAGGACTTTTCCCTCATTTACTTATCACATTCCAAAATGTGATAAACATACAGTGTTGACATTATTTGAATGATCATTATTGATTGAGGATATAGCACTCAATTTTGCCTTTAATTTAGAAATCTCAGCAGAACACAGTGGTACATGCCTAAAATCTTAGCAACTTGGGGTTTAAGGCAGGAGGATAGTACATTTGAGACTAGTCTGGGCAACTTAGTGAGACCCTGTCCCAAATTAGGCCTGGGATGTAGCTTAATGTGTGTCCCTGGATTTAATCCCTAGATCCAACAAAAAGCAAAAATAAAAAATAAGTTTAGAAACCTCATTCTACATAACCAAACTCTCAGGAGTCTGATTCCTAAAATGAATATCAATTTTAAGTTATTTATTATTTTGTTCTTTCATCTGCCTAGCTTGCTGCATGCTGACTATGCCAGGTTCCGTGGTAGATTTTATAGTTACAGAGAAGAGTCTTATTAGATTTCCTTTTTCTCCTATATATTTTGCACAGTATTATAACCATCATTATCAAGATTAGAGGCAGGCTGACACTTGATCTGCAGACACGGAATGATAATCATTTTCCTCCTAATAATATCTTGTTTTGCTAACTGTTATCAGATTGTTAGTACTAGTCATAAACTTCTATTTGAAGAACTGCTTACATACATGTAATATAAAATGTGTGTTATGGGTGTTTCACATATTTAAATGGACTTTTTGGACGAAATAACTCCAACAGTGTACAGTTTATTGATTTTCAAAAAAATTTGTTACTTAAAGTAGAAAAATTTTGGTTTAAACCAGGTATTTGGAAGATATATATCTATATGTATGTATATATGTATGTATCTATCTTAAGAGATTGTGTGTGTGTGTGTGAGAGAAAGAGAGAGAGAGAGAGAGAGAGAGAGAGATATTGGGGATAAAACCTAGGGCCTTGTGCATATTTGACAATAGCTCTACCACAGAGCTACATTCCCATTTCTCTAGAAGATATATTAAAAGAAAATATATTAAAAACTAAAAATATCATGGGAGTTTGAGTCTTGCTCTAGGCAGCATTTTTGATATCTGGTTTTCTTTTTTGCCATTTGTTCATGTTTGTACAGTCTCCTATAGCTCAATTAAGTATACATTTATTAATTGTCTTCAGGTAGCACTCAGTCATTTGAGGTGAGGCAGATGTAGTGGGGATACACATCTCTGTCAGTAATTGTAGTTCTGCAGAGGCACAGAAGGAATGATTAGTTCTGCTTGATGAAAGGCATTTTTCTAGTAATAAAATAAGATTTGTGGATATTTGGCCACCTATAATATATACCTAAGATTGTCTTTATTGGGTGATTGTAGGTCAAATAGTTTAACGATGTAGTGTTCCAAAATATTTTAGTTACCTATTCTAATTATCATTTAGTTTTCATCTCTTCCCATGAATGATGGCTTTGTTTAGAAATATTAAAAGAGAATATGATAAAGGAGTAAAAGAACAATCAAGAGTGGTGTGCTAAAGATGCATAAAGATGCATAAAGAAAAGTTTTGAAGGAGGTAGTTTGTTTTGTTTGTCTCTCTAATCCACAAATGCTTACTGAAGACTTGTAACCCAATAACTATGGTAGGTACTATGGAGATTTTAAAACTGGAGACCCAGTCCTCAAATAGCAGAAAGAGAGAGAAATAAGAACTATATAGATAGGAAGGTGGATGAGACAGTAAAAATTAACTTATTAACAAGCCAGAATTAAATATGGGTAGCTACAGGGATCCAATAATAGCATTCGTGTTTCCCACTTGAGTTCTGAATAGAACTGGGGAGAAAATAAAGGAATGACCTGGAGCCAAACTGCAACCTTTACATTGTGTCCTAAAACACAGTGAGTAAAAGGATTTAGAGTAGCCAGAATATTAAAGAGTTGATTTCTTTTTACATAGAAGTAAAACATCAGGTTAAGAAGAGTATTCTTCCTAGCAAGATTCAGTGCTTTGGTTGAAGATGCCTTTCATACCTCAGGTAGTCATAAATTTATTCATGGTATTCATTTTATCTCTTTTGCTGATCTACCTACTCTCCAGTCCCTGGTGAAGTATCATCTGCTATGTGATGTTTTCTCTGATTTTAATAATCTCTTCTACCTTTTCCAGGTAGAAAGTAGAGTGTCTTTCATTTGATAGTTCATTACCTTTGTAGTGCTATTTCTGAATCTATGTTCAGAAGCACATCCCAGGAAAAATCAATGTCTGAAAGACCAGTGTTGAAAAGAAAGACTATTCAGTGACCAAAGAATGAAGAAGAGGGAGCTTTCTTACAGTTCAGCTTCTCAGCTCCAGAGGGTTGAGATGGGACAGTTATAGGATAGGAATAATGAGGAAGGGGGGTAGGCTAATAAAGTGGAGAAATATTCCATTCTTTTCTGGGGAGATCTTCCAGGAGTTCATGTGTCACCTTTGTTCAGTCCTTTCACAGTTTAGTATGTCCAGACATGGTGGCCGGTAGGTTGTCTTAGCCTTGAAGGATAAGACTAAGCACGTCTGGGTCAAGTTAACCCTATGTTATGGTTTTGGACAAAACATTTATCAAATGATCAATATGTTTACATGCAGAGCTGAGTAGAATCTCACCCAAAGGTAAGGCAACAAAAGAGACAGACACAATATGAAGACAGAGATGCTCAACTTTTCTTCTTGTTCCAGTTACTCACTGAACATCTTTGAGCCCAAGTGAAGTTAGTGTTTTAGCAAAAGTAACCTTTAGGGCTGGGGTTGTAGCTCAGTGACAGAGCACTTGCCTAGCACGTGTGAAGCACCACTGGGCTCTACTGCACATAAATAAAATAAAGGTCTGTCAACAACTAAAAAAATATTTTAGAAAAAGGTGACCTTCAGGCTCCTGAAGAATAACCTAGGTAGCCATCATCATCATCACCCACATGTCAAAGGCATTATCTACAGCAAAGCTACTGGGAAACTAATAAGCATGCCTTCCTGCATGACCTCCATAATTGGTGATTTTTAAGTTAATTAAGAGCAAGTGAAGCTAGAGGGTTTATTTGGACTTTTCCCCAGTTACAATAATGTTCGTCTTTACTGCAGATTATAAACTCAATGAGGACTTCTGTCTTCATTGTTGAGATTTGTAGTTCTTGTCAATTCAGTACAACTTTTAAACCATAATTTAACAAATAAATATAATAAAATACACAGTTACCTCACTTGTATAATTCTGTATAGCTTGTAAAGGGTTCTCATGTGGTAATGACTAACATTTAGTTCTTACCATATGACAAATACCTTGTTAAATACTTTACATATTTTTTCTCTTAATCTTCATAACAGCTTTATAAAGAATTTTTTTTTAAAAAATATTTTTTAGTTGTTGATGGACTTTATTATTTATTTATTTATATGTGGTGCTGAGAATCAAACCCAGTGCCTCACACATGCTAAGCAAGTACTCTACCACTGAGCTACAACCCCAGCCCCTATGAGGAATTTTTTAAATCCCATCTTCTAGACAACAGAACTACCAGTCCAAGGCTACACAGTTTCAAACCAGGTCTTTAATTTTTCAGAACTCCACCCAAGATATCAGTTAGACTCATATCTTTTGACTGCAAGTGAAAAAAAAAACTGATATGAGACATCTTGAACAATAAAGTCTCATTTTTTACATAACAAGAAGGTTGACTTTAGGAATGATCATTGGACAGCTTAACAGGATTAACACCTGATTGATTTCTCTATAGTTCTTGCTTTTACCTCATAGTTGCAAGATGGCTGCTTCATAAGACAACTCTAAGTACAGAAAGGAAGGAACATTTCTTTTCATGCATTTCCCTTTTTATTTGGTTAGAAAAACATTCTTGAGATGTCCCCCAGCAGACTTCCCCTCTTGTTCCCTTGACTAGAAATGGGTTACTTGCCTCTCAGCAGACAATCACTAGAAAATGAGAAGGGGGATTGCCACTGTGTTTTTAGACCAAACCCTTGGGCTGTGTTTACCTTCTCTGACCAATTTGCAGTCTTCCTGTTACCTGAAGAAAATCAGGGATCTCTTGGCAAGGAAAGTGAGGGAAATAGCTGTTGGTTAAATGGTTTAAATAACTAGTAATATCTACTATACCACCTCTTTTGTCTTCATAATAATCTTTTTTTTTTAATAAATGAATTAACCGAGTTCCAGAATAATTGGATGACTTGAGAATTTCTAATTCCAAATCACATTTTCTGATTCTAATTCCTGGTACTTTCTAAAGTCACTTATTAATTTATTGAAGTGGGTTTTTGTTTGTTTGTTTCAGGTGCTTGAAGTTCCTGGGAAGTCGGCATCCAACCCTGGTGCTTCCTTTGGTGCCAGAGCTGTTGAGCACCCACCCATTTTTTGACACAGCTGAACCAGATATGGATGATCCAGCCTGTATCCTCTGTGCTTATGATGGGTCCCACTGACTTGACTGGCCACTTTGGAATCTGTTTACAGTGTAGCTGTAGTGATCTTGGTGTTTTTTTGTGTGTGTGTGTGTCGGGGGCAGGGAGGAAATCGAACCCAGGGCCTTGTGCATTTGAGGCACGCACTCTACCAACTGAGCTATATCCCCAGCCCTAGTGGTCTGGGTTTTGATTTTTCTATTTCCTTTAGATAAAGAGTTATGTCTGAGAAAGCCTGGTGGTTATTAGTCTCAGCTTTCATTTTTAGTTTCACAGTAATTTTTTTGCCATTAATTTAGCATCTACTACAGTCTACATACTCATTAAATGTTTTATACACTTTATCACTGTTCTTCTAAACAACGTTGCAAGGAGGAAAACAGTTTATAGATGAGGAAACAGGTGTATAGAGTTTAAATGACTCTTAAGAAGCAGATCTGAGATTTAAAGCCAGAAATCTAATGTTAAAGCCTGTGCACTTTCCCCTGTGTCTTACACTGTGTTTAATTTGATCTGCAATAAGGGAGACAATGCCCTAAGCTAGTCTGCATGATTACTCTGTTTCTAATACATAATTAAACCCAGTGCCTCACACATGCTAAGCAAGTGCTCTACCACTGAGCCACAACCCCAGCCCCTATGAGGAATTTTTTAAATCCCATCTTCTAGACAACAGAACTACCAGTCCAAGGCTACACAGTTTCAAACCAGGTCTTTAATTTTCAGAACTCCACCCAAGATATCAGTTAGATTCAACTGGTTTGTGATAGCCTCCTGCAAAATACTATGGGACTGGATTGTTTCTGGTAATGGGAATACATTCACATTAGCATATCCATTCTCTCCTAGGGTTCCTTTTGCTCTATGAGCAGATCCATGAGGTTTAGGGATATTTGTTGAAACACACGGATCAGCCAGATTCCTGGCTGTTAAATGAAGGTATCTGTTGTTTTCCCCTTAATTCCTTTTGTTTCCTTTCATAGTGAGTTTGAGAATATTTTTTAAAGCTTTATATAATTGATACATTAAATAATGCCTAACTATGTGTGTTTCATCTAAGAAAGAACTTATGAAGGTGTATTAATTTGAAAATTCTTCAGAGAGGACTTCTGGGCTAAGTCTTATCACTAATCTCAGAAGACATTTCGAAGTGCTCTGAAATCTAAGGCCCTTTCATATTAAAAAAAATACACATGCGCGCATACACACACACACACACACACACTCCTACACACTCCTACACACTCCTTGGGGAATTCCACCTTTATGTGTATGTAAAAAGCACCAATCAAAAATAAATAAACGGGGCTGGGGTTGTGGCTCAGTGGTAGAGCGCTCGCCTAGCACGTGTGAGGCCCTGGGTTCGATCCTCAGCACCACATAAAAACAAAATAATGTATCCACATAAAACTAAAGATACATAAATAAATAAATATTTTTAAAAACCAAATAAACAAAATAAAGGTATTTTAAAAATAAATAAGTAAACGGGGGCTGGCTGTAGTTCAGTGGCAGAGCATTTGACTAGCATGTGTATGGCACTGAGTTCAATGCTTAGCACTGCTTAAAAATAAAACAAATAAAATAAGGGCATTCTGTCCAAATAAACTACAATTTTTTTTTTTAAATAAACAGTAGAGGAAGAATAGGGGAGAGAGGAGGGAAGGGAAAAGTTGGGGAAAGGAGACTGAAATGGAGTAAATCAACTTCCACGCATGTATGACTTTGTCAGAATGAACCCTACTGTGATGTATAACTATAATACCCTAATTAAAAAAATTTTGAAGCCTATTTTGGGAAGATTCTTTGTGGTTGGAAGATAATATTGCTTATGAATTAAATTTGACTAAGTAACAAGAGATTGCCCCCAAATTTAGCTTAAACAAATTAGTATGTTCATTTTTCTCCAATGCAAGAAGAATCTGGAGGTAAAACTAAAAGTGTTCAGTCCTGTTCCATATTATAGCAGCTTCCATATTATTCTTGGTGATCCAGACACCTTCTTTTCTGCCACTTTTAGTTGTCCAAGATTGTGCTTACAACACTTATTTATCAGGTCCAGGTTCTAGGAAAGATAGAGGCTAACTGGAATAAAATTCTATTAGTTAGGAAAAAGGAAGGGTAAATATTAGGTAAGCACCTTTTAGTCTCTGCCATAGGGAAACATGGAGGCTTTAAGGCATATTTATCTTTTGATTTCTAATTTTTCTCCCATTATAAAATTTGTAGAAAGAAAAGCCAAAGTTATGAAAAGAAGGAACTTCATATTTAAACACCTAAAGTTCTACTAACCAAAGTGATCCTTTTTTCTTTCTTTTTTTTGAGATGATGCCTTGCCATGTTGTCTAGGCTGGTCTTAAACTCTTGGTTCAAGTGATCCTCCCACTTCACCTCCTGAGTTGCTGGGTCTGCATGCACATGCTACAGCACCCAGAGCAAAATAATATATTATTATTTTGATGAATTTCTTTCTTTTTTTTTCTTTTTGTAAAGTTTGGGGTTGTAAATTTGCTCTTGTTATTTTATCACGGTTTATTTCATCAACAAATATTTGAAAATAGTTAGCCACTGCCATGTCCTCTTTTTAAAAAACAGCCTGCTTTTTTAAAAACGTATAATGAAAAATATACAATATTGTAGATTCTTTATAAACACTGTGTGTGTGTGTGTGTGTGTGTGTGTGTGTGTGTGCGTGTTTATTTTTTGAGAATAGGGTCTTGTTGCTTAGTTAGGGTCTCACTAAGCTGCTGAGGCTGGCTTTGAACTTGTGATCTGCCTGCCTCAGCCTCCTGAGCTGCTGGGATTATAGACCTGCACCAACGTATCTGGCAGCACTCATAATACTTGCAGTGCCTAGTACCGAACTATTATCCAAAGGGGTTGTGCCAGGATATATTTTAATAGGCAGTATACCTAGACTTTATATCTTTTTATACACTCAGTAGCATTGGGCATTTAAAAAAAAAAAAAACTTTGGGAATTGGGGTATGGGTGGAGTCTGGGAATGTATCTCCTTGTTTGAATTTGCTTTTCTTTAATTATCAGAAAATCATAGTCTCTTAGAGGGAATTTGGGTACTGGGAAGTGGGGGTGCCAGATTTTGGCCAAGCTCAACTTTTTATACTTGCAAGCTTCCTTAACCCACTTAACCATCAGACATTGCAGTTTTGGTGCTTATTTTCAATGCTGCTAAAACCTGTCCAACAATGCCAGCATTATTCTCAGATCACACCTTCAGACACTATGCCTACCTCCGAGATAGTCTTTCTCATCTTGTTCCTGCCTTGAGGGTATGTTGAAAACATCTCCTTGCTTTTGATTTTTTGGTGCTTTGTGGTTATTAAACAGCAGAGAATTGACTTCATATTCTCTGGAAACTCATTCATTTATTCTCTTTTTTGCTTCTATATTCTTTTTTTAGGTAAGCACATTTTAGTCTCTGCCATAGGGAAACATGGAGGCTTTAAGGCATATTTATCTTTTTTTTTTTAAGAGAGAGTGAGAGAGGAGAGAGAGAGAGAGAATTTTTTTTAATATTTATTTTTTAGTTCTCGGCGGACACAACATCTTTGCTGGTATGTGGTGCTGAGGATCGAACCCGGGCCGCACGAATGCCAGGCGAGCGCGCTACCGCTTGAGCCACATCCCCAGCCCACATATTTATCTTTTAATTTCTAATTTTTCTCCCATTATAAAATCTGTAGAAAGAAAAGCCAAAGTTATGAAAAGAAGGAACTTCATATTTAAACACCTAAAAGTTTTACTAACCAAAGTGATCCTTTTGCTTCTATATCCTTTTTTTTGTTTTTTTCCCTGTTGTTGTTTGCTTGTTTTTTGGGCAGTGCTGGGGATCAAACCAGGGTATGCTAGCTTTACCCCCAGTCCCTATTCTTGGGTTTCCAGTTATATAATATTAGGCAAGAAAAAAAGAATCGGGGACAAGAGGTTAATATTTTAGACTAAAGATAAACTTGTTATATTTGAACAAGTGTTTTCTTTTTTTTTTTTTTTTTTTTTTTATTTATTTTTTTATTGTTGGTCATTCAAAACCTTACACAGTTCTTAATACATCATATTTCACAGTTTGATTCAAGCGGGTTATGAACTCCCAACTTTACCCCGTATACAGATTGCTGTATCACATCAGTTACCCTTCCATTGATTGACATATTGCCTTTCTAGTGTCTGATGTATTCTGCTGTCAGTCCTATTCTCTACTATCCCCCCTCCCCTCCCCTCCCCTCCCCTTTTCTCTCTACCCCTTCTACTGTAAATCATTTCTTCCATTTGTATTATCTTGTCTTACCCCTCCATTACATAGTTCTTGATATATCATATTTCACATTTTGATTCAAGTGGGTTATACACTCCCATATTGCCCCTTATACAGCTTGCAGAATCACATCAGTTTCACTTCCATTGCTTTACATATTGCCATCCTAGTGTCTGTTGTATTCTGTTTTCTTTTTAATAATAAAACATTTTTTTTAATCTAGAGATGACATGTTTTGAAATGGATTATAATGATAATAATAGCACATATTTAGTAAATGCTGTGTGCTGAACAGCTTAAAAGCTGTCTATTTATATTAACTCATTGCAGTTTGGGTAACGCCAAATGATTTTATTTAGAACAATATATGTCTGTGGTTAGAAAATTTAAATTATAGAAGATACAAAATCAAAAGTGAAATCCTCTTTGATTTCCCCTCCCCATCCCTTTCTTTTTAAAAAAAAAATTTATTGTTTATTTTTTGGTTGTAATTGGACACAATATCTTTATTTTATTTATTTTTATGTGGTGCTGAGGATTGAACCCAGGGCCTCCCACATGCTAGGGGAGGGTTCTACCACTGAGCCACAATCCCAGCCCCCCTTTCCTTCTTTCTTTTTTTTTTAGTTGTTGATAGACCTTTAATTTCTTCATTTATTTGAATGTGGTGCTGAGAATTGAACCCAGTGCCTCACACTTGCTAGGCAAGTAGTCTACCATGGAGCCACAACTTCAGGCCTCCCAGCCCTTTCTTGAAAGGCAATCTCTTTAACAGTATGAACAAAAGTTACCATTATACTCATATAAAATATTTTTATAGCATATGATATAAACATTTGGGAATAAGTCATCACTCTTGCATGAAATGAAGAATGAAGTTTAAAGACAAATGTAACAATGATTAATTTTTAGTCCCATTCACAGCAAAAAATAGTATTATACCATAGCTGCCTTTTCTTCTGGCAGCTATGAGTGTATTGGATAGACCATATTTGCATTCTCATATTCTCTCTGCCTTTCTCTTTTATCCCTGAAACCTGCTCCTCACTATAGATGTAGAAGGGGAAAACGTTATTTACAGAACCTCCTGAACTTTTTTTTTGCTTTGTTTGGCTCACATTTTGTTGTTGTTTCTTTTGTTACCACAAACTGAGTCAAAGAACTTGTTGGAGTTGTTGTCCCACTATGTTTGCTTAGTTGCCAGGTAGAAAACTAGTGTCACCAGCGGTCTCTCCCAACATTACACCCCATGAGGATCCTTCCCAGCAGTTCCTGCAGCAAAGCCTTGAAAGAGTGTATAGCCTCCAGCATCTGGACCCTCAGGGAGCCCAGGAGCTGCTAGAGTTCACCATCAGGTAAGTTAGTTTCTGCTTCCTTGGACTACATCAACATTGTCGTTCTCAGCTTGACTGATCTGAACTCTGTTGTTGGTTATTAGGCTTCATTTTCTGATTCTGTTGGCCCATACTCTCACTTGGTTTCGTTGATTTGTGTCAGACTGTGGTTTGAGTTTGTTTTTTAAAAATACTGTTTGTGGAACTGGAGATGCAGTCCAGTGGGGTGTGCAAGGGACTGGGTTTAATCCCCAGACTGCGGGGTGGAGGGGACATATTATGGCTTGGAGAACAGGAGGTACCAAAGCTTTTCTGTTAATACAGGAATTTTCAGAGGTGAAGTAATTAGAGCACAGCCTAATCAGTTCATCCTAGTTTAAATGGACTAACTAGTTGGTAAGTAGAGGCAGGTGAGGCATAGCTAGAGGAGGTAGGTCACTTGGGGCCTGCCATACCTAGAAGTGTTCACCTTCCTTGAGGTTCCTTCCCCTCTCTCTACTTCTTGGCTACCATGAGCAGAGCAACGTCCCTCCACCACACTCTTCCTTCATGAAATTCTGCGTCACCTTTGGCCCAGAGCAATGGAGTCAGCTGAGCATAAACTAAGTCTCTGAAACCATGAGCCAAAATAAACTTTCCCTTCTCCAAATTGTTCTTGTCAGGTATTTTGGTCACAGTGACATAATTAACATAATGCTGTTTGTATTAATGACTCAATTGATGATTAGAATAAAATAGAAATAGTTACAAAGAATCTATTTTTAATTTTTATTTCTTATATATTAGTTGGGGAGGATGACAAATGCCAGATAATAGTGGTTTAATAGGATGACAGTTTAATTCTGTCTTGTAGGCTGAACAGGCATCATGGGTCCAGGCCCATTGTGTTCCCATCTTCTGCATCAAGTAGTCTCTGCCTAACAATTCAAAATCTAACTATCCCCTCTATATTCTAGCTCATAGGGAAATGGAAAGGGCAAGAGAACAACATCATTTCCACTCCACCCTTTTTTTATTTTTTATTTTTTGGGGGCACTAGGAACTGAACCTGTGGGTGCTTAAGCACTGAGACACATCCCTAGCCCCTTTTATTTATTTATTGAAGCAGGATCTTGCTAAATTGCTTAGGGCTTGTTAAGTTGCTAAGACTGCCTCCAACTTTTGATCCTTCTGCCTCAACTTCCAGAGTCTCTGGGATTACAAGTGTGTGAATCCTCCACCTGCTTTTAAAGGCATGTCCCAAAATTTTGCACATTCTAGTCTTGCACTTCCTGTTGACTAAAGCATAAATCCCATGGCCATATCTAGGATCAAGAAGATAATCTTTATTCTGGATTACTGGTGTCTGGTTAGCATTTGATGATTCTATTACTGAGGAAGGAGGGAAGGGAACATATCTGAGAAACAACCAACAGGCTCTGACAGATCATATTAAAATGGCCTGAATAATTTGAAAATAATTGAAGACATTTGCTTTTAATAAAGTAGTATTGTTTTCTCTTTAAAAGATAGAAAAACAAACTGGTACAGTGTTGTACACCTGTAATCTCAGCTACTCACAATCTTGAGGCAGGAGGATTGTAAATTCAAGTCCAGCCTCTGTAGCTTAGTAAGACTCTTTCTCAAAATAAGAAATTAAAAAGGAGGGCCTGGGGTTATGGCTCAGTGATAAAGTGCTTGCCTCACATGTATAAGGCCCTGGGTTCGATCCTCAGTAGCACATAAAAATAAATAAATAAATAGATAGATAAAAGTTATTTAAAAAAGAAATTAAAAAGGAATGGTGAGGGCTGGGGCTGTAGCTCAGTGGTAGAGAGCTTGCCTAGCATGCATGAGGCATTGGGTTCTATCCTTAGGACCACATAAAAATAAACAAAATAAAGGCATTCTGTCCATCTACAACTAAAAAAAAAAAAAGAAGCTCAGTGTTCAAGCATCCCTGGGTTCAATCTCCAATACCAAAAAGAAAGAAGGAAAAATGTGATATCATTTGTAGCTTGGTGGAGATCTCTTTTGATCTTCCCTGTAGAATATTCAGTTATAATTATTAATACATAGAGAAGCAAGCTCTATGCTAGATGCTGATTAGCTAGATAGGATCCTGTCCTATGGGAGGGAGCTCATGTAAGCAAGGTGGACATAGACAAAGAATTATGATGGTAGAAAGCAGTGATTTATGTTTTACTAATGCTCTCCTGTACATCATTGCACTTTCACATGTTTTGAAGCAGTCCAACTGAACCATTCTTCAAGTTATTGACCCTTTTGTTTCAAGTCATGTTGTATTATTCACTCTTGTATTCACTTAGCAGCATTAACTATGGCTTTCTTCTAGAGGCTGAGGATAGAGAGAAATATGAAATGGCCTTTGTTTTTAAGGTATTTACTATTTATTACAGGACCCAGATGAGAAATAATTGACTAGTGAATACTACAGTGGAGAAAAGCATAGGTGCTGTAGAATAGTGGATGAAACTCCCTGGCTTATTAGTGTGGTATTGATCAGGAATGTTTTTAAAAGATCATTTAGCCAGACACCATGGTGCATTCCTGTATTCTCAGCAGCTGGGGAGTATGAGGCAGGAGGATCACAAGTTCAAAGCCAGCCTCAGCAAAAGCAAGGTGCCAAGCAACTCAGTGAGACCATGTCTCTAAATAAAATACAAAATAGGGCTGGGGATGTGGCTTAGTGGTTGAGTACCCCTGAGTTCAATCCCTGGTGCCAAAAAAATGAAAAGAAGACCCTTTAGCTAGTGTGGAATGATGACTGAGCCTGTCAGTTTGATAGTCCAGCATAGAAGAAAATTCAGCTACAGAAAACATCTGAAGAGCCAGGAGACATAAAGGAAAATGGCATCCTCCCAGAACTTCAGTGGTATAGAATAGTGACTGAGCAAATGAGGCTTCCATGGTAGATTGATTTGGGTTTAAGTCTGAGCTCCATCACCTGATACTTGTTTGATCTAAGAAAGTTTGTTGTTTAGAGTTTGTTTATAAAAAACAAAATAGGCTATTAACTAATTTAAAAAGAAAGAAATTTATTATTACAGGATATTACATGATTCACAGAATTGTTGGGAAGACTAAAGAAACACACTGGATTGAATTTCCAGGAATTATTTCCAGAGATACAGTGATTTCCAGAGGCCACCAAGGGAGCTGTCTGTTCTTTCCAGGATCAGAAAGCTGCCTGTTCAGTCAAGAATGTCACTGATAAAGCTACGGGCTCCAGAACCATGTCCTGCACTCTGCCCTTTTCCTCACCCAGCTTTGTTCCCTATGTAATATTCATGAGAGTATATTTGATTGACCAACAAGAATCATATCTGGAACCTTGCTCAAGAGACTCCGGGAAATGCAGTTTTAACTTTGTAGCCTGTGTAGTCTAGGAAAAGTGCATTCATTAGATGACTGGAATCTGTGTGAGTGAGCCAAAGCCACAGTCTGTTCCCCAACTACCAAACTGCTAGTAACCCTGTAAAAACCTGGCATCCCTCATCTTCAGGGAGTGCAGTGGTATAGGCAGGTTTGGGGGCAGAATCCTTCCACTGTGGGTGTGGGTGAGAGTGTGGGCATGAACAAGGGCATGAGAAAGCATGTAGCATGCTGGGGGCACATAGTATACCACGCTCTGGGGAAGCCTTGTAGAGGCTCAAAGGTTTTTTAATATCTACGGTCTCCCTAGCTACTACATCCGGTAGCTCTGGGCCCCAAACAAGGCAACTTAACACAGTCTCACAGGTTAACAAGAAAACCTGCTGTGAACCTGGTATTGCAAATTGATAGTGGTGGTCCCACCAGAAATGATAAGATTTAGTTAAGGGCTGGGAACATAATTCAGTTACAGAGTACTTGCCTAGCATGTGCAAGGCCTGGGTTCACTCCTTGGCACCAAAACATAGCCACACTCATTTGTTTAGTTCTTGTTTCTGACTGCTTTCATGCTGCAATAGCAGAGCTGAATAGCTGCCACAGAGATCATAGAGCCTGTGAATCCTAAAATATTTGCTACCTGACCTTTTGCAGATTATGTTTATTGACTCTACTATAAGATGTGGGGGGGGGTCAGGGTTGTGGTTCAGTGGTAGAACACTTGCCTAGCACGTGTGAGGCACTGGGTTTGTTCCCTGGCACCACATAAAAATAAACAAATAAAATGGAGGTATTGTGTCCATCTACAACTAAAAAAAAAAAAAAAAAAAAAAAAGATATGGGCAGTCCATGGCTCTGGAAATCATGATACAGATTTTTTCTATGTGTTTTGTGAAGTAATGCCTCAATCATAGTTTGTTTTCTTTTTTTTTTTTTTTCTCCCTTCCCCTTCACCATAGTGCTTAATTTTGGAGGCTACTAAATGGAGGTTGTTGGCCCTGAGCCCAGGAAAATAGGCTGTATTTACTGATTTTTCCTTACCTAATTAATCATTGAGGTTTGTCTTTGATAGTTTTATCCTATTGGCACTAAAGCATGTGCAAAATGCACAAAAACTGCATCATTGGTTGTTAGTAGGTGCTCAGTAAGCACCTATTGATTGGAGTTACTTTCATTATCTAAGTTTTACAAAGTGATAGGTATACTGGGATTTGGGGCTGGCAAGACTGATGTTTTGGTGTTGTGGCATTATAATTTGAGTGTATTCTCAGGAGGCTACTCTGAATTGTAGTAGAACTAGAATGGAAAACCAGTGGAGCTGTAGCACTGGGGAAATACTATGCTTTATAGATGTTATTACAAACACAAAGTAATTTGTTAGAAAGTGGCACAACCAGGATTTGAGTCTAGCTTTTGGTGATGTGCAGCAAAGAAGAGGATTCCTCCATGAGGATGAGATTAGATCAGATATCTGGAGTACTTCACAAATTATTATTTCTTCATTTTCCTCCTTTTTTTTTTTGGCGGGGGAGGGGGCGGGTAACTGGTGATTGAACCAAGAGATGCTTTATCACTAAGCTACATTCCCAGTCCTTTTTTGTTTAGTTTGGTTTTGGTTTATTTTATTTTTGTGACAAAACCATTATTATTAATTTATTAATAATTATTAATATTTATTATTAACAAATTAATTTATTGTTGTTAATAAATTATTATTATTTCATTTTTCTTGCAAAAATTGCCTAGGGCCTTGCTAAATTGCTGAGGCTGGCCTCAAACAAACCATCCTCCTGCCTCAGTCTCCCAAGTTACTGGGATTACTGGTGTATGCCACCATGCCTGGCTACAAATTACTATTTCTATAGTTGTTGAAAAGTAAACTGTTAGTTTCATACAGAATGTTCTCTGATGAGGAATGGGGCCATATAGTTGTTGATTTTAGTGTGAAGCAAACTTTACCATCATACTTATGACTCTGTTATCCAAGCAACCATCTGTTTAACCAAACTGATATATCCTGTAGAAAGTCTGCTGTTGTTCAGTGACAGCTCTGAGAAACAATTTTTTTTGGTTTTTGTTTTTTCTGGGACTTGACATAACTACTTTTCCTTCACAAATACTGCCTCCAGGTGTTGGGTTACTCTTCTGTCCCTGGATTATAACAATGGTTCTCCATCACATAGAACAAGATGCAACCTAACCCAATTAGCCCTGGGAAATCTGAACTACTGTACAAAAAGCTGGTCAGAGTTCTCTTTAATTGTAACAGAAAGCAGACTCTTCTTTTGATAGGGCATCAGTAAATACTTGTTGAAGACTATAGTTATGATGGCTTAACCAGGAATGAACTCCTAAGAATTTTATAGATGGCATTTTCTTCTGGCTGTACTTCATCTCCAGATATAAATTTGCTGTCTTTCAAGTGTCCACTATATATCCTCTTTTCTAAGTGCTTTTAAGTTAACATTTCATTTTATTTGAAATTAATTTCATGAGAATTACCCTGTTTTTACAATGAGTGAGGTAACACTTCTGGTGAAGGAGCTGGGGTTTATTTATCCTCTCTGTGTTTTTTGAGCATCTACTATATGCCAGGTACTGTGCTAGGCAGAAAGATTGTAATAGTAAATAAGACAGTCCCTGCTGTGAGGGTCCTTTAGCCTGATGAGGGAGATAGTTAGGTAAATAGGAAATGCAGAATTGCACTTTACATGCTATGGTAGAGGAAACCTAGTGTTCTCTAGAAGAATGGGAGGGGATCCCTAATTCTCCTTGGATGGTCTAAGGTAATGACCTGAAGAATGAATAGAACTTAGCCAAGTGAAGAAGAGAGCAGAATGTACCAAGGACTAGGTAAGCAAAGGCCTGGACTAGACCATAGGTCTTTCTAGCCTTCCATCTAGTTAACAGTTTGTATGAAGTAAAGCGTGTAGTGTGGAATTTGAAATTCAAAATGTTTTGGGACATCATCTCCCTCATCTGTAAATTTAAGGGTACTACATAGCTACTATGTTTTGAAGTTTGTTGTCATGATATGTGTGAAAGTGTTTTGAGAAGAGTAGTCGTATAGATGCTCTTCGACAGTCTGACATTTTGCTTGAAAATTTAAATTAACAGTGGCTCCTTTGACACACTGGACATGCTCTTGCTATTTTGCAAGTAAATCCAATCCAAATTTTATAACTATAATCATATTTTAAGTTCTCTGAGAGTAAGGGTGAATTGTCTTTTAAGGAATTCTGCAGTTATTTATCTGTTGTTTCTCAGGATGTGTAATGATCTCTGATTTCTCAGTTTGGATTTTTGTGTAAGTCCACAAAATAGCTGTTACTGGAAAAAAAATTATTGTTTCAGGAATCATATCATTTTAGTGTTCCATAATAGAGTTGGATTTTTGGAATAAAACATTTCATTTTAATTTGAAACAGATGGATCTTCATATATCTGTAATCAATAGAAATATACTTATTTTATTATGGGAATTCTTTTACAAACAACCCTAAAGAATATGGAGTTCATGGTTTCATCCTTTAAAATCTTCCTATTATTGTGCAACTGTTAATGTGTAAGGAATAGCACCTGTTTTGTGGTCTGGGATCTAGTCCTCTAATTAAAGAGGTGGGAAATAAATGTTTGTAATATGTAACCATCTAGGTGGAAGGATGAAGGAAGGACTTACTTTGTATTTTCTAACATTCTTTGCTTTTATACCAAGCAACAAAGGACAACGTTGTAAATTTAATGCTTAGAGATCAACAGAGTTTGAAGGAAATGTATAACCATAGACAACATTTGATTTGCACATCTAGGGTCTTTTTGACTATGAGTGGTTTTAAAAATCGACTAGTTCGGCCTATTGTGTAAACTTTTAAAAATCACAGTTCATGTAACTTTTTTTATTTTAATATTTTAAAAATTCTGTTTATTGGCATTATGGACTAAGAATTGCTAAAGTGAATATTCCTGGGAGTGGCTCTTTTGTTCTACTAGATAATATCTATAGAAAAATGATTCAGTGTATCTGGTTTTAAGTCTGTTTTGTCTCCTCTGTATTTGATATAGTTCATAAAAAAAATCAAAAGTTTAATAGCTTTTGATTTTTACACCCATAAATACATGAGGTGTGATGTGATATAGTTAACAACAACAACAACAACAAAGCTTTTGGACTTTATAGAGAACCTGGGTTTGTGTCCTGCTTTTGCCCTTTATTAATTCTGGGACCTCATGCAAACTGCTTAAATGCTTGTCTTTAGTTTCATGCTTATTGAAAATGGGATTAATTACAGTTCATGTTGTGAGGATTAAATGAGCCCAAGTAAGGAAACACCTAGCACAGGACAGTGCACACAAAAGGTGCTCTTTGTTCCTTTCTCATAAAAGAGTTCGTAGTCTTCTAATGGGTATCTAGACTGTGGCTTTCTGAGGATGGACATGAAGAGATGCAGAGAGGAAACACTGGGACAGAGGATTTCACCCAGGGCTAACAAGTTTTCATTTTGTACAGTAGTTCAGATTTCCCAGGGCTAATTGGGTTAGGTTGCATCTTGTTCTATGTGATGGAGAACCATTGCTATAATCCAGGGACAGAAGAGTAACCCAACACCTGGAGGCAGTCAATTAACACATTATCAGCTGGTCAGAGTTCTCTTTAATTGTAACAGAAAACAGACTCTTCTTGGGGAGGTAATTCTTCAGAAGTGGAATTGTTCCAGGCTTTCTCTTATAAGAGAGACATCATAAAAAAATGAAAGAGAGAAAAGAGCTGGCCACCAAAATTGCAGTTCACAGGTGTTAGCTCATCCAGCATCTTGCCCTTCATTGGGCTGGGTTCCCATCTGTGAGCAGGTTCTTCAGGACCAATTCAAACCACTTAAACTCACAAAAGGTTATATATACCATAGACACCAATTTCTCTAGTACACTGTAGAGATAGTTCATTCTATGCCTCTTGTAGTGTATCTCCTTCCTGGTATCAAAGTCTGTGAGAGGCAACATTAATTATCATTAATGTTGCCCAGTGAGCATGAAATTAGATAAAGGTACTTAGTTCACTATAGACAGTTTTGTTCAGGCTGCTAAGAAATCTGATATCTTATGCCTGAATTATAGTGACTCGAATCTTCAGATTTCCCACAGTTACTGTTTTAATGCAGAATTTTGATGATGCCATTAAAAAATAATGAGGCAACTTGGGAGGCTGAGGCAGGAGGATTGCAAGCTCAAGGCCAGCCTTAGCAACTTAGTGAGACCTTCAGCAACTTAGTGAGACCCTGTCTCAAAAACTAAAAAGGCCAGGGATGTATCTCAGTAGTAAAGTGCACCTGGGTTTAATCCTCATACCAAAAACAAACAAGAAATAATAAGACAGATTTCTATGAATGCTGAGATGGATTGTTAGTTAACACATGTACATATACATGTACCCACATGTTTATTCCCCTCCCACCAAAAAAGAAGAACAGAAACATACTTTTTGTAGATGTACAGTGTATCTAGAATAATTAAAAAGAAACTGGTTATGGTGTTTGTCACTAAGAATGTGTATAGTATAGTAGGGCAACATGACACAGGTATAGGAAGGGGGACTAAATTAATTGTATATCCTGTAGGATCTTTTGTATTCTGTACCTTACAGGTATAATTTTATAACTTATTACCTATTCAAAAAACCCAATGTTTTAAATCCTCAATAATTCCAGCTCCCAGCATAAACATTTTATGTGTGAACTGTGTTTATTTTATTTTATTTTATTTTTAGAGAGAGAGAGAATTTTAATATTTATTTATTTTTAGTTTTCGGCGGGCACAATATCTTTGTATGTGGTGCTGAGGATCGAACCCAGGCCGCACGCATGCCAGGCAAACGTGCTACCGCTTGAGCCACATCCCCAGCTCATCTTGTTTATTTTTGAGATGGGGGGGGGTCTCAAAAACAACCCAGGTTGTTCCAAACTCCTAGGCTCAAGTGATCCTCCTGACTTAGCCTTCTGAGTATCTGGAACTGTAGGTGCATGCCATCACACCTGGCACAGATATGTTTTTAAATGGTTTCTGTGTATATGTCTATACTTACATACCAGTTAGGATGTTCTAAATTCCAAATATCAGAAAAAACTTCAACTCAGATGAGCTTGCAGTGCTTATTTATGCTTTGCTATGATCTGAATATTTATGTCCCTCTAAAATTCACATGTTAAAATCCTGCCTCCTAAGGTGATGATTTGAGGAGGAAAGGTCTTTGGGAGGTAGTTAGATCATGAGATTAGAGCTCTTGTAAAAGAGGCCAAAGGAAGCTTGTTGATGGTTTCTATGAGGAAGGATGCCTTCACCAGACAGAAAGTCTACAGGCACCTTGATCTTAGACTCCTTATCCTCTAGAACTGTAAGAAATAATTTTTGTTGTTGTTGTTGTTGTTTATAAGCCAGCTTATGGTGTTTTGATTTAGCAGCCCCAATGGACTAAGACTTTGCCTCATATAACCAGAAATTGGAGGTATGATATGTTCAAGTAGCTTATTGATACCATTAAGGACCCATTCTGTTTCTGTCTCTGTGTTTTTCTTGTCCCCAGCATTGGCTTTATCCTAAGGCTTCCCCTGCCCCCCTCCCCTGTGGAGTTTTTGTATGAGTGCCAATGCCAATCAGATCTACAAGCATTCTTGCTTAGTCCACTGAGAGACACCTTGCTCCAAGCATGAATTTGGACCTTTCATTTGGACCAATGAGGGCAACTTAGGTCACATAATCAGAGGGGTGACTTGTACTCACTAGTTTAGTTGAATTAGACTCTACCTGGAATTAGGATTGGGGACATGTTCCTGTGAATAAAATCGGGGTTCATTTAGTAATGAAGAAATGAAGAATGACTAGCTGGGTAACAACCAACAGTCATTTCACCACAATACCTTTTAAAATACCTTTTTAAAAATACTTTTTTTTCTGATAGGGAAAAATGTTTGTTCTTGGTATAAAACCTTGGAAATAGAGTATAGTTGGGAGAAGGCACTAAAAAGCACCCTAATACCACTATCCAGGAAACTGCTTTACTATGTTTTTCTTCTATGTATGTTTTTACATAGTTGAGATCATACACCTTATTATCATTTTGTATTTTAATGCCTGTAGAATATTTCATTGACTAGATGTACCTTAATTTATTTAACAGTTCTGCCACTATTGTATCATTAAGTAATTAACTGAGTTTTTACTGTTAATACTCCATACAAAATGAATATTATGGGGCATAAAGCAGAATATTTCTGTTGATATTACCCTTATGATCTTTTCTCAACACAAAGCTTCTAATAAAAATATTTTACCATATATGTGGCTTTACAAACAATTTTGGTTTCCAGTAGACATGTTATTAGCTTAAACTGCTATAGTAGTGTGAGTGAATTGATTTCATTATAACCATTCCTGTATTTGGTGTTGTCATTTAAAAACTTATGATCAGGGCTGGGATTGTGGCTCAGCAGTAGAGCGCTCACCTCCTACGTGCAAGACTCTAGGTTCAATCCTCAGCACCACATAAAAATAAATAAGTGAAATAAAGGTATTGTGCCCAACTACAATTAAAAAATAAATATTAGGGCTGGGGATGTGGCTCAAGTGGTAGTGCGCTTGCCTGGCATGCGCTCAGCGCTGGGTTCCATCCACAGTACTACATACAAATAAAGATGTTGTATCTGCCGAAAACTAAAAAATAAATATTAAAAAATCCTAACCCTATTCCCTGAGGACCTTAAAAGAGCACACTATACGGATACGGCTACATCAATGATTATAGCAGCACAATTCACAATAGCTAGACTGTGGAACCAACCTAGATGCCCTTCAATAGATGAGTGGATAAAAAAATTGTGGCAGCTATACACAATGGAGTATTATGCAGCACTAAGAAACGACAAAATCATAGAATTTGCAGGGAAATGGATGGCATTAGAGCAGATTATGCTAAGTGAAGCTAGCCAAGCCCTAAAAAACAAATGTCAAATGTCTTCTTTGATATAAAGAGAGCCACTAAGAATAGAACAGGAAGGAAGAGCATGAGGAAAAGACTAACAGTAAACTAAGACGAATGGGGGGAGAGAAAGGAAGAGAGAAGGGAAAACATATGGAAATGGTAGGAGACCTTCAGTGATACACAAAATTATAAGAGGTTATGAGGGGCAAGGGGGTGGGGGGGGAAAAAAAGGGGAGAGAATTGAACAACAGCAGAGGAGGTAGAGAGGGAAGATGGGAGGGGAGGGGAGGGGAGGGGGGATAGTAGGGGATAGGAAAGGTAGCAGAATACAACAGTCACTAATATGCCATTATGTAAAAATGTGAGTATGTAACAGAAGTGAGTCTGTATTATGTATTTGGGGAGTTCAAAACCCAATTGAGTCGAATGTATGAAAGATGATATGTCTTGAGCTCTGTAATGTTTTGAACAATCAATAAAAAAAAAAAAAATCCCCCCTCTCTTTTAAAATTATAAATAAATAAATAAATAGATAGATATTAAAACAAAAAAAATTATGATCAGTCAGTTGCATGTGGACGGCCCAGGCCTATAATCTCTGTTTCTTATTTAGCTGATAATAGGAGGAGCTTAAGTTAGAAGCCAGCCTAGGCAACTTAGTGATACTCAAACAAAACAAAAAAAGGTGGGGAGGGGATCGGGGGAGTAGCTTAGTGGTAGAGTGTTGGCCTAGCATTATGCAAGGTCCTGGGTTCAATCTCTAGAACCAGGAAAAATGACAATAAACTAATAACTAGATGTAAAATGATGAAATGTTTTTGACTTGGTCTTTATGTATGGCATTATTCTTACCTTTTGTTTGGCTTGGATTTTTATGTACTTTAGGGATCTGCAAAGACTTGGAGAACTTCAGTCTGAGTTGGCAGGAGTAGCTGACTTCTCTGCTGCCTATCTTCGGTGTCAACTACTTCTCATCAAGGTTGGTTTGGATTCACTATTTATTTGTTTTTATTGTGATGCTAAGAATGCACTTTAAGTGATCTTGCAGAGTTTGAGGCAATAGGTGAAAAACTTACAATCCTATGCAACCATTTAGCATTGGAGAAATTATGTATTCTGCAGTGTAATTCTATTTGTCTCTTATTAAAGAAATGTTAACTCATAGAGGTATTTGAATTTTTAAATTTTAGGAAAATTCTTTCATTATATAATTAGATTGCACAATCATTTTAATTAGGATCCAAATAATTTTAAATATTTTATATAGTGTGATCAGTACAGAATTTACATAAAATTTAATACTGTTTTCTTGACTGTTGATCCACTTTGTCAGAACTAAAAGGTTAATTTCATTTCCTTTAAAGATCCAACTTGCTGGATTTCATGTTAAGTAGTCAGAAAACATAACATTACACAAAATTGATACCCAAGAAGCTGTTTAGGTTTGCTGAATTAAAAAGCAGTTAAACTAGTTCAGTAGCTTTTAGCTTTTATAGCAGAATTTTTCTATAAATTTAGGCTTAAGATTCATGGGAGTCCTTCTCACTTAATAAAATTTTGTTTTGGTTTTAGTTGTAAATGTTCTTAGTCTTCAAAATAATTAATTATATTGGACCAAAGTCAGAATAAATGGGGGAATCAGAAAATATTTTCTACTGTAACATGTGTAAGTTTGTGCTGTTGTACTTAGAGTTGTTAAAGTTGTGTCTAATCATGTGAAGTTGGGCACATATGCTGAGGAAGATTGGGATTTAAACAGCCCTTATTAAGCTAGACATATTCTTCCAAGTATATGTACTTATGTAAACACTACCATAGGCAAGAACTTTTTCCATCATCTGAAAAAGTTCCTTCATCCTCTTATGCATAGTCATTTGACTTTTCAAAAACACTGTCAGGGGCTGGGGATGTGGCTCAAGCGGTAGCGCGCTCGCCTGGCATGCGTGCGGCCAGGGTTCAATCCTCAGCACCACATACCAACAAAGATGTTGTGTCCGCCGAGAACTAGAAAATAAATAATAAAAATTCTCTCTCTCTCGCTCACTCTCCTCTCTCACTCTCTCTTTAAAAAAAAAAAAAAAAAACACTGTCAGCCTGGTGGGGCAATACACACCTATAATCCCTGCAACTCAGGGGATTGAGACAGGAAGATCTCAAGTTTTAAGATCAGTCCCTGCAATTTAGCAAGATTCTGTTGCAAAAATAAGGAGGGCTAGGGAAGTAGCTCGGTGGTAAAGTGCCTCAGTTTAATCCCCTGTACTGCAAAAGAAAAAAAGACACCCTAAAATAGGACCAGTAACAGATCTACCCTAAGGATATTGTTAAGAAGCAGTGTGTATGAACGCCCTTGGTATTATCTGGTGTTTTAGTCAGGGTCTTAGAAATGTGGTGGTTTTCCTTAATTTGCTCTCTTCCCCACAGAAACCACAAGGAGAAAAAGATCTCTATAGTAGCAAAAGGTAGGGAGGAAAAGAGAAGATATTGTCCCTAAAAGGACCACAAACCTATATTGATTACTTGGTATATAGGGATGGCAGGATAGAGAAGGGGCCTAGACCTAGAACCTGAGACCAGAATGTGTTTAATAATAGGGAAAGGACTGGGGATGTGGTTCAAGTGGTAGTGCGCTGGCCTAACATGTGCGAGGCACTGGGTTCAATCCTCAGCACCACATAAAAATAAATAAAGATATTGTGTCCACCTAAAACAAAAAAATAAATATTTTTTAAAAAATTATTTCTGGCTGGGGATGTGGCTCAAGCGATAGCGCGCTCACCTGGCATGCATGCGGCCCGGGTTCGATCCTCAGCACCACATACAAAGATGTTGTGTCCACCGAAAACTGAAAAATAAATATTAAAAATTTAAAAAAATGATTTCTATAGCCATTGAGGATCTTTATGAAGAATTATACTATAACTTTACATAATACTTATTATATAATAATATATACTTATAAAAGTATCCAAAATTATACTCTGGCTATGACTGTATCAAAATATGCATATGATAAATTATTACAGTAAATATTTAAGAAATTTCTTTAGTCTGTAGTCTAGATCTATCTACCACTGTCCAATATGATTCTACCAGATATATGTGAATATCGAACACTTGAAATGTTAGTTCAAACTGAGATGTGATATAAGTGCAAAATACTTGTTGCATTTCTTAGACTTACTATGAAAAAACAAATCCCATAAACTCTCTTACAAATCTCACAAATTAGTTTTTTGGTACCAGGGATTGAACCCAGGGGTGCTTAACCACTGGGCTGCATTTCCAGCTCTTTTTATATTTTATTTTGAGACAGGGTCTTGCTAAGTTGCTGAGGCTGGTCTTAAACTTGTGATCTTCCTGCCTCAGCCTCCCAAGCTGTTGTGTGCACCACCAGGCCTGGCTCACAAATCATTTTTTTATACCTTTATTTTGTTTATTTGTTACATGGTGCTGAGGATCAAATCTAGATCTTCGCATGTGCTAGGTGAGTGCTGTACCACTGAGCCACAACCCATCCCATCTCAATTCATTTTTAAAAGAATTACATGGTGAAATTAGTTAAATAAACTGTTAAATAAACTGCTGAGTTAAATAAACTGTTTTTAAAATTAATTTCACCTATTCCACTTTTTAAAATATGGCTACTAAAAATTTAAAATTCATATGACTCACGTTGTATTTCTGTTGGACAAGCTTATTCTGAGTTTTCTGTAGTGTCATTCAATTGCATATCTGTAATTAAGATGATTCTTAGCAATAAGAGTCTACAGTAAAAGTCAAATGAGAGTTGGTGTCATGTGGAGATTATAGGTGAGTAGAAAGATGGAAGGTAAAATTTGTTGATCTTAGTGATGTTGAATGTAGAAAGATTGAGAAAATGAAGAATTCAGGAAAGTGGCTTGATTTTAGTTTGGGTATATTGATAAGGTCATGGCTTTTCAAAGGCTAATGAGGAAGGAACAAAGAAAAAAGAACCACAGTCATGGGAGAAGGGTCTAGGTGGCTCAGTTTAATCCAGTGACTAACTTGGTGGGAACAGGAGGGCCCAAAGCTGAGGAAGCTGACTTGTTTGTACATTCTGGTGAGGCTTTCATGGCTCCTATACTCTGATTCCAAGCATGGATCTGAAACACAGGGCCTTTGGGCCAGGAATTGGATCGAATAAGCAGTTCCTCTAGCACAAACTGTTGGTCTCCTTTTTCTCCATTTTAAATAGAACTTATTGACTTTAAATAATAAAATTAATGGAAAATTCTTTCTGATGGTGGATTTTCAAAGCAAAAGTACAAATCAAATGATTTGTCTTGTTTTTGTTTTTGGTACCGGGGATTGAACTCGGGGGGTACTCAACCACTGAGCCACATCCTCAGCCCTATTTTGTAATTTATTTAGACACAGAGTCTCACTGAGTTGCTTAGTTCCTCACAGCTGGCTTTGAACTTATGATCCTCTTGCCTCAGCCTCCCAAGTCATTGGGATTACAGGAATGTACCACCACCTGGCTTGTCATTCTTTCTGATCTCTGTGTTCTGTTCTTATTTATCTGGACAGGCCTTGCAGGAAAAGCTGTGGAATGTGGCTGCCCCTTTGTATCTAAAGCAGAGTGATTTGGCCTCAGCAGCAGCAAAACAGGTAAGTTTATTGAGACCTTCTTCTCTCATAAGAATTATCTAGTCCAAGGAATAGCCAGAAGCTTTCCTATGGTTCCATACCTCTACTGTAGCCTCCCTTATTTCAGGCTGTGATAGATAGAAGGTAGCAATAAGAAAAGCCACACAGTCGAGCATGGTGGCACACACCTGTAATCCCAGTAGCTCGAGAGGCTAAGGCAGAAGTATTTCAAGTTCAAAGCCAGCCTTAGCAACTTATCGAGGCCCTAAGCAACTTAGTGAAATCCTGTCTCTAAATAAAATATAAAAAGCGCTGGGGAGAGCTGGGGTTGTGGCTCAGAGGTAGATCTCGCCTAGCATGCGTGAGGCACTGGGTTCGATCCTCAGCACTACCTAAAAAAATAAATAAATAAAAAATAATAATAATAACGTTTAAAAAATGCACCAGAGATGTGGCTTAGTGGTTAAGATTCTCTGAGTTCAATCCCTGGTTAAAAAAAAAAAGAAGAGGGGAGGGGAGTTGAGAGCATTAAGTGGCATTTAATTTTATTTACCTCAAGTTTATGTCTTTCAAGCTTTGAGCAGTTCCACTCATTCATAAGTTTTGGAACTTAGAGAACCCCTATGGGTCTTTCTTTCCAGATTGTGAGTCTATTTATGATCCAGTAACTATTGATCCATTAGAAAGCTAATGATGTGACTAATTATTACATTATAGTTCACTAAATGAGTTCAATCCTGTTCTCTTAATTAACCCTTATAGGAATGCCATTAGATAGGAATAAGGATCTAGTCCATTTTACAGATGAGGCAGTTAGGACTTAGCAAAGTAGAACTCTAGCTAGTAGAGTTAGGACTTGATATTCATCCCAAATCTGCTGATACCCCAAATCTGTTTTCTTTCTCCCTTATTACCTGATCTTTCAAATCTCAAGTCTGATCCAGACTCCCTCTCAAATCTGATATTTGGTGTTTTGAAGGGAAATGGAATTTAATGACAAGAAGCAATACTGAGCCATGTTGGGAAGGTAGAGACCAGGGAGCAATAGTTTGGAAGGAAGAGATCCATTGCTGTATACCAGATCCTGTGCTAAGTACTTTCCAAGTCCCATTTGATACTGGAAGTTTTCCCATGTTGGTGTTATCTATTCCTTGTTTTTACATAGGGAAACTTAGGCAACATGTAATTAAGTAACTGGTTTTACTCTCAGTTGTAGGAGGGCCTAGAATCATTTCTCTAACCCCGAAGCCTTCTGAGGAAGGCAAGCACAGAAGGTACAGAGAAGCATCATTTGGAGAGAAATAACTGATTTGGATAGAATTGAGCAAGAACTTAAATACACTGGGCTTGATCTGTGCTCATAGTCACTTTTTGTTTTGTTTCTTTTGAGGGGGGATACTGGGGATTGAACTGAGGGGCAACTGGACCACTGAGCCACATCCCCAGCCCTATTTTGTATTTTATTTAGAGATAGGGTCTCACTGAATTGCTTAGTGCCTCACTTTTGCTGAGGCTGGCTTTGAATTTAGTATCTTCCTGCCTCAACCTTCCAAGCTCCTGGGATTACAGGCATGTGCCACTGCACACAGCGATAGTCATTGTTTTCTACAGTTATTCGCTGTCCCATCTCCCTCAGAGAGACAATGCCGACAGCACAGGTTGTCTGGATGACTGACATGCTGTTAATGGTTCCTAATGTTTCATTCTTGGAAGGCTTATCTTGGGGAATGGGTTTCTGTCCATAGTACATACAGTTAGTCCCTGATTTACAAATGTTGCACCTATAATTTTTGACTTTATGATACTGCAATAATATGTGTTCAGAAGAAACCTTACTTTGGATTTTGAATTTTTATATTTTCCTGGGCTAATAACATGCAGGATGATACTCTTTTTACTGGTAGTAGAAGTCTATAGTCAGACATGATCAGGAGGGTAAACAGACAATACCCTACCATACTGTGTAGGTGTTACTAAACTAGGATATTTGGTAGATTAGGTGTGTTAAATGCATTTTTGACTTATGATATTTTCTATTTTTGGTGGGAGGGTTGCCAGGAATTCAACAAAGGGGCGTTTAACCACTGAGCTACATTCCCAGCACTTTTTAATATTTTATTTAGAGATAGGGTCATTAAGTTGCTTAGGGCTTTACTAAATTGCTGAGGCTGGCTTTGAACTCATAGTCCTCCTGCCTCAGCCTCCCAGGCTATTCAGATTATAGGCATGTTCCACTGCACCTGGCCTTAACTTATGATATTTTCAATTTACCCTGGGCTAATTGGGACATAATCCCATCATCAGTCAAAGAACATCTGGTATTTATTTGTTCTCATAGCACAGAGAATTTGGTGTAGGGTAATGAAGTAGTTTGCAATTTCATCAATAGGTAAACTTTCATATCTTCATATCAATTAAGATGCTTTTACTACTAGATGAAAGTCTCTTTCTTCAATTGACAAAATAATTTATTTTCTTTTCACAAGATACACTATACTGATTTTACTTTGTACTTTAAAACATTAGTTCAGAATTAAAGCATAGACATTTTTCAAAAATTTCACTTCAGAATTTCACCTAAGAAAATGGTTGTCTGAAGAAGTCTGTACTACTCTCAGACTGATATTTTTACTGACTATTAATTACCTTTTCCTCATAGATCATGGAAGAAACCTACAAAATGGAGTTCATGTACAGTGGTGTAGAGAATAAGCAAATAGTGATTATACATCACATGAGACTTCAGGCCAAAGCTTTGCAGCTTATAGTAACTGCACGAACAACTCGAGGGTAAGACTGGGGTGACATTTTCCTTTTAGAGATACTTCCAAATGTGCTCAGAGATCTCATCATGGTTAATAATCAGTAAACTGAGATTTAGGAAAGATTAGCTATGGGACATAAAATCTATTCATTTCTTTCCCAAGATATTTCAAGTGCTATTCATGAGTTAGAATAGATCCTTGGAAATCCAGTCATGTCTCTCTTGCTAAAAACCCTTCACTGACTGTCCATTACCTACAGCATAACACAGGACTTCATATGGCAACAAAGAACATTCTGTATGTTTCTGCACAATTAGATGTCTTTAAGAATTTAGTGCCAGAAACCACTTTTTATCTTTGGAAGGGACTAGTAAGCTTTCTCTCCAGCAGTAAAGATGAGTAAGAAGGATGTAATGTGAAGTCAGATTACCTTTTTCAAATCCAGACTTCTTTACTTACTAGTTATTTGATTAAGGACAGATCTCTGTGCCTTATTTCCCTGACTGCAAAATGGCAGCATCTATTTCATGGGAATTCTGTGAAGCATAAATGGAAAAATATGTGTAAAAACGTTTAGCATGATACATAATAAGAGCTCAGTATGATAGTAGCTATAAGACTTTCTGATAATGGGAATTGCCATAATTTATCCATTCTAAGATGCATACATTTTCTTATTATAATTTCTCTGAAATCTGGTAATTTGATTTAATCTTTAAGATATCCACATACTCATTTCTAAAAAGTTTAATCCCACTGTGTCCCACTTATAACTGAGAAAAGAGAGGTACATGTGATAGTATCTGTATTTTTTATTTTTCAGATACAACAGATGTATGCAGTTAAATATAATTGTTGTAAAAAATTAAAACATTGAAGAATATGTGAAGTTTCCCTGGCTATGCACCCCTATAAAACAGCTGTAATTTCATGTGTATATTTCCAGACTTTTCCCAAGCCATATTAACAGATGTAGATTATAAATGTGTGTGTATTAATGTTAATTGACTTATAGTATACTTTACTGTTCTACCTCCTGTTACTTTCACACTACAATATGTTGTACCTATCTTTCCATGTCACTAAAGATAATGTCTTTGATCTTTACTTATGCTATATTATTTTATAATTTCTATTTTTATACGTTCTTGCTTATTTTGTCACTTCTTGTCCCCCCCCAATGATTGATTCTTTTTTTTTTTTCACCCACCAGGGGTTTATCTATACCGATTCTCACCTAGTCAGGTGAGAGGCAGTAGTGCATTACTGTTAAAACTATGGTGCCATGTTGCTTGCCTTCAGATCTTACCTTTATACTTTGCAAATTTAGTGACCTTGGACAAGTTATTTAACACTTCATTCATTTGTTCCCATAAATTAAATAGGGATAACCAATTAATTACTAGAACCTACCTCTCATGGTTATTGTAAGAATTATTGAATCTTTTTTTTTGCTAGGGGTACTGGGGGTTGAACAGAGGGGTGCTTAAATCACTGAGCCACATCCACAGCCCTTTTTATTTTTTTATTTTGAGACAGGGTCTTGCTGTGTTGCCTAGGGCTTTTCCAATTTCCTGAGGCTGGTTTTGAATTTGCAGTCCTCCTGCCTCAACCTCCCAAAACACTGGGATTACAGGTGTGTGCCACCATGCCTGGCAGGATTAGAGTCATTTTATGTAAAGCCCTTAAAATACTGCCCATCACATTCATTGTAAACACTTGGCTAATATTATTTTTATGTTACCTAATATTAGTTTTAGTGATACTATTATTACTCTTCCCACCCCGCTCCCCCAGTACTGGATATTGAACCCTGAGTCATTTTACCATTGAGCTACATCCCCAGACCTTTTTATTATTTTTTTGAGACAGGGTCTCACTTAGTTGCTGAGGCTGGCCTTGAAGAATTTATGTTCTTCCTGCCTAAACCTTCCAAGTCATTGGGATTAGAGTATTCTAACATTTTTAATAAGTGCATTGTTCTGATCACCTCTCTATCTTTAAGGTGAAAGTTTTACTTATTTGTCTTATATTGTTTAAATAACTTGGAATTTCACTTTGGCTTCTTGTGTTTTATAGTATATCTTATTTTAAGAATGCTTTCTTAAAATATTCATTAATCATCATAAATTTATAAGACTATATGAGTTCTATATAACCTTATAAGCTTAGCTCCAATTTGCCCACCACTATTCTTTTCATATCATAATTGCCATTTAAAAATCTCTTATTCTAATTTTTTTTATTTGACTAAAAATGTACTAAGTATACTCAATTCAACCTTCCATTTCTGAAACTGCCTTTCTTTAGATCTCATACATAAGTGGAATTCTTTTGGAACACTGAAAATATTATTGAGTTGCCTTTTAGTGTTTAATAGTACAGTTAAGATGTCTGATGCCAATCTGCTTCTCTTTCCTTTTTAGATAGCTAACTTTTCTTGGCTCAAAGCTGTAAATTTTTCTTTTTCTCTTCAGAATTCAGAAATTTCACCAGGATATGTCTAGGTATGTTCTTTCAATATTGTTGCTGATTCTTGTGGGACTTTGAAGTTTCAACTTTATTTTTAGCTACCATTTTTTTCCTACCATTATTTCATTATTATTATTACTACTTCTTTTGCCACTTCTTCTGTCCACTGTAGTTTCTCATAATGGATTTTGTGTCCTTTGGAGCCATTTGCTCTGTGTTTTTTCTTTTGTAATTTCAATTTCTTTGTTTTTTCTAATATTTTATCACTTTAGTTTTCATCATTGTTCATTTTCATTTTTCATTCACTGTTCAGTTTGATTTTATTATTTTTTATTTCTAAGTGTGCTTTCTTCTCTCCACTGTTTTATAGCTATTTCCTCTTGCAATGCAATATTCTTTCAAATCTTTTAGTTCTCACTGAGGTTACTTATTAGAATTATTTTAAGAAAAAGTTTTCTGTGCCAGCTTTGACTTTATCTTATTGAAATCTACTTGGATTTCTTTACAGCGCCTGATTTTTCTTTATAACTCAGTATTTTTTTCATATTACTTGCATACTTAGAAATGAAAGTCTAAACTAATTTAAATAAGTAATTGGAATAGCTCCCCAACAGCTGTAGGTCAGTGTTTAATTTCCCTTAGTGAGTTTTATTCACTGCTTTCCTTCCTCACCTCAAGGAAAAAGTGGGCATTCTTAATGGTAGAGACCTACTTCATATAGCATGTAGGTGAAGCTATCTGCTGTTTTGGGATTGGGGGAGAGTTCCCAAATATGTTTATATTTTGCTGCTCGGAATCATTCTAAGCTAAGGCTTTATAAGCAGGTCAAAAAATGTTACTTCTTGGCCAAATTGCTTTCCTATGTGCCCAGGCATGGCTGGAATTCTCCCCTTCAGCCTCCTCGCTCCTTGCCAACTTTGGTGGATTAATCTTACTATTAAGTTTCAGTTCCATTTCTTAGGCTGTATCACTTAAGAAAGTTTCAGGTAGTACACCTGGGAATATGGCTTAGAGGTAGAACACTTGTATGTGGCATGTGTGTAAGTCCCTGGGTTCAATTCCCAGCACTCCCTCCCCCCCCAAAAAAATTTAAGTACTACCTTTCTTGGAAAAGAATTTACATAAATGTTGCTTAGAGAATAGGTTTCCATTTGCCATTTCCCATTTATTCATTCAGCGAATATTTAGTGACTGCTGCTTTGCCAGGAAGTATATGATGAGGAACACAAAGTCCCTATTGTCACGGAGCTTACATTTTAGTAGAAAGTCTAAACCAGTTTAAGAACCTTGATACCATTCTCTAATATATTTTATTAAAGAAAGGGTTTTTGTTTTTTCTTGATTGGAACTTGCTTTTCCAGTGAATAATCAGTAAATGAATATAAATGGGAAGTTCATGTATTAATTACATACAAAAAAGATAAAGAAAATACACAAAGTTATGATGAATTTTATTGGTCTAGCATGTTGCCTGGATTACATAGGTATACAATGGATTTTTACTGAAATGAAATACTCTACGAGGCTAAAGAAGCCAAGATAGGGCTGGGATTGTGGCTCAGCGGTAGAGCCTTGGCTTAGCATGCATGGGGCCCTGGGTTTGATCCTCAGCACCACATAAAAATAAGTGAATGGGGGCTGGGGATGTGGCTCAAGCGGTAGCGCACTCGCCTGGCATGTGTGCGGCCCAGGTTAGATCCTCAGCACCACATACAAACAAAGATGTTGTATTCGCTGAAAACTAAAAAAAATAAATATTAAAATTCTCTCTCTCTCTCTCTCTCTCTCAAAGAAATTTAATAAAAACATTTTTAAAAAATAAATAAATGAGTGGAATAAAGGTATTGTGTCCAACTACAACTAAAATAATAATAATAATAATAAAAAGAAGCCAAGGTAGAGGAAGAAAGATAGTCTGTGTCTGGGGGTAAAGAAGTAAGAAAATTTGTTCCCCTTCTGCGTGAGACTTTACCTTTGATTAACTTTTCATCTGTTCTCTGGAATTCTGATAGTGCCAACTATATAGGCCATACTGGTGTAGAAAAATTGATCTCTTAGTAAATTATGTAACTAGAAGTATAAATGAACTAAGTTTCGTGATATAGATATCATCACTCTGGGCTTCACAGAATGCAGTGATTCTTTTATCTGGACATAGCTAATACAAGGAAGCTACACCTACATTAGCACCTATGGAGCATAAGACTTTTAAGCTAGGATGGTCTCCTTACCTGCATTATGTAGATCTTTTCTCTTTGAACCCAAGCTGTCAGCTACAGAATCAAAACTCCAGGACTCTTGTGTGGACTCAAGGACTCCTGCACAAATGGGACTTGATGCTACAGTGTTAGGGGTTGTGCTCTTGTCAGTTAGCCTTAGAGTCCAGTGCCAAGTGTGGCCTATGATAGTCTTTGATTTTGAGTCTGTCTTTAACCTAATGAACATTGAAGTCATTTAATTGGGCCTCCAGAATCCTGACAGTTATTTTTCCCCGAGATCCATTAGGAGTCCTGTTACTCTGAGAGATCATTTTATAATGTAATATACTCTTTCTCCTTTCATGAATGCTTAGGTTTCTGGGACTTCTGGATCACACTCTTTAGTTTACAGATCTCACATGCAAGTTGCTTATTTACTTTGCATTTCTTTTCTGCAGAGTTGACCCTTTATATGGGATGTGTGAAAAATTTTTACAGGAAGTGGACTTTTTTCAGAGGTGAGTATTTCATAACTCCTCTGGCTTATTAAATTTTGGTTATGCAGAGAATAACTTAACAGGCACCAAGAGTGATCACAAACCAGGTTACTTGGTTTAGCCCATGCAGGCAAGCTATTATCTATGATAGTACGCCGTTATTTGATATTTTCTTTAATTGTGTGTAAACTTCTTTGAAGATAAAGCTTCAAAATTAAATGTACAACCAGATAATTAAAACATTAGGAATTGTTTGGATTCACCTCTCAGCTGGGCCATAAAAATACCAGTATTATAAAGAAAACTCATAAACTGGTTGAAAGATCACACTTTTCATATTTATTTATAATCTACAAAGAATTGTTCCATAATTCTGTAGGTAAGTTTTATTCTGTAGGGTAGATATTTTTCTGTTTGAAGTGAATTAACAGATTCAATAGATGAGTGGGAAGGCTTGGTGAAGAAAGTGAGAGTTTAGGAAAAGACCAAACTTGTGGTGCTGGCAGTATATGCTTTTAAAGGAATTTATTAAGTCTAATAGTTATTTCTTCTGTCTGCTGTTCCTGCCCTCTTGAACTGAGGTTTTTATGACCCTACGCTTCTCATTCTTTTTCCATTTGATGATAGCTTCCTGTAGGACTGGGTTGCATTACCACCATTCACCAGCAGGTGTTGCTCTTTAGTAAAAGGTACAGATTAGCTTGGCTCTGTGTTAGACCTCTGGATTCAAATATGAAATTTAAATTCATGTCTTACTTTTGGTTTTAGATACTTCAGAGTTTATTTTTGCATACTTGGGTTAAAGAGGTTTAGGGGAAGGTTACAGCTTTAAGTTGCCTAAGTTCTTCACCTGTTGTTAACTAGAGCTGCATATTTCTTAATTCAGCCTCAGAGGTCCTCTGAAGATATCATCCCTTGAGTGAATTTTTTTTAGCTATCCCCTTCCAAGAGGCAGAGTACTATGGAATCAATATGAGCTGGGAATAAGTTTCTTAATATTTCTGAGTCTCAATGTAACATCATCCTCTCTGAATCTCAGTGTTCCTATTGCTTGAATATAAGCTTCATTAAAACAGTTCATTTCTTCTCCTTCACTTGCTATTATATTTCCAGTACCTAGAATAGTACTTAGCACTTGATAGGTTCTAAAAACATATTTGTTAAATTAATTAAAGGATCTGTAAGAAAAAATAATTTTAACAGTGCACAGGTTTGCTGGAAGGTTTAAATACGGTCATATAAAACATTTAAGTGTATGTTTGACATACAAGCAGTTTCTTACGATGAGCATAACATTAGGGCATAATTATCTGAATACCTGTCTGTTATAGTTGTGAACTTTGAGCTCCTCCCACGTTAACAGTCGACCTACTTCAGGGGTTGGCAGGTGTCTGAGGCTCAGCCTGTGATGAATGATTGCATAGTCAGTTGCTTCTCTTTATTCCTCCAGGTGTTTCATCGCCGATTTGCCCCATTTGCAGGATAGCTTTGTGGATAAACTTCTTGACCTTATGCCCCGACTCATGACATCCAAACCTGCTGAAGTGGTCAAAATTCTACAGACCATGCTGCGTCAGAGTACTTTCTTGCACCTCCCGCTTCCAGAGCAGGTCAGGGTCTACATCCTGCCCCTTCAGACCAAATCTGTCCAGATATGAAAGCTATCTACTGTGGTGAGCTTCTTTTATCAGTGGAGCAGCTGCTAAGCCCCTTCCTGTGATTGGCTCCTGCATAGCCACCTATTAGATACTAAGACTGTTTTGTTACCCGAGCTTGACCTGGCATTTGAGTCATCATATTTTCTTGTTGCTTATAGATCCATAAAGCCTCTGCTACCATCATTGAGCCAGCAGGAGAATCAGATAATCCTTTGCGGTTTACATCTGGGTTGGTGGTGGCCTTGGATGTTGATGCAACCCTGGAACACGTGCAAGATCCTCAGAACACTGTGAAGGTCCAGGTCTGTTAGGTTTTGGTTCATATGGAACTTTAGAGTGACCTTATATTGAAGCATTTAATTTTAGTATCCCTTTTTATCTAAGAGGTTGAAACCGGGAAAGGAGAAGAGGTGGAAATGAACCCTTGTGGAAAAGAGCCTGGGCTTGAAACTGTGCTGCTGAGCAACTCTTACTTGGTAGAGCAAGTTAGATTAAACTCTAAGCCTTATGGGCTGGGGTTGTGGCTCACCAGTAGAGCACTTGCCCACCATGTTCGAAGCCCTGGGTTTGATCCTTAGCATAACATAAAAATAAATAAATAATTTAAAAATTACAAAAAACTCTTAAGCCTCATACAACTGACAAATAGAAATAGTTGCCATTGAAATGGAATGACGTATATTAGGTCCCCAGTACCCAGCAAACGTTTAATGAATGATCTGGCCCTTTCTATTCTATAACATGAGGTTAAGATGTGATCCTTTTTAATACCAACCCCACTCTTCCTATTCCCCCCAAAAAAGCCTGGGCACAGAGGTACTCACCTTTACTCAGGAGACTAGGAAGGGAGCATTGTTTGAGCACAGGAATTCAAGGCCAGCCTTCGTAACATCTCAAAAAGTAAAAAGGAAAAAAAAAGACTTGATATTTTATTACAGCAATTTGTAAATGACAAGTCTTTTTCAGGCTTTAGGTATATAGGTAGGTCAACTGGCAAACAGAATGTATGGGTGGGAAAAAGCAATCACTAGGAAATATTTTTTCCCAAGTTAGATATATTAGGAACACATGAATGATATAGTAGATCTGCTAATCAATTCACATTTTACACCCATCCATCCTTCCATCCATTCGTGCATTAGTGCTTATTCTATCACACATGCTAAGTGCTGTAGTTGCCAAGTAAATATCTGATAGTTCTGCCTACAATCCCAGCAGGAGGCTGAGGAAGGAAGATTACAAGTTCAAGGCCAGCCTCAGCAACTTATCGGGGCCATGAATAATTCAGTGAGACCTTGTCTCTAAATAAAATATTAAAAAGAACTGGGGATGTGGCTCAGTTCACTCCTTAGTACCAATAAATAAATAAATGGATGAATGAATGAATGAATGAGAATATAGCTTAGTAAAAAGTACCCCTGAGTTCAATCCTCAATACTATCCTCTGCCCCCCAAAGAAGTCACAGTTCTTGCTCTTAGGATGCTCACAGTTGCATTAGGAGACAGACAAATGCATGGGCAATTATGAAACAAAAGTTCAGTGATTAGATAAATTAACACCAGAGAAGTTAATATGATTACTGTGATGGAGGCTAATAAAAGGAACTGCTTTGTGGAGATGCTGGCGTATGGTGGGATTTAAAAGGATGATAACAACAAAGAAGGGCGAAAGGAGGTGTTCTAGACAGAAGGTGTGAGTGCAAACAGGGGTGTGGGCACTGGCAGTAAGTACAATCAGAGGGCAGAAAAATAGTCTGGAGCACACAGGGAAGTCTTCTTGAAGGAGGTAAGGATGCATCAGGCCTTGAAGATGGTATTTTTTGGCTATGGTGACAATAGGAGAACATGACTCTGACTTCCCAGCAGGAATTTTACAAATCATGAGACCTACAGAGAATTAATTCTGTGCTAGCTCTGAAGTTGTTCTGCATTGCCCCCCACCCCTGCCACCCCTTAGTGTTCATCCCAGCTGTTCTTTAGAATCTCAGCATTAGAGAATACTGATGAATAATCTGCAGCAATTAAATCAGAATCCTCTGAGCTCATAAGTGATATTTTTCAAGAGTTTATAGGTAATTCTTTTGGGCAGTCAGCAATTCTAATGAGAAGCACTGTTTCACAATGTCCCTGAAAAAAAGTTTCCAGACCAACTAAGCATAAATGAGGTTGTAGATAGTCTAGCAGATGACCCTTAAATAATCTGTCTCCTGAAAACTCCCCTTTGTAGCACCTCCCCTGCAGGCGTGGGCAAACTGATGCCTCTGCTGGTGGGAGCTGGGACTCTCTCTGCCCTGTCAAGCAACAGCTTCAGTGGTTTGAAAGTGCTGTAGAGTATAACTACCATACCCTGCCATCTCCTTTGTTCTGTATAGGTACTGTTTTAAGTATAAGACATATAGCAGTAAATATGCCTCAGAAAATATATGGAGATTACATTTTTTTAATATTTACTTTTTAGGTTTTTTTAAGATAGACACAATATCTTTATTTTATTTTTATGTGGTGCTGAGGATCGAACCCAGTTCCCCACACAAGCCAGGTGAGCATGCTACCACTTGAGCCACATCCCCAACCCCAGGAGATTACATTCTTTATTAAAAGTATGTTTGTTTTTTAAAGTAGGCTTTCTAGGAACTCCATTTAATAACATTTCTTAGCCTAGTGCAGGTTACTATATTTTACCTAATGCTGATAGGAGATGCAGTTTTTAGTTGTTCCTGAAATTCAGAATATAAATCATACTGTCTGTTTTCTTCTCCTGACCTCCATGAGCCACAGCTTTCTCAGTTGCCCTCTTGGGCATAGTAGAGGAATGAAGGAAAGCTTCCATCAGCTTTCTCACAGAGGAATTGAAGCCTTTCACCAAGAGCAGTTTTGTTGAGAATGCTGGGAGGTTCTTCTACCTTTGTTATTTTCCTTCTCTTGCTCATCCCTGTGTCAGCCCTTCTCCACCCCTCTTTTTAAAAATTAAAGCCCACCTACTTATCTCTAAAGATAACAAGGATCAGGAAGCTGGGATATTGGACTTTTCTGCTGTCATAGGTTTGAGGCACAGAGCCTGGAAGTAGATTGAGGAGAAGCAGCTTAAGGAAAGAAGGGTAACTGGATGCAATGGTGCATGTCTGCAGTCCCAGATTCTCAGGAGGCTGAGAAAGAATCATTTGAGCCCAGGAAATTGGGGCTGTATTGTGCTCTGCCTATCAGTTGTTTGTACTAAGAATCAGTAATGGGATTGTGCTTATGAACAGCCACTGCACTGCAGCCTGTGTGACATGGTAAGACCCGATCCCTTAAGTTAAAAAAAGAAAGAAAGAAGGGTAGAATCAGGGAGGCCTGATAGGAGATAAAAGGATTATGGTAAATAGTCAGAGATAGGCTTCCCAAAATCCAAAATTGAAAGAACTGTGCAGTTCTCCACTGTGCCCTTATCAGTATATTTATATGGAGCAGGTCCTATGTGGCACTAGGATCATTTTTATATGTTCCTATATTCATTTGTATGCCATGCCATGGAATAGGTCTTCTACATGGGTTTCTGGGAGGCCCCAGGATGTAGAGGAAAGAACTCTGTCCGTGTGAGATGTGAAGATCTGGCCAGTGGTTGGTTCAGACCCTTCTTAAAGTCCTTTCTCTTTAGAAAGAGACAGATAAATGCCTTCTTTGCTGCTTGAAATATAGTGCAGAAAATACAGTTGACAAAAATTTCTGCATACATGCTGATTGTGGTGGATGCTGGTCCCTCATGGGATTCACAGCCAAGGAGGGAAGATCATTCTGCCTTGTGGTACTTAGGAGGGTTTTCAGAAATTCAAGAGATGTTTACTGGACATTGCTTTGTGCTGGGGCAGCAGCTACAGAGATATCTATAGTGTTGCTCTTGCCTCAAGGAGTTTTGCTTTATAAAGGCTGGTGTCCTTTTTCTTCTCATGTTTTATGGTTCACTGCTACCATCAAGTTTTCTTAATTGTTCTTTCTTCTGCCTTTTGTTTTTCTTTTCATTTTTGGTATCTTTTAGGTCTTATATCCAGATGGTCAAGCTCAGATGATCCACCCTAAACCAGCAGACTTCCGAAATCCTGGCCCAGGGCGTCACCGTCTCATCACTCAAGTGTACCTCTCCCATACCGCTTGGACAGGTAAGGAGTCAGGGACCTGGGGATTATGCTCCTAGAGATTACACTCAACCTTTAGCATTTGTTTTTTAGTTTGAGGGAAAAAATACATGTTTGAATCATGTACTGAGGATTGAATGTGATTCTTTAGGGAGTTCATAACATCAAACTGGGTACATTTGAACTAATTTGCTATACTGATTGCACAAGCAGTGAGATTCTTGTAGAAGAGGTTATAGTGGAATGGAGTTTCATGGAAAGAGCCTTGGGCTGGACACCAGGAGAATGCATGTTGTTCTGACTTTGCCACCAGTTTGCTGCATGACCTCAGGCAAGTCTGAGACTGTTTCTTTCCTCCGCTTAAAAAAAAGGTGGTGATTCTCAACCAATAAATTAATTGTGAAGATTACTCCCTCTGGATATTACAGTTTCATTTCCTTATGAAAAATTTAAAACCACTGTCTCTTTGTCTATGAACAGTTCAATTAATTCCCCTGAAACAAGTAAAATGACACATAACTTCCCATCCCTCCCACACATGGATGGTCTATAGAGTGATGCAGAGCAAGGGGATCTGTTAATACAGTAACTGAATAGAATATGCACAGTTGGTGAAAGGACAGAGATGTCATGCAAGTTTATTTTTTTATTCTTTTTTTCCCCTTTAATCTGGGAGAAATCAAATGCAAAAGACATTTTATTCAAACCTATAAATTTGCTTTGGAAAACTTAAAAAGAGACTCAGACTGCAAAACCTAAAACATGGGCTGAATTGACCTTGGTGATATTTCCTGAATCATTGAAGATGAGACAGGGTCTCACTGAGTTGCTTAATACCTTGCCATTGCTGAGGCTGGCTTTGAACCCTTGATCCTCCTGTCTTAGCCTCCCGAGCCACTGAGATTACAGGTGTGCACCACTGTGCCCAGCCACATCAGATGTTTTCTTATTTAAAATTACTTATTTGAGATTCTCTCCCATTAGAATGTAGCTGCCATTGCAGCAGGAAACTTGTTCATCTGTATTTCTGTATCCCTGGTGCCTATATGTCCTATGTCCTTAGTGCGTGACATACAGTAGGCCCTCAACAAATAGTGAAAACAGAATGCATGATTTTAAAAAAAAAATTAAATTTATTTTAATTAGTTATACATTACAGTAGACTATCTTTTCTATCCCCATATCCCCTCCCCTCCCCTCCCATCACTTCCCTCTACCTAATCTAAGGTAATGCTATTCTTCCCTAGTGCCCCCACCTTATTGTGAATTAGCATCTGCATATTAGAGAAAACATTTGGTCTTTGATTTTGTGGGATTGGCTTATTTCGCTTAGCATGATATTCTCCAACTCCAACCATTTACTGGCAAATGCCATAATTTTAGTCTTCTTGAAAGCTGAGTAATATTTTATTGAGTATGTATACCACATTTTCTTTATCCATTCATCTATTGAGGAACACCTAGGTTGGTTCCATAGACTAGCTATTGTGAATTGAGCTGCTATAAACATTCATGTGGCTGCATCACTATAGAATGCTGAATATAAGTCCTTTGGGTATACACCAAGGAGTGGAATACTTGGGTCAAATAGTGGTTCCATTCCCAGTTTTCAGAGGAATCTCCATACTGCTTTCTGTGGTGGTTGCACCAGTGTTCAGTCCCACCAGCAATGTATGAGTGTACCTTTTTCACCACATCCTTGCCAACATTTATTGTTGCCTTTATTCTTTTTTTTTTAATTATTTTTTAGTTGTAGTTGGACACAGTACCTTTATTTCACTTATTTATTTTTATATGGTGCTGAGGATTAAACCCAGGGTCTTGCACATGTGAGGCAAGTGCTTTACCACTGAGCCACACCCCAGACCTGTTGCCTGTATTCTTGATAATTGCCATTCTGACGGAGTGAGATGCAATCTTAGAGTAGTTTTGATTTGCATTTCTCTAATTGCTAGAGGTGTTGAACACTTTTTCATATATTCATTTATCAGTTGTATTTCTTCTTCTGTAAGGTGTCTGTTGAGTTCCTTAGCATATTTATTGATTCGGTTATTTGTTTTTTTGGTGTTAAATTTTTTGAGTTCTTTACATATCCTAGAGATTAATACTTTATCAGAGGTGCATGTAGGAAAGATTTTCTCCCAATCTGTATGCTCTCTCTTCACTTTATTATTTGTTTCCTTTGCTGAGAAGAAACTTTTTCATTTGAATCAATCCCATTTAGTTATTCTTGATTTTACTTCTTGCTCTTTAGGAGTTTTGTTAAGGAAGTCAGATCCTAGGTCAATGTGGTGAAGATTTGGACTTAATTTTTCTTCTATTAGGCACAGGGTCTCTGGTCTAGTGCCTAAATCTTTGATCCACTTTGAGTTGATTTTTGTACAGGGTGAGAGAGAGAGAGGTTTAATTTCGTTTTGCTACATATGGATTTCCAGTTTTGCCAGCACCATTTGTTGAATAGGCTATCTTTTGCTCCAGTGAATGTTTTTGGGACCTTTGTCTAGTATGACATAACCATATTTATATGGGTTTGTCTCTGTGTACTCTATTCTGTACACAGAGACAAACTGTGTTTGTCTACAAATCTGTTTTGGTGCCAATACCATGATGTTTTTATTATTATAGCTCTGTAGTGTAGTTTAAGGTCTGATATTGTGATGCCTCCTGTTTCAGTTTTGTTGGTAAGGAGTGCTTTAGCTATTCTGGGTCTCTTATTTTTCCAAATAAATTCCATGATTGCATTTTCTATTTCTGTGAAGAATGTCCTTGGGATTTTAATAGGAATTGCATTAAATCTGTATCACTCTTTTGGTAGTATGGCCATTTTGACAATATTAATTCTGCCCAACCAGGAACATGAGAGATCTTTCCATCTTCTGAGGTTTTCTTCAATTTCTTTCTTAAGTATTCTATAGTTTTCATTGTAGAGGTCTTTTGCCTCTTCTGTTAGACTGATTCCCATTTTATTTATTTATTTATTTATTTTTGAGTCTATTGTGAATAGAGTAGTTTTCCTAATTTCTGTTTCAGTAAATTCATCCCTGATTTATAGGAATGCATTTGATTTATGGGTGTTGATTTTATACCCTGCTACTTTGCTGAATTCATTTATTAGTTTTCTGGTGGAATTTTTTTGGATCTTCTAGATATAGAATTATGTCATCAGCAAACAGTGATAGTTTGAATTCTTCTTTACCTATTTGTATCCCTTTAATTTCTTTCTTTTGTCTACTTGCTCTGGCTAGAGTTTCAAGGATGATGTTGAATAGAAGTGGTGAAAGAGGTCATCATTGTCTTGTTCCAGTTTTTAGCAGGAATGTTCTCAATTTTTCTCCATTTAGAATGATGCTGGCCTTGGGTTTAGCATATATAGTATTTTACAATGTTGAGGCATGTTCCTACTATCCGTAGTTTTTCTAATGTTTTGAACATGAAGGTGTGCTATATTTTGTCAAATACTTTTTCTGCATCTGTTGAGATAATCATATAATTCTTATTTTTAAGTCTATTAATATGATAAATTACTTTTATTGATTTGCATATGTTGAATCAACAGCCCTGCATCCCTGGGATGAATCCCACTTGATTGTGGTGCACTATCTTTTTAATATGTAGGCCAACATGGTAAAGATTAATATGTACGTGATTTGCCAGAGTTTTATTGAGAATTTTTGCATCTATGTTCATCAGGGATATTGGTCTGGAGTTTTCTTTCCTTCATGTGTCTTTGTTTGGTCATAGAATGAGTTTGTAAGGGTTCCCTCCTTTTCTATTCATGAAATACTTTGAGGAGTATTGGTGTTAATTTTTCTTTGAAAGTCTTGTAGAACTCAGCTGAGAATCCATCTGGGCTTTTTTGGTTCATAGGCTTTTGATGGAGTTTTCTATTTCATCACTTGAAATTGATCTGTTTAAATCTTGTATGACCTTCTTATTCAGTTTTGGTAGGTCACATGTCTCTAGAAATTTGTCTAGAAAAATGTCTTTGATATTTTCTATTTTATTACAGTATTAATTTTCAAAATAGTTTCTTATTATCTTCTGTATTTTAGACATGTCTGTTGTGATATTTCCTTCTTCATCTTATATTTTAGTAATTTGAGTTTTCTCTCTTTTTCTCTTTGTTAGCTTGGCCAGGGGTTTATCTGTTTTATTTATTTTTTCAAAGAACCAACTTTTTGTGTTGTCCATTTTTTTAATTGTTTCTTTTGTTTCAATTTCATTAATTTCATCTCTGATTTTAATTATTTCCTGTCTTCTGCTTTTGTTGTTTATTTGTTCTTCTTTTTGTAGGTCTTTGAGACCTAGTGTTAGGTCATTTATTTGTTGACTTTTTATTCTGTTAATGAATGCACTCAATGTAATAAACTTTACTCTTAGTACTGCCTTTATAGTGTCCCAGTGATTTTGATATGTTGTATCAGTGTTCTCATTTACCTCTAAGAATTTTTTTTATTTCATCCTTGATTTCTTCTACAATCCATTCATCTTTAATTATGTATTATTTAGTCTCCATTTGTTATACTAGCTTCTATCTTTTATTTTATTGTTGGTTTTTAATTTCATTCCATTGTGGTCTGATAGAATGCAGGGTGTTATCTCTTTTTTTTTTTTTTTTTTAACTAAGAGTTGCTTTGTGGCATACTATATGTCTATTTTAGAGAAGGAGCCATGTGCTGTTGAGAAGAAAGTATATTTGTTCATCGATGGATGAAATATTTCCATATATGACTGTTAAGTCTAAATTATTGATTGTATTATTTAGTCCTATAGTTTCTTTTTTTAATACTTATTTTTTAGTTGTATACAATACTTCATTTTGTTTATTTATTTTTATGTGGTGCTGAGGATTGAACCCAGGGCCTCGCACATGCTAGGTGAGTGCTCTACTGCTGAGCCACAACCCCAGCCCCAATATAGTTTCTTTTTTTAAATAATTTTTAGTTGTAGTTGGACACAATACCTTTGTTTTATTTATTTATTTTTATGTAGTGCTGAGGATGGAACCTGGGGCCTCACATGTGCTAGGCGAACACTCTTATGTCAGAGCCACAACCCCAGCCCCTCTATAGTTTCCTTATTTAGTTTTTGTTTAGAAGATCTGTCCAGTAGTGAGAGAGATGTGTTAAAGTCACCCATGGAATGCATGATTTTAATTGGCAGTTAAAATTCATTCAATTCTTAGACCAATTCTGTGGTGGGAATTAGTGTTTTCTTCATTTCATGGGTATATAAACAGAGCCATAGGGCTGCTTAGCAATGGTCCCAAAGCTGGCATGCAGATGTCCTAGCTCCCAATCCCTTGCTCCTTCACTCTACTATGCTCCCTTCTTCCCTGGGACTGGAAAGAGAAACGTGTTCTCATTCTAAATGTGCTTACATCTCCTTTGTCCTTACCCAGGAGAGATTTTTGCCTGGAATTTGTAGGGAACTCCTTTAGTCCCTCTGCAGCTCCCCACTGGGGCTGCTTCTCTGGGAGAAAGGATGCTGCCATGCAGGAAACTGAGTCCCATCAGCCAACTTTCAAAGTCTGCCTCCCTTGCTATGTGAGCCTGAAGAAAAATCTTTCATTTTTCTTATATTTAAAATGGAAATTAGAATGTATAAGATATTCTTCCAGGCATGTTGAATTATATGATTTATCCCAGAGATCATTTGTCTCTCCCACTCTTTTATTGTCTCTTTTCTCTCCGTTTTTCTTGTGGCATTGAATTTCCATTCTTATGAAATTCTGATAAGTGAAGGCAAAAATGCCCCTTTGGGGTAAGTTCTATATACACTCCTTCTGACTTTACTATGATATGGCTCCTTGGAAATGCTGTGAGAGCCACATCTATGGTTGTTGTTGGCTGTGTGGGATAGAGTAGGAAAGTGTGGTGGGACAGCTGATGCTGGTACCTGCCCTGGCTCCACCCTGTGTGGAAGATTCTGCTGGAGTCTGGAACTAGAGAGTAATGCTGGTATCATTATGTACCCACTGGTCCATGGCATAAAGCCCCCATATGATGTGGGTATGTGCATACTGCAGGATTGGTAAATGGCGGTAGAGTCTGCTCTCAGGTCTGATGCTGAACTCTCAGGTTGACATGTTGCTCTGCCTTGGCTGCCTGTAAATCTTTCCATTACTGAGGATAGCAATCTAGTCTCTGCTCTGACTTCTAGAGAGAAGTCTGGAAATGACAGAAATAGGCTGAGGAGTCATTGAGAAGTCCTGAAGCCTCTCCCTTGTTCGTTTAGATCAACCCAGGTCACTCCTGTTCTTTGAACTTCTTAGCTTGAGGCTTGTCTTTAACTCTTATACCTTTTTCACAATTTGTGCCAAAGTAAGGAGGATATCCCAAGTTGAATCTGTTCCTGGCCTTTCCGCTTGCCTTTAGCTTTTTCTGAAATCTTTTTCTCCTTTTTCAGTAAGGAAGCCATGTGGTTAATAGAAAGATTAATTGCCTCACTTTGTATACTGGGCTCAAATTCTGTCACAGGTGTGGATTTGGGCAGCCACTTAGAACCTCTCTGAGCTGCAGAATTTTTTTTCAAGATTGTGACAATCTTTCTTTCATGATGTGGCAGGGTAAGAATTCCTGGGGTGTGTGCTTGGCACAGAGCAGGTGTTGTATTACAGAGCCTTCTTGCACTCCCTTCTCAGTACGCAAACCCTTGATGAGAGCAGACTGCACTCCATGGCAGCCATCTCTGTCTCCTCAACCAAACAGCTAGCAACTTGCAGGGACCTCTTATTTATTCTCTCTGGGGCCCGCCATGTACAGTCACTAGGTCAGCATTGTAATTATAATATGGAGAAAAAAAGATTTTCTGACACTATTTTAAGTCCCCACAAAACATGTTTTTTTCCACTGGTGAAAAAATTTTGGCAAAACTGCTTCCCATTTAAAGCCTTCTCCAATAAGAAAACAGAGTCCTTGGTGCATACAGCCCAAAATCTTAAAATTGAACTGTTTACCTAGGTATGAGAATAGTCCCCAGATACTTTGTGGCTTCTGTTCTGATGCTGGCCTCTATAGAAGTTGTTCAGCTTGCTCTTGGATTGTTCTCAGGTCATCTCCTTCGCTATGGCTGTGAGCTTGCAGGGAGCCCACAAGACCCAAGGAGAACATGGCAGTGGAGCATCACATCTGTAGACTTGGGGATTAGCTGCACAGGATTCAGACTGGGAACTTTTTTTTCCCCCAGCTTAATTTTTTACTCCCTCTGGTATTAGGGATTGAACCCACAGGTGGTCTACCACTGAGCCACTTTTTATTTTTTTGAGACAGGATCTCACGAAATTGCTGGGATGACCAGACTTGTGATCCTCCTGCCTTATCCTCCCAGGTAGCTGGGATTACAGACATGTGCCACCATACCCAGCTGAGAAAGTGGTCTCCCCCTCCACTCCCGCCCAGGGGGCAGTTGAAGGTTGCAGACTGATGAAGAAATGTTTTTGAAACCCTGTTGTTTCAATTTTTGATGTTGCTTTTTCATGCTATTTAATTCCAATCCCTAGCAGTTGCCCAGTCATAGAGGATTTCTTTTTTCTTTTTTCCAGAACCATGCCAGGTGGAAGTAAGACTGCTGCTGGCCTACAACTCCAGTGCTCGAATTCCAAAATCCCCCTGGATGGAGGGTAGTGAGGTATCACCACAGGTGGAGACAAGCATCGAGGGCACCATCCCTTTCAGCAAACCTGTGAAAGTCTACATCATGCCCAAACCTGCACGGCGCTGAGTCACAAGAGGTCTTCACAGCCATGGTCCAGAAGGTCCTTCTTAAATGGCAGTGAGCCAGAAGCCTGGAGAATTCCACCTGGAATTAGCTTGTGGGCATGTGACCATTACAGTCTTACTTGGTATCACACAGAATAAATGATTATTTTTTCATTAAAATAACTGAAAACCTTCCAGTTTACCTTTCTTTTCCACTTTAATAAATTGAGAAAACACCAAACTTTCTAGTTTGGTCGTAGCTTCAACATTTATACCACATGCAGATGTGCTTGATTCTCAGGTGTGAAACACAGACAACCAATTTTCCAGCCACTTCCAAAGAACTATTTATTTAAGCCATAATCTTATTTCTTAAAATGATAGTCTGTTTGCCAGGACCAATTCCAAAGCTGCTTTAACAGCTGTACTTTTTTACCACTGAAAGTTCCTGAAGAACCTTAGACATCCATTATCTTACTGAGAGGCCTCCTTCCTAACTCAGTAGCTGGGCCAACAACCGAATAGCTGGAGAATGAATCATTTCATCCTAAGGGAAATTCTTGATCTTGCTTGACATTATCCTTAGAACCTCTTCCTTTAATAAAATAATATAGAAGAACCATATTTTAGAAAAGAAATCAGTATTGTGGGAAAGAGGGACCCAGCATAAGAAATAAAGTCATTTCCTGCCACAACTGTGATAAGTTGAAGCTATCTGTGATTAATAGGTGCAGTTAAGATGGAATTACACAGTCAGTGCTACAGAGCTTAACTGTGTGGTGGGGACTGGGCTGTATGCTCTACCTATCATTTAATCTTTACAACCAATGAGGCTTACAGATTTAAGTCACTGGTGGGAAAACTGCAGCAAGTAGTCAATCTTATATTCATTTAAATCCAAGAAGATTCCAGAGACCTAAGCTATCCTACCTCAGAAAATGCATGAGTGCTGTCATTTGAATGTGTCCCCCAAGGTTCATGTGCTGGAAACTTAAGCAGTGTTGGGAGGGGCAATGAGGTCCTGAGGGCCTTGCCTCATAGGTGGATTAATGTCATCCTGGGAATGGCTTAGTTATCACAAGAACAGATTTGATGTAAAAGCAAGTTTGGCTTCTTGCTCTCTTTCTTGCCCTTTTGCTGTGGAATGACATAGCACAAAGACCCTCACCAGATGCTACTGCCATGCTTTTGGAATTTGCAGCCTCCAGAACTGTGAGCCAAATAAATTTCTACTCATTATAAAGTACCCACTCTTGGATATCAGTTATAGCAGTAGAAAATGGAGTAAGACTGTGGCAAAAAAGCCTTAAAGTCTTCAGTTTTCTCATCTGTAAAACAGAAGTAATTATATATCAAGGAAGTCTTGATCATATTTGGTGCTTAGAAAGCTCAGAAAAATAATAGCAAAATTATACAGTTACTTGGAGGTGAAGCTGGAATTTAAATTCAAATTTATTATAAGTCTTTTGGTACACTACTGTGTGCCTAACCTTTTACAAAAATTAACTTAATTAACCCTCACAAACCCCTTATGAAGTAAGTCTGCTGTCTTCACTCAAAAATAAGGCAATTGAAGTTCAAAAAAATTAACTAACTTTCCTAGTCATGCAATTAATCAGTGACAGATTTGGGACTTGAACCCAGGCAGGCAGTCTGGCTCCAGGAGGTCATAACTGCTCTAGAAGGAGAAAGGGAAATCTCCAGGGGGTGGACTTTTATACTGTGCTCACCTGTTTAATACATCTCAAGGATGTCACAACAGATTCTCATGTCAACACAGCAGGATGCGCCCAGAAAGAGGTATCTGCCATGGAGATAAAATGAAGCTCAAAGCCGGCTGAGTTGTACTGAGGCCCTGACCTGATGGCAGTTGTTAGAGTCTTAAAAACATTAAGACTCAATGCTGCTGACTGAGCCCATCATGCTGTAACTGTTGTAAGCCTTCTAAAAGAAGAATATGCTAACTGTTTTTCAGATACAATACCTTCCTTATAAAAATCTTTTCAAAGACAGGCATAGTCATGCATACCTGTAGTCCCAGCAACTCAGGAGGCTGAGGCAGGAAGATTGTAAGTTTTAGGCTAGCCTGGACAACTTAGACCCTCTCTCAAAATGAAAAATAAAATCCAAAATGTAGTGATTTTTCTGCCAAAAGTGGATATACGTTAAGAAGCAGGTTCTGGTTTAGTTTATCAGAAGAAAATTTTTGAGCTGTGAGAATTGAACAGGGTGTACTAGGAGCTATGGAATTCACCATGCTGGCTGGGTTTGGACAGACTTGAGCAAGCTCCTGACAAGTCTGTTGCTGAGGAATTCAGTTTTTGAGGGGGTGGGCTTAACCTTTTAAACTTCTTATACCTAAGAATCTCAGGTGCAGTGAAAATGAGAATTTTTATTTTACTGCATCTCATTCCACATTTTTTAACTGAATATCTTCTAAAGGCCTAGAAAGGAGCATAAACAACCCTCCAGTGTGAAATCTTAATTTATAAGTGAACATGAGAGACTGAGCTTGAGTGGTAAAGCCAAGGCTGGAACTTGGGCCTCCTGATTCTAATGTGTTAAAAAAAAAAATTATAGTATTAGATGGACAGTATGCCTTTATTTTATTTATTTATTTACTTATTTTATGTGGCTAAAGATGGAACCCAGTGTGTCACACATGCTAGGCAAGTGCTCTGCCACTGAGCCCCAGCCCCAGCCTCTCTAATGTGGATTTTTGTAACAGAAGTCTACTGTTTCTAGTAAGTAGTCTAGCTCATCCAACAGTCAGAGCACTGGATTCCACTGGACTCCATCCTCATCCCTTACACAAGCGGACATCATATCTTTTAGATTCTGCTTGCTTAAATGTTTCTGGACTCAAACCTCTTCTCTCTCTTTTTTCTCCAGTACTGGGGATTAAACACAGGGCCACTCTATCACTGAGCTACAACCTCAGGCCTTGTTATTTTTTATTTTGAGATAGGGTCTCATTAAATTGCTCAGGCTGGCCTTGAATTTATGATTCCTCCTGCCTCAGCCTCCCAGGTTGATGGGATTATAGGTGTGTGCCACTGTGCCTGGCTCAGTGTTCATCTCATTGTAAAATCATTGTTGCTATCCTGATGCAGCCACCATCATTTCTCAACTATGACATTGGCTTTCCAATGGTCTTCTTGCTTCAGTCTTGCTCACTTCAGTCTATCTTTCACATAGCTATCAGAGTAAAAAAAAAAAGTTTTCTTTTTTTGTGGTGCTGGGGATTGAACATTCGAGGCAAGCACTTTACCAACTGAGCTATATTCCCATTCCCAGAGTAAAATTTTTTAAAGCCCTGATCTGATCACACCATTATCCTGCTTAAGTCCCTTTAAATATGTCTCTACTGGTCCCAGGATAAAATCTAAGGCTGTCCATGCCTCTCTGCTTGTCTCCAGACTCATACACCCTGTCCCAGACTTTCTCTGTACCCCTCTAGGTGAACAGGTACCTACAGCTGTTCCCAAAGCTCCCCATGGACTCACTCCCTTTTAGACCTTTAGATTTACTGAAACTTGGAATGTGCTCTTCAATTGGTCACCTCTAGTTCCTTTCCTCCAATTCCTCTGGACTGGGCCTCATTGTAGAACATATCTAACTTCTGTTGTCTCTTTGTTCTCACAGCCTCCTATACATTGTTCAAGCCAGGTATTTGTCATTATGTTGCAGGTTCACAAATGCAAACTCCTAAAGAAGGTGGACAGGAAAAGTAAAGGAATCCAGCAATCTAGAGGAAGATCTTGGCAACTGAAAATCAGAGAAGACATTCTCTGTCAGAAGCAGGCAGCTGTTGTTCCATCATACTCAATATTTATTTATTGGTATTGGGAATTGAGCTCAGGGGCACTTTATCATTGAACTACATCCCAAACCTTTTTTATTTTGAGACAGGGTCTCACTAAAGTTGTTGATGGTCTCACTAAATTGCTGAGGCTGGCTTTGAACATGCAATCCTCCTGCCTCAGCCTCCTGAGTCACTGGGATTACAGGTATGCACCACCATGCCTACCTCCACTCAATGTTAATCTGTAAATGTGGGCCTAGTGGTACCACATGTTTCAGTTTTTCCAGAAAAGCCACCCTGCATTTTTAAAAAATATCTTAGTTATTGACACAAGATCTTTATTTTTTAATATTTATTTTTTAGTTTTAAGTAGGCACAATATCTTTATTTTACATTTATGTGGTGCTAAGGATCAAACTTAGTGCCTCAAGCATGCCAGGGGAGCACTCCACCACAACCCCAGCCCCAAGATCTTTGTTTATTTTATGTGGTGCTGGGGTTCCAACCCTGGGTCTCACACGTGAGAGGCAAGCGCTCTACCACCGAAGGACAACCTCAGCCTTCCACCCTGTATTTTTGTGTAAAAATAATTTAAAAATCTTGTAACTAAATGTTAAAATTATTGAGACACAGCATGTCTCCAGGCAAATTTATGCCAGTTTTCATCTTCTATGTCATCACTGTATATTTACATATCTCTTTCTTCCAACTAATCTGTGAATACCTGGATAATAAGAATGTTTGAGGGGCTGGGGTTGTAGCTCAGCGGTAGAGCACTCACCTAGCATGTGCAAGGCCCTGCTCGATCCTCAGCACCACATACAAATAAATAAATAAAAACAAAGGTATTAAAAAATAATAATTTCCATTAAAAAAAAAGAAAGGATGTTTGAGTTGTTGGATCCTTAGCACAACTCCTGGCACACACCAGGCAAGGAAAGAATGAATGAGCATGTGAATCCAGAGCAAACTTAGTACCATGGCATGCCTATAGAAACAAGCCCTGAAATTCAGATTTCTGAAAGATCTTTATATTTGGCTTTCACATGATTGAATTGAACAAAGATACATACACTGCACTTGGTAGATTTCTTGTCTTAGAAACTACTCAGGCTGGAAGAAATTATGTGGGCAGACTGAGGGCTGTGCTGCCTACAAATTGAACCAAAGGATTTAATGATTAGTACATGGAACTAAATACGGTGTCATGGGAAAAAGAGTTTCTCTCCAGGCTCTATATTTCCAGCACTGATCATATGGACCAGATTTGAAGGTATAGATTATTTTTTAGCAGGTTTTATACACAGTTTAATAACCTCACTGCCAGAAACTTGCAAGAAGTCTGTACTAATTTCTCTTTAGTGTAGAAACAACTCAGAATGATTACACCCACACCTAGCAAACCTTCCTCCTAGCTGGCTCTATGAGCCAAGGGAACGGATCTAGAAAGATTCTGTCAACTGACAAATGCAGAAAGAGCTGCAGAAATGTCACTAAGCAGAACCTCTACTAGATTCTATGATGGGCTTAAGAGGTGCTCTTGGGGACCTCTTGGGATCTCACAATGTATGCTAGAAAGAGATAACCATGGCCCTGCCAGTTACGTGCTAGTTGAAGTTGGAAAAATACCTTCATTTTCCATTCTGATTGCCTTAGCACCTTTTGTTGCCAAGCTGCATGTTAAGCTGCTCTCCAATCTATGTTGGCTTTCAGTCCAATGCCTAACTGGGCCAACCAGGCAGCAGGATCAGTCTTCTTGAGTTGTTGCTTCAACAAACAACTTAGGTTGAGTGATTTTATTTAGTTATGGCTGTGATAAATACCATAATTAGTAAATATCTGGTTATAACAGCCACTGTTGATTTTCAGTGAATTAAACATGTCATTAACACTCAGCTTGTGATCTATTTGGTGATATCTTCCCTAATTTTTTTACATTCTAATAGGATAAGTCTTTCCATTGTGCCATCAGTAGACCTTGTAACTACTATTAATATTAACACACTGTATTACTATTGTCAGTTTGTTTCTGCCATAAAAATCCTGAGGTCAAGTACTAAAAGTTATATACTCTTGTACCTCCAGGGTCCAGCAACAATTGGTTCTAAGAAAATTTGTAACAGACTCATTAAATGGGCACAAAAGAATTACTGAATAAATATGAGAAGTTCTTTTGAGCTCCAACATTCTATGAATCTATAAAATAATGTTATATTAAAAACCATAAAATGAGCCAGGCACAGTGGTGAATGCCTGTTATCCCAGTAGCTCTGGAGGCTGAGACAGGAGGATCACAAGTTCAAAATCAGCCTTAGCAAAAGCAAGATGCTAAGCAACTCAGTGTGACTCCGTCTCTAAATAAAATATAAAAAGGGCTGAGGATGTGGCTCAATGGTAAAGCATCTCTGGGTTCAATTCTCAGTACAAAAAAAAATTGTTTTTAAAGGGCTGGGAATGTAGCTCAGTAGTAAAGTACCTCTGGATTCAGTCCCTAGTACTAAAAATATTAGTCATGTTGATGGATAAACATTCCAAAGTGTCAACTGCAAAGTGATTTTAAAGCATTTTCTTCAGCCTTCAAGGATAGCCTTTATTTTTGTCTAAAGTTTCTCATACTTCCAGCCTAATACTCCATTATTAAACTTCAGTAAATATCTGTCTCTTCTTATTTTTAGCAACTCCAAGGACAGGGACCTTGCCTTAATCATTCAGGTATCTACCCTAAGAGTCTGGCACAGGACTTGGTGTGAACAAATGTTCAAAAATGTATGGGGAAGGCTTGTGTGGAGAATGATCAGTGTGACAGTCACAAGCAAGATAATTTAGTGATTTATTCTCCTCTTAAGGCTACATTAGCAGGTGGAATGGAAGACACCTCCCACTCTGATGCCTTGGGCAACCAAAGCATTATACTCCTTCACTGCCTGCTCTGTCTGGAGGACCCGCACATCAATGCCTTGTTTCTTGAGGTACTCCACAGTGGATGGAGGCACCTAGGAAGAGGAAAAGAGATGAGTAAGTAGGGGGAAAGGCCCTCCAGAGCTTCCTTTCCTGACATAAGGCAAGTGTACTTTACAGAGTTAGACAGTAACATCTGTCACTCCTCAGTCACCCAGTATGTCACCAGTCCAACATTTGGCAGTAAGCCCCAATGAGTCAAAAGGCCTCAGAAGGGATGAAACTCAGGTGGATGTGTGTTAACATGCTTGAAGCTCTGGGCTCAATTCTTAGCACCCTGCCCCCAAAAGGCCTCCGAGAGGTTGACAAAAGCATCCTAGTAGCCATGCATAAAGCTCAAGTGAAATGGAAATGGGAAGAGCATGGATTCTGGAGTCATCCTTGGATTTAAATCCTTATAAACAGATTCACCTTGGGTAAGTGAATTAAATTCTTTGAGCCCTTGATTCCATGTCTGTAAATTCAGGATAATACCTAACTAGCTCAGAGGGTTATTAACTGAGCTACTGTATGAAAAATGTCTAGCATGGTCCAGAACCTACATTATGTAAATTTTAGAAGTTTGAGTTGGTTCAACCTAAGTCTAAATTCTGTCATACTAACTAAAAGACCTTCAACCAGCTATTTAAAGTGTCTCAGTCCCAATTTCCTGCCCTGTAAAGTATGAATAACAATGCTTACACCACAGCAAGTATGTAAAGACAGCATTAACTAATGCATGTGCTGTGCTGTTCAATGTCTTCTCAGAGGAAAGGCCTTTCTCAACACCCATATGCAGCCCCTCCTCCCCATATTAAGTCACCATTTTGTACATGGCACTTAACATCTGAAATTATCTAGTTTTTTATTATCCACAGGGGGATGAAACTTGTTTGTTTCATTTATCTTATTGTCCTCAGTGACTATAGGTGTCTGACCTATAGAAAATACTTAATACATATTTGTAAATGAATTTATATGGAAGATATTCTCAGTAGTGGTAGCCTTTATTGTATTGTATTATCTTAACTCTGGCTTGTCTTGAATTTTTTTATTTTTTAGTTATAGATAGACATAATACTTGTAATATATAATTATATTACATATTTTATATATTTTATAATTATTAATACTCTATACTTATGTGGAAGGTTATCTATAAGGTAATAATGGGGGAAAGTCACAGAACAACACATACGGTGTGATTCTGATTTCTGTAATATGGTTGTAAGTGTACATACATATATATCTATATATTAAGAGTGTATATATTTTCATATTCATATAGAGAACATCAGTGCAGTATCACCAAATTTAGAGATGGGGGAGGGAAGACCTTTTACCTTTTACTTCTATATTTCTGCATTGAACCTTGAATATTTTGCAATATTCTTTAGTTCTTTATTCAATATTCATTCTTTCTTTCTTTCTTTCTTTCTTTCTTTTTTTTTTTTTTTGGTACTAGGATAGAACCAGGGGTGCTTAACTACTGAGCACATCCCCAGCTCTTTTTATATTTATTTTGAGACAGGTTCTCACTAAGTTGCTTAGGACCTCACTAAGTTGCTGAGGCTGGCTTTGAACTTGTGATCCTCCTGCCTCATCCTCCCGAGTTGCTAGTATTGCTGGTGTGTTCCACCATGCCCAGCTAGCATTTCTATTGCTGTAAGCAAAATAAAAAATGAATATTTTTTTTCTGAAAGGGGGAAAATCATAATGTGAATGTGTCCAGGAAAAGGGAAAGCACCATAAAGTATACTCTAAAAATGTAAAACAGTATTAAAATCTAAAGGATAAAATACAGTTATGTGCTTCATAATGACTTTTCATTAAATAATGGATGGCATACATGATGGTGGTCCCATAAAATTATAGCATCCAGTGATGCTGTAGCCCTTTTTGCATAAATACATGGTATGATGCTTAGAGAAAAACAAAATCACCTAAGAATGCACTGCCAAGAATATACCCCTGTCATTAAGCAACAAATAACTGTACTGATAATTGTAGAACTTTAGGAATTCTGGGGTAGAGATAGATGAAACTACAGAATCTCAGGGTTAGATAGATTATATTATAGAGTCCAATCCTGATGAAATAGAATTGTGTATACAGTCTTTACTCATCCACCGGCCAACAAAATGACAGTGTATGAAATATAGAGATGAACTCTAAAGAAGAACATATCTGTAAGGTAAAGACCCAAGAAATCACCAGCTGTCTTCAGGAATGCTGTGCATACCAATACCTACCTTCAAGGCCTCACTCATTCCTCGGCCAATCACAAGGGCCTGTACACCTTTCTCAGCAACTTCCTTTACATCTACAGGCTGCACACCAGGAGAATGCTGGATATGGAAAGAAAATGCAGAAAGGTACCAATCTTTCTTCACAGTAGGTATTTTTAAGGGATTTGTTCATTCAAGAAATGTTTACTAGCCAGGTATAGTGGCACATGCTCGTAATCTCACAACTCAGAAGTCTAAGGTAGGAGGCTTGCAAGTTTGAGAATAACCTGGGCACTTAGTAAGACCCTTTCTCAACATAAAATTTAAAAAAGGGCTGGGGATTTAGCTTAGCTAGCTGTAGAGCATTAGCCTCATATGTGCAAGGCCCTAGGTTCAATCCCCAGTACTATAAAAAACAAACAAAAAGAACCATTTACTGAGGTTTATTCTCTGCTAAGCATAGTTTAGGTTCCTGGGAGTAACAGAGAAGATACAGTGCCACTCGTAAGGAGCTCCAGGTTTAATGAAAAATGAAGAAGAGTAAAAAGAAATTTCAATAATTTTACAAGCACTATACGGAAGTGAATTTAGGGTATTGAGAGAGACATAGAACATCTAATTCAGACCTGGGAGACTGGCATTAAAGAATAGGTGATCAGGGAAAATATTCCAGAGGAGGTGAAATTTAAGATAAGACCTAGAGGGGTTGAGGCTATAGCTCAGTGACAGAGCACTTGCCTAGCACGTGTGAGGCGCTGGGTTCAATCCTCAGCACCACATAAAAATAAATAAATAAAATAAGGTCTTGTGTCCATCTACAACTAAAAAATATATATTAAAATAAAACTTAGAAAAAAAGATAAGACCTAGAATACAAGCAAATTATTCAAGTTAGGGGCTGAGCTGTGACTCAGTGACAGAGCACTTGCCTAGCACATGTGAGGCACTGGGTTCAATCCTCAGCACCACATACAAAAATAAGTAAATAAAATAAAGGCATGCTGTCCCTCTACAACTACAAATTTTTTAAAAAATTATTCAAGTTAAAGGAAATCAGGAAAACAAGACATCCCAAGTACAGATAATCATACGTACAAAGGCTCAGAGCAAGGAGAAAGACTAAGGAACCTCAGGTAATTCCATGACTCAAATGTAGCATTTTAGGTATGGTAGAAGAAAGCATCATAAACCATGTTAGAATTTGGGCTTTAGAAAAAATTTATAACAACCTCCACATTTTGCTTTTTCCGAGCGCCTTCCCCACTGAAGTCCTGGAAATTTCTATTTATCCTTTAAAACCTACTACTCTAGAAGTTTTCCCAGTTTTTAACAAAAATGAATCTGGCATGAAAGAATAATAGTTTCTTTTGAGAGAGAGAGAGAGAGAGAGAGAGAGAGAGAGAGAGAGAGAGAGAGTAAGTATGTGTGGTGGGTGTGTGGGTGGTACTGGGGATTGAACCTAGGGACTTGCACGTGGTAGTCAAGCACTCTATGATTGAGCTACATATCCACCCTGCTTTGTTTTATTTTCAGACAGGGTCTAAGTTGCAGAGGCTGGCCCAGAACTTGGATCCTCCTGCCTTATCCTTCTGAATAACTAAGATTAAAGGCAGGCCCCATATAACCAGGACCAATGTAATTTTTTTTTCCAGGACTGAGGACCGAACCCAGGGGTACTCTACCACTGTGCTACATCCTCAGTCCTTTCTTATTTTTTTGTTTCGAAAGAAGGTCTCACTAAATTTCCTAGGCTGGTCTCAAACTTAGGATCCTCCTGCCTTAGCCTCTTGAGTAGCTGGGGTCATAAGCATATACCACCATGCCCAGCTCAATAAAAACTTTTTTAAAAATAAGTAGGGATGTAACTCAATCATAGAGTGCTTGCCTAGTACGCATAGGATCTAAGTTGAATAATTAGTACTAAAAAAAAAAAAGTAAATGTAGTTCTTCATAGAATAAACAAGAAAATGCATAGAATTCCAGGTGTAGCTCAGTGGTAAGGCAAGTCCATCACTCCAGAGAAAAAGATTTAAAAAAAAAAAAAAAAGGGAAAACCACATAATCATCTCAATTTATTCAGAAAAAGCATTTGTCAAAGTTCATCATCTATTTATGATCTATTTTACAATCTCCCAGAAAATTGAAGAAGGATACTTTTCTCCTTATGATAAAGGCCTACAAAGAAAAAAACATAGCTAAACATCCAATATAGTATTGAAGTATTAAACCTTTTCCCTGAATATTGGACACAATTAGAATTTATTTCCTTATTATCTCTTCAACCTGTTCATTCTTCTCCCTATTCACTATCATTATCCTATTCTAAGCTGTGTTGTTTAGATTATTGTAGTAAGTTTCAACTTTGATTTACATAAAACTACTCTAGCCCTTTTCAGTTATCCATTATTTAAACTATAGTGGGAGTGATCTTTTCAAAACACAAATCCATTCATGTCACCCTGAGCTTAAATAGCATTTGGTAGCCTCTTCTTACCTTCAAAATAAATACTAAACTCCTTAATTGGCCTGTAAATTCCTAGCTCTCTAGCCTCACCATATATGTACTTTCTTTATTCTCTGTATTTCAATCACTCTGGCCTTTCTATCAGTTCTTCAATCATAGCATATTCTCCCTCACCACTGTTTTAAAAAAGAAAAGGCAGGGGCTGAGTTTGTGGCTCAGCAGTAGAGCACTCGCCTAGCATGTGTGAGACATTGGGTTTGATCCTCAGCACCATATAAGAATAAATAAAAATAAAGGTATTGTAGGTACCGTGTCCAACTACAATATATATATATATGAAAAGGCAGCTGGGCATGGTGGTGCACACCTGTAATCCCAATGGTTTGGGAGGCTGAGGCAGGAGGATCACAAGTTGTAAGCAAGCCTCAGCAACTTAGCAAGGCCCTGAACAATTTAGCAAGATCCTGTCTAAAAAAAAGAAAAAGATAATATACAGACCAAGAGAAAATATTTGCACATCATATTTCCAGCAAAGTATTCAGAAATATATTAAGAACTCTAAAAATACAATAATAAGAAAAAATAATCCACTATACCAATCCATAGACAGGTATAATCCCAGTGATCCAGGAGGCTGAGGTAGGAGGATCACAAATTCAAGGCTAATCTCAGCAACTTAATGAGACTCTGTCTTTAAAAAAAACAGGGTTGGGATGTTGTTGAGTGGTTAAGTGGCTAGGTACCAACCCCTACACTAAGCAGAAAAAAAAGATGAAACCAGTTTTTTTAATATTATTTTTTAGTTGTAGTTGGACATAATACCTTTATTTTATTTATTTATTTTTATTTGATACTGAGGATCAAACCCAGGGCCTTACATGTGCTAGGCAAGTGCTCTACTGCTGAGCCACAAAGTCAGCACCTGAAGAAACCAGTTTTTTAAAATTCTTATTTGTTATATATGACAATAGAATGTATTACAATTTATATTACACACATAGAGCACAATTTTTCATACCTCTGGTTGCATACAAAGTATATTCACACCATTTGTGTCTTCATACATGTACTTAGGATATTGATGTCCATCTCATTCCATCATCTTTTTCACCCCATGCTCCTTCCCTTTCCCTCCCATCCTTTTGCCCTATCTAGAGTTCATCTAATCTTCCCATTCCATCCTCCAAATACCACTATGAATCAGCCTCCTTGTATCAGAAAAATCATTGGGCATTTGGTTTTTTGGGGATTGGCTAATTTCAAATAAGGAAACCATTTTTTAAATGGGCAAAGTATTTGAATACTTTACCAAAGAAGAAATATGGGTGGCTAGCACATACATGAATCACATAATGTTATTAATGACTGTGGAAATGCATATTAAAAACACAGACGCTGGAAAGAATATAGAAAGTGGATTTCTCATTTGTTGCTGGGGTATTACAGAATATGGAGCTACTCTGAAACAGAGTTTGGTAGTTTCTTGTAAATTTAAATATATATTTATCATGCAACTCAGCAATCACACCTCCTGGTATTTATCCTAGAGAAAAGAAAACTCATATTCACACAGAAACTTGAACATAAATGTTCATAACAGCTTTTATTCATAGTAGCTTGAAATTGTAAATAACCCAAATGTTCATCAACTGGTAAGTACGTAAACAGATTGTGTATTCAAATAATAGAATATTACTCATCCATAAAAGTAATAATCTAGTGCTATTCATGGCAACATGGATGAATGTACAAACTATGCCAAGCAAAACAAGCAAGTCTTGAAAAGTTGCAATACGGTACATACTTACTACATTAGTATGACAACCCATTTTTTTTTCATACCAGAGATGAAAAAAGAACCCAGGGGGTCCTCTGCTCAACCACTGAGCCACATTCCCAGCCCTTTTAATCTTATATTTTGAGACAGGGTCTCACTTAGTTGCTTAGGACCTTGCTAAGTTGCTGAGGCTGGCTTGGAACTTGCGATCCTCCTGCCTCAGCCTCCCAAGCAGCTGGGATTACAGGTGTGCTCCACCATACCTGGCTACAAGCAAATTTTAAGGTCTATATTAGATATTGCTATTTCATTTTCCAATTTTGATTATTGCATTATGATTATGTAAGAGAATTTCTTTTTTTTTTTTTAGGAAATACACATAGGATTTAAGAGAAAGGGGGAATAACATCTTCAAAATACTCAAACAGTTCAGACAAAAATTATTTATAATTTTTTATAAGGACTGGGATTATAGCTCAGTGATAGAGTGCTTGCTTGCCTAGCTTGTGTGAGGGCCTGGATTTGATCCTCAGCACCACATAAAAATAAATAAATAAAATAAAGGTATTGTGTCCATTTACAACTAAAAAAATATCAAAAAAAGAAAACATGATAAAGTTTAATTATTGGATCTGGATAAAAAATATATGAGAATTCTTTATACTATTCTTGTAAATTTTGTAAGTCTGAAATTATTTAAATATTTATAAAGTATATTTTAAAGTGTAGTAGTGCTAGGCATGGTGCCAGCCTGTAATCCCAGCACCTCAGGAGGCTGAGCAGGAGGATCAAGGCCAGCCTAAGCAACTTAGCAAGACCCTGTCTCAAAATTAAAAAATAATAAAAAGGGCTGGGGGCTGGATGTGGCTCAAGCAGTAACGCGCTCGCCTGGCATGCATGGGGTGCTGGGTTCAATCCTCAGCACCACATAAAAATAAAATAAAAATGTTGTGTCCACTGAAAACTAAAAAATAAATATTAAAAAACTTCTCTCTCTCTCTCTCTCTTAAAAAAACAAAGGCAGGGCTGGGAATGGAGCTAAGTTCAATTGAACTCCTAGGTTCAAAATAAAGTGTAGTAGTATAGGCAAGTTATAGATCAGCAAGAAGAGACCACATGTATAGGCAAACATACACACCCACCTGCTCTCTGATTTATGTAGCCAAGGAAGCAGCGTTGAACAGAAGCCAGGTGGCTACAAAAAGCAGCATATTTCTGTGGGCTTTAGCCCTGTCTTTTGACCACTTGTGGAGTGTGCAGGAGCTGGTATCACTCTTAACTCAGTGTTCCAGAGCTGGTAAGGAAGCCAAATTCTCTGTCATTGCTGCCCTATTGTATTCAGGCTTATCTCATCAGTACTATACTGAAGAATTTATACTTACACAGTATGTGCTCAGGTTTGAGGGACTGTCAAAAAGTGTTCCAAGTTAAAACACCTGTGTGTCAAATAGCAACCCAAATCATCAGCAGCAAGGTACATCGTCTACTGCTAGAAATCAAGTGAAAGGTCATAAGAAAGTATAAAACAATGTAGATGTACAGGATGTAGACCTAGTGCCCAAGTCTCTGAAGAGTATCTATTGCCTCTAGCTTTCCTTGATTTCCACAAAGATAAGGAAAGATTTGAGGGAAATTAGAATTTAGCTTGTAATTCTTTAAAAGGAAAAAATAGCCTGGCGTGGTAGAGCATGCCTGTAATCCCAGCAACTCAGGAGGCTGAGGGAAAAGGAGCTCAACTTCGAGACCAGTCTCAGCAACTCAGCAAGACCTGTCTCAAAATAAAAACATAAAAGGGGCTGAGGATGTTGCTCAGTGGTAAAAGTGCACTTGTGGGGCTGGGGATATAATTTAGTTGGTAGAGTGCTTGCCTTACATGTACAAGGCCCTGGGTTTGATCCCCAGCTCCACAAAAAAAAAAAAAAAAAAAAAGGAAAAAAAAAGTATCCCTGAGTTCAATCCCTAGTATTGAACAAAACAAAACAAAACAAAACAAAAAAAACCCCAGTAACTCTTAAAAGGCAAAACAAAACAAGGGATATATTTTCACATGTTTACAACTGGTTTTGAAGACCATAATAGAATTGAATTAGATGCCCTTTTTAGTTTTAGAGCTTCATGATCAATCCTAAAACCACACTGAACAGACTAAATGTGATTTGAAGAACTGAAATTTTTTTTCCCCTGGGGATATGACCACAGTGAACATTTAATAAATTGCAGATCACAGTTGGAGATTTTCACTTTCTAAAAATAATTATATTTACATGGAATATTGAATGGTTTCTTCATTTAAAAAAATAGCACCTACTTTGAGCGGCACCAGAATCCCCAGACTCACATTCTAATATCATGAAGCAAGGCCACTGACTGCTAGAAATCAAGTGAAAGGCCATAAGAAAGTGTAAAACAATAAGCCTCAGGAGATCCAGAGACTGGAGACAGCCCCAGCTCATCAGAGTTGCTGGATCAATGGAATTCAAGTGATGAATTTAGCTGCTGCTTCTATACTGCAGGCTGGGATGTCATGTACAGAGCAATGAAAGATAACTCTGCAGTGGCCAGTGTATCCAGGAATTGGCAGGGATTACTCTGTTTTGTGCAGTGGCCTGGGATTGGAGCATCAGACTGCTACTGAGAGTCTTCAACCTGCTTCCAGCTCCTTTTGTGCTTCTTACAATCCCTCAGGGTAAACCCTCAAGACTCTCACCCCTATTGAGTGTCTGATTCTAAGAGGTTTTCTGTCATATGATCTGAGATTATAAAAGTTTATTGTCTATTTTGGGGGGATATTAATTGTAGAAAAATGTCTAGTTACTACTCATTATGCCTGCTAAACAAGAGGATGGTATTCTTTATGGCTTGGGTACTCTATATAAATTTGAAAAGAAAACATTTCCAGTATTACACTTTCAAAAAAGCATTTCCTTCTGCCAAAATTAAGGGAGCACAAATGGGTAGTTGCTATAGCATTATCTGGCTGTATTGCTGATAAAAGCAGATTCTGTGAGTGAAGGTTAAAGGATCTCTGGAATCTGTCCCCTGTGGACACTGCCTGAGTCACATTCTCATTACCGCTTGTCTGAATTAACAGCCTCTTCAATGATCTCTCTGCCTCTACAAACGCAGTGACTTGCATTTGTACAACAGGCCCTTCTGGCAGTCTGGTGAAGCCTATGGCTTCTTTCTCAAAGTAATGTTTTAAAATGCAGAAAATAAAATACATAGGAGTACAAAGGAAATAAATTTTATATAAATGAAATGATGGAAATATTTTTCAAGGCTTAGGGATGTAGCTCAACGGTAGAATTACACCTGGAGCTCTTGTCTAGCATTTACAAGGCCCTGGGTTTGATTCCCAGTACTAAAAAATAAATTACATGTGTGGTGTATATATATACTTTAATAAGAGACTAGAAATCTTTTCCAAAAGTTCACTAGCAGATATACCTTCAAACTGCACATAGGTTGAACATCTTTAATTACAAAGTGCAAAATCTAAAATGCTCTGAAATTTCAGCATGTGCTCAAACAGTTTCAGATTTTGGAGCATTTGGATTTTTGGATTTTACTGGGACAACTGTTATAATTTGAACATGGAGCTCATATTATTTAATATTGTATCAATCTTGATTTTTCTGAGTGTGATGTTATAATCAGGTAGGGAAGAATGCCTTTGTTCTTTTTTTATTTTAGTTGTAGTTAGACACAATACCTTTATTTATTTATTTATTTTTAATGTGGTGCTGAGGATGGAACCCAGCACCTTGCATGTGCTAGACAAGTGCTCTACTGCTGAGCCACAACCCCAGCCCCATGACTTTGCTCTTAATGGATACATGTTAAAGTATTTAATAGGGTTCAAGAGACACAGTATATTCAACTTTCAGATAATACAGCAAAAATAATTATGTGGGGGCAGAAGAATACAGATAAAGTTAATGTGGCAGAATGATAACTTGTAAATCTAGGTTAATGGCATATAACTATTCATTCTGTTTTTTTCCCCCCGATTTGGTATATAGGTTTGAAAATTTTCCTATATTAAAAAAGAAAAGTAGAGCAGTTCAAAATAGGCTTTCCACATAAATTGGGTTTGGAGATGAGTAGGAAAATTAAAGTAAAACCAAATAAAAATACAAAAGCAGAATGGGGTAGGAAGAGCACATCAATCTTTCCTTAAGCAGAATGGTTCTAAGCAGAAGAACTTCTAGCCTTATCAATTGTGCAAAAAAAAGAGAATTATGTTGCACTTTAGGCTTGTTTTAGGAAAGAATTAGTGAAATACATGCTATCTGCCTTTTACTTTCAAATGACTGGCAGTCTGGTGAAGCCTATGGCTTCTTTCTCAAAGTAATGTTTTAAAATGCAGAAAATAAAATACATAGGAGTACAAAGGAAATAAATTTTATACAAATGAAATGAGAGAGAAAACACATAGCAAAATGTTAACAACTTGAGGATTTAAGTAGAGCATGACAATTTATTGTACTACTTATACTATCACTCTTCTATAGGTTTGATATTTTCCAAAATAAAAAGTTAAGGTAAAGTTTCCATGTTTTCTTTGAGTGGCTGCTAATTGGTTTTGTCTGCTTTTAATGTCATACTTGTATTCTACTTTCCTTCTTGAACTCTTTCAGCCTAACAAAAAGGATGTATAAATGAATGGCCTCTCCATTTTTATATACAGAAAATTCTTCTCCAGGATGATAGTTATTGCCATGGGACAGAAACAAAAAAAGAACAATATGTAACAGAATAAAAGTATGGGCTTTAGAAAAGAAATATTTAGGTTTAAATCTTCATTCCAAATAGCATTAATTGTGTGACCTGGAAAAACTATATTTGACCAGGCACTTTTGTCAAATAATTCACTTAATAGCTGGTAGAAATTTTAGAGGAGTTTTTACTAGTTATTTCAGGACAATAGTTTAACACAATAAATTTCCTTGACATTTCCTTTCTGTAATCATGACACAATCTTCCCACCGCTCTTTTTAAACTAACATGAAAGGAATCATAACATTAATCTTCCTCAGGTGTCATGAAGGATTAAAATTTTGTTAAATTGCATAATGAAAAATTCAATTCAGAACAACACTGAGTTTCTATTTTACATTAGAAACTTCAGGAAGCACATGCTTCCTGAAGAAGATAAGGCAAAAGTTTAGAAAATGATGGATAAGAATAAGATTTCATGAGGTACAGGCAGAAACAGTTCATCTTAAGTACAGAAAATGATTTTAATGAAGGTATTGAGGAATGAGGGATCACAGTAGGTTTAGAAATGAATGAGTATTTGGTATGGGATATTTTGGTCCTCAGAAGTGTTATGAAATATAAGAGATGAAATTGTAGGGATAGGTTGGAACTGTATCATTAAAAAATGGTCTTGCCAGGTGTGATGACACATGCCTACAATCCCAACAACTCAGAATTTCAAATTTAAGGCCAGCTTTAGCAAATTAGCAAAGCTCTAAGCAACTTAGTGAGACCCTGTCTCAAAATAAAAAGGTCTGGGGATATGACTCAGTGGTAAAGTGCATCTAGGTTCAGTCCCCAGTAACTACTCTCCCCTAAACAAAAACAAAAACAAAACAAACAAAAAGAAAAGATTTTGAGCTGTTTGCTTCTTGGTTGCCCTGTCCTGAGCTGCCTTCCTCTTCCATGCCCTTCTGCCTCATCATGGGCCCAGGATTATGGAGTAGGCCAATCACAGACTGAACCTCTGAGACTGTGAACCAAAATAAACTTTTATTCCTCTTTTGGTCACAGCAACACAAAAGCTAACAAAAAACACAACTTGGTTCTGAGATGCTGTGAATAGTGGTTCAGAAACCTTTGGAACTAGTTTGTGGGGAAGGTGACTTTGAAAAATTTAGAGACACAAGCTGGAAAACTTTAGCTTATTATAAGTGGACTTTAAGAGAGAGAGGAGAATGAGGACTTTTTTTAATATCTATTTTATTGTTTAGTTGTAGTTGGACATAGTATCTCTTATTTATTTATTTTTACTTGCAGATGGACACAATACCTTCATTTTATTTGTATGTGGTGCTGAGGATCAAACACAGTGCCTTCCATATGTGAGGTGAGTACTCTACCACTGAGCTTCAACCCCAGTCCTATTTTACTTATTTTTATGTGGTACTGAGGATTGAACCCAGAGCCTTGCACTTGCTAGGTGAGCACTCTACCGCTGAGCCACAATCCCAGCCCATGAAGAATCTTTTGAAAATTGGAGTAGAGGCCATTCATGTCACTTTCTGGCAAAGAAGTTGTCTACATTTTGCCAATGTTCTGAGACTTCTGCAAATTTAAAGATGATATACCAATTAATCTGGTGGAAGAAATTTCTAGGGAGCATAGACAGGTGGTGGCATAGACATTACTGGTGGCTGTTAGACAAGTTTACTGTGATACTCAGGAGCAGAAAACAGAAGAAAGATTTGAAAATTTTGCAGTTTGGCCAGAAAAGTGCAAGTAAAACTAGAGCTATGAAGGTGTAGCTTTTAAAGACATTACAGCCACTAAAGAAATGTTAAGTACTTTGCACAGTGTTATGGTTTAGATATGAGGTGTCCCCCAGAAGCTCAAGCGTGAGACAATGCAAGAAGGTTCTGAGGAGAAATGATTGGGTTTTGACCCTGACAGGGATTAACCAAGTGCTAACTGAAGACAGGTAGGGTGTGGCTAGAAGAGGTGGTCTTTCAGGGTATGGCTTTGGGAGTTTGATATATATATATATATATATATATATACACACACACATACATATACACACCACACACACACACACACAAATATGTCAGGGAATCTAGATAGAAAGATTTAGTAGATTTATGGGCTGAGGCTCTAGCTCAGTGGTAGAGCACCTGCCTTGCATGTGTGAGGCACTGGGTTCTGCTAAATCTTTTTTTTTTTTTTTACACAATATCTTTATTTATTTATTTTTATGTGTTGCTGAGGATCAAACCCAGTGCCTCACACGTGCACAGCAGGTGCTCTAGCACTGAGCTACAGCCTCAGCCCATAAACCTACTAAATCTTTCCATCTAGATGCCCTGATGTTTCAAACTTAATATTCTCCAAAAGATTCATTATTTTCGCTACTTAACTCCTGCCCCAAATACAAACACACCTGTCTTTCTTGTAATTTGCCTTATCTCATTGATGGTACCACCATTTATACTTTTATATATGTTAGAATTCTCTCTTCCGAATCTAATAAAACAACTTAAGTTATTTTCAACTTCTTAACAGCTTTGACATTTTTTATCTCAGGTACACTTACACCACTAGTAATTTAATAATAACAGCTGCATTTATTGAGTACCTGCAACATGCCTATTACCTTAGATCAACTAATCCTTAGATTAATTAATCCTTAGATCAACTCTAAGGTAGGTAGTATTCATTTTACAGATAAAAGCTCTTTAGCCTTAGATACCTTTGATCCTGTTGTACTTCTGCTCTTCAATACATCAGTTTTTCCTTCCTCATCTTTCTCAGCAACTCTGTCTTCAATTATATAGAGAATTCCTTATTTTGGGTATCCTGCTGATGAGTAAAATTTAACAAGGAAGAAACTGAACCTATAGTAAACCTTCCTACTATTATCAATGGAACATTCACAGTTTTGTGGTTTTCAATATTTTTCTTTCTTCTTCTTCTCCTTCCCTGTGGCCACTTCCGCCTTCTCTCTCTCTCTCTCTCTCTCTCTCTCTCTCTCTCTCTCTCTCTCTCTCTCCTTCATGACTCCACCATGAGTTTTCCAGCTTTCCTCTGCTTGGCCCTTACCCCCATGATGTGCTATGTCACCTTGGGCCCAAAACAATGGAATTGACCATCTATGGAAACCTCCAAAACTGTGAGCCCCAAATAAACTTTCCCTCTTCTAAATTCTTCTTGTTGGATATTTTGGTCACAAAAGCCAAATAAAACACATTTGCATAAACAAAGAATGAGTTTATGAGAAAATTAGCTCCTATTATCTTATATGGGGAAAAATAAACTATACAGAATTATATCTATTTTCGAGGGGAAACAAATCCCTCCAATGTGGCATACTCATAAATTGTTATACCATAGTCTAGATTACCTTTTTGGAACATATCACTTTCCCATTTAAGTATCTATGATGTTAAATTTTTTGTCCAAATTGACTAGGCCACAATGTACCCAGGTTAAATAGATCTGGGGGTGTCTGTGATGTTGTTTCTGGATAAGATTAATCTCGATCTGGTGAATTTGGTAAAGCAGACTGCCTTCCCCGATGTGGGTATGTATCATCCAGTCTATTGAGGACATAAATAAAACCAGAAGCAGAGAAGAGAGACATTGCCTCCTTTTAATTTTTTTTTCTTTCAATCTGGGAATTGAACCCAGGGCCTTGGGCATACCAAGCAAGTATTCCACCATTGAGCTATAACCCCAGCCTTTTGCCTCCCCTCTGTAGCTGGGATAGCTCATCTCTCCTTCTCCTGCCCTTGGACTGGGATTTAAACCATCAGTTCCCCTGGTTCTCAGGCCTTCCATTTGGACTAAATTATACCACTGGCTTTCCTGGGTCTCCAACTTACAGTCAGTTGATTGTGGGTGAGTCAATTCCTCATGGTAAATATGCTGTTTTTCTGGAGAACCCTGACCAATACAGAATCTAAGGTGGCTATGACTTGTTTACTATATAAAATATAAATTCAGCTCTCCATGTCTAGGACCTCTGTCAACCATATACTACCTACTCTTGTACCTCTCTAGTTTCACTTTTCAAATACTCCAGTGGAGCCATCTGGTTCAAGTAGGTCACAAGTCTGATTATTCCTCATTCTTCCGTCATTCCAATTCTTTTTTGGGGTGGGTAGGGGGGTTCTAGGAAATGAACCCAGCGCCTTGAGCATGCTAGGCAAGCACTGTACTGCTGAGCTACCACACTCAGACCCCAGTCTTCTCTCATTTCATCCTTGCTATATCTAATATGCCTTTTCAGTGTTTTTTTTTTTTTTTTTTTTTACCAATTTAGAGTATTCCTTCCTTTATGATCCATGGTGCAACTAACCAGCAACTAGTTGTCAATATCCAATCAATATGTGCTTGTAGTTCACAATCACAAAATAAAGAGAGCATATATGCTGGGGATTTTTTTTTAACTGATTAGGGATAACTGTTATTCTTCAAAACAATATGATAAGAGTATACAACCTAAGAAAGTCCCTTAAACAAAATACCTTCAAATGCTGGATAAAAATAAACATGCTGGGCTGGGGATGTGGCTCAAGCGGTAGCGTGCTTGCCTAGCATGCATGCGGCCCTGGGTTCGATCCTTAGCACCACATACAAACAAAGGTGTTGTGTCCGCTGAAAACTAAAAATAAATATTAAAAAACTCTCTCTCTCTCTTACTCTCATTCTTTCTTTTTTTTTTTTTAAAAAAAATTTTAATATTTATTTTTTAGTTCTCGGCGGACACAGCATCTTTGTTGGTATGTGGTGCTGAGGATCGAACCCGGGCCGCACGCATGCCAGGCGAGCACGCTACTGCTTGAGCCACATCCCCAGCCCCTCTCATTCTTTCTTTAAAAAAAATAAAATAAAAATAAACATGCATAGCTGAATTTATAAAAAATAAAGGGAAATTCCTAAAGGCTGAATAAAAATGGTGAACTGATATTGAAGTTACCTTGGGGCATTTCCCATTCTCAGAGCCTTACATTTAGGGTGTGGGGGACTGGGGATATAACTCGGGGGCAATTTATCACTGAGCTACATCCTCAGCCACTTTTTAATTTATTTATTTATGTATATGTGTGTGGGTATGTATACATATAAATATATATATATATATATATATATATTTTTTTTTTTTTTTGGAGGGGCAGTGCTGGGCATTGAACTCAGGGCCTTGTACATGTGAGGCAAGCACTCAATCAACTGAGCTATATCCCAGCCCTCACTTTATTTCATATTTTGAGATAGGGTCTCACTAATTTGTTTAGGACCTTGCTAAGTCATTGAAGCTGGCCTTGAACTTGTGATCCTCCTGTCACAACCTTCTAAAGTGCTGGGATTACAGGTGTGTATCACCACACCTGGCTTCAGAGTCTTGTGTTTTAACTCCCATTTGAGATTAGGAAAAAAGTCTTGAGGAAGATGGGAGGTTAGAATTGAAATATCCCTTCCAATCTTTCAAAATAGCCTTCTTTTTAAAAAAAATGGGTTTTTAGTTATAGATGGACACAATATCTTTATTTTGTTTATTTATTTTCATGGGGTACTGAGGATGAAATCTAGTGCCTCACATGTGAGAGGCAAGCGCTCTGTCACTGCGCCACAACCCCAGCCCCAAAATCGCCCTTTTTTTTTTAGTTTTATTGTTTTTTTTTAAACATAGAGTACAATTTTTCATATCTTTATATATAGAGTATGTTCACACCAATTCATGCCTTTATACATGTACTTTGCTTTTTTTGCATTAGAATTCTTATTACACAAATATACCACAATTTTTCATATCTGTTTATATATAAAGTATGTTGACACCCAATTCGAGTCTTCATACATGTACTTCGGATAATGATGTCCATCACATTCCACCATCCTTGCTAATCCCCTGCCCCCTCCCTTTCCTTCCTACCCTTCTTCCCTACCTAGAGTTCATCTCATCCTGCCCTGCTCCGGCTCCCTACCCCACTATGAGTCAGCCTCCTTACATCAGAGAAAACATTTGGCATTTGTTTTTTTTGGGATTGGCTAACTTCGCTTAGCATTATATTCTCCAGCTCCATCCATTTACCTGCAAATGCCATGATTTTATTCTCTTTTAATGCTGAATAATATTCCATTATGTATATATGCCACATTTTTTTTTATCCATTCATCCACTGAAGGACATTTAGGTTGGCTTCACAGTTTAGCTAATGTGAATTGTGCTGCTATAAACATTGATGTGGCTGTGTCCCTGTAGTATGCTGTTTTTAAGTCCTTTGGGTATAGTCTGAGGAGAGGTATTTGCAAATCAAAACTACTCTAAGATATCATCTCACTCCAGTCAGCATGAGAGCTATTATGAAGACAAACAACAATAAGTATTTGAGAGGATGTGGGGGAAAAAGTACACTCATACACTGCTGGTGGGACTGCAAGTTGGTATAGCCAAAATGGAAAGCAGTATGGAGATTCCTTGGAAATCTGGGAATGGAACCACCATTAGACCCAGCTATCCCTCTCAAAATAGCCTGCATAAGTCTGTCTCCAGTGAAAGGATTAATCCTCCAAATCTACCCATTAGCAAAGAAAAAAGACAAAAAAGCTGTCTGGTTCTGCCTGGGATCTAGGGGAAGATGGGAGTAGGGAGGTGTGGGGTGGAGGTGGGAGATGTCAGAGTCTTACCTGAAAACTTATAACCACAAACCTGTCTACACAGCAGTTAAGGGCTCACATTTACATTATCAGGGCTGGGGTTGTGGCTCAGAGATAGAGCACTTGCTTACCATGTGTGAGGCCCTGGGTTTGATCTTCAGCACCACATAAAAATAAAATAAAGATATTGTGTCTGCCTATAACTAAAAAATAGGCATTTTTAAAAAATTTACATTATCAACCAGATCTAGGACACCCTCAGCCAAGAAATTAAAGTGATACCAGCCTGAAGCAGTGGCGTATACCTAGAAGCTCAGTGACTGAGGAGGCTAAAGCAGGAGGATCACAAGTTCAAAGCTAGACTCAGCAATTTAGCAAGGCCCTAAGCAACTTAGCAATTCCCTATCTCTAAATAAAATATTAAAAAGAGCCAGAAATGTGGCTCAGAGGTTAAGTGCTACAAGAGGGTAACTACTCCCCTCACCGCCCAAAAAAAAGAGTAATAGAGGATGCTTAGAAGACGCAACTTCAAATCGCTGTTGGCAAGATCTCAAAGAAAGGTATAGTTAGACCATTCAGGATTCCCACAATCTGCTGAAAAAAATCTTGCCAACTTGGAATACCAATGAAAATTAGAATTAAAATATTAGACCTTTTAGGCAAAAATTGAGAGAGATCACTGAGAGATCTCATTAAGGGAATTTCTGAAGAATATTGATTCAAAAAGAAAGAAAGTCATCTCAAAGATTTGAATTACAAGAAGAAATAATGAGAAAAGAAAGTGGTAAGCTCCAGGTGTGTGAGGAAACCACTGTCATAACATTACCTCTTCATTAAGGTGACTGAGCTAACTTCAGCAGCTACACATGACAAAGAATACAGCCTTTACGGAATGAGATCAGAACAAATAACAACAAACAGCAACAAAACCCAGGAAGGAGATAGGGAGTTGATTTCCAGAGTTGCCACATTATGCTATATAAAATGGCCAGTTCTCACAAAGAAAAAACTACAAGAAATATGAAGGAAGGAAGGGAGGGAGGGAGTAAGGGAGTGAGAAAGAGAAAGGAAGAAAAAGTAATGGCAGGTCCACAGAAGGGGAAAAAGCAGTTAATAGAAAATATGCCCAAGGAAGCCCAGATGTTGGATTTACCTAGATAAAAACTATAAATCAAATATTTTATTTTGTCATATTTTATTTATTTTTATTTTTATTTATTGCAGTGCTGAAGATCAAACACTAGCCCTCATACACAAGAGGTCAGCTCTCTCTTTACTACTGAGCTATATCCCTAGCCCAATTACCCTATTTTATTTTTTATAATGTCATTGTATTTTTTATACCTTTATTTTATTTATTTATTTTTATGTGGTGCTGATGATCGAACCCAATGCCTCACACATGTTGGCAAGTGCTCTACCACTAAGCCTCAACCCAGCCTCCCAAATCCCCCATTTTAAATATGTAAAAAGAACTAAAGGAAGCCACATCCAAAGTATATAAAGTAGAACATCCATGAAGAAAAATAAATTGTTAAAAATAACCAAACTCACTGAGCATGGTGGCATATGCCTGTAATCCCAGTGACTTAGGAGGCTGAGGCAGGAGGATTAAAAGTTTAGTGCCAGCCTCAGCAACTTAGACCCTGTCTCAAAATAAAGAATAAAAAGGACTGTGAATGTAATACAGTGGTAAAGCACCCCTGGGATCCATCTACAGTATATTATGTATGTATTTATGACCAAATGAATACATAAATGAAATAAAAATAACCAACTTTACATTTGAAAAGTACAATAACTAAAATAAATCTCACACAGGTGGCTCAATAACAGATAAGATCATGAAAACTAAAAGTAAGTCAAGATGATTAAGTATGAAGCAAAAGAAAGAAAAAAGAATGAAGGTAATGGGCTGGGGATGTGGCTCAAGCGGTAGCGCGCTCGCCTGGCATGCGTGCGGCCCGGGTTCGATCCTCAGCACCACATACCAACAAAGATGTTGTGTCCGCCGAGAACTAAAAAATAAATATTAAAAATTCTCTCTCTCTCTCTCTCTCTCTCTCCTCTCTCACTCTGTCTTTAAAAAAAAAAAGGTAATAAACAGAGCCTCAGAGTGCTATAGGACACTATAAAGCACACTAATATAATGGGAGTCACAGGATAGAGAAAAGGGGCAAAAGATTATGTGATGAAATAATAGCTGAAAACTTCCTAAATTTCATGAAAATAATAATCTACCTATCCATGAACTTAATAAATTTCAAGTATGATAAACCCAAAGACATCCAGACTTTGACATATCATAGATTACTGAAGGCTAAAAACAGACCTTTTTTTTTTTTTTGTACTAGGGATTGAACTCAGGGGCACTCGGCTACTAGCCACATCCCCATCCCTATTTTGTATTTTATTTAGAGACAAGGTCTCACTGAGTTGCTTAGCATCTCGATTTTGCTGAGGCTGACTTGGAACTTGCAATCCTCCTGCCTCAGCTTCCTAAGCTGCAGGGATTATAGGCGTGTGCCACCATGCCTGGCTAAAAAACAAGAGTTTTGAGAGCAGGAAGAACAAAGTGACCCATTAAGTCCAAAGGATTTTCGATTATATCAGCAGTTGATTTCTTATTAGAAACCAATGAGCCTAAAAATCAGTGGGATGACGTATCAAAGTGCTGAATGAAAATGAATGTCAATCAAGATTTCCATATAATAAAAAATTATCTGGCATGGGGTGTAGTTTAATGGAATAGCATGAGCTATGCATATGTGAGGCCCTGGGTTCAATTCCCAGTCTATGTGCGCAAGCGCGCACGCACACACACGTTCCTTCAAAAAATGAAAAGATCTATCATTACATCATGAGGAGCTCCCCTGAGCCACTCCTAAGTAAAAATTATTAAAGTCAACAAAATAAAGACCAAAGGCCTCACAATAACAATGATAATAAGGAGTACACAATAATTCAAAGCCTCTAGAAATGACTCTAAGAGCAGTTGGGCATGAAGGTGCATACTTGTAATCCTAGTAACTTTAGAGACGGAGGTAGGAGGATCACAAGTTTGAGGGTAGTCTTAGCAACTTTGTGAGGCCCTAAGCAACTTAGTAAGACCATGTCTCAAAATAAAAAAAATTTTTAAAAGTACTGGGGATGTAGCTCAGTGATAGAGCTGGTACCTGGATTTAATCCCTGGTACTAAAAATGAAAGGAAAGCAAGGAATGGGGAGACAGGCGAGTGAGAAATGAGACGGAGACCAGGCAGAGGTAAACACGAGACTTTATTTGTCAGAGCTGACAAATAAAGGCACAATTCTCCATAGATGGAGAGAGGCCCTGAGATGTTCCAGTGTTCAGCTTTTGTGCGATAGGGGTTTGGAGCTGTAGTTGTGGTGCCATGAGATAGGCTGGGGATGCTTATGTCAGAGCTAAGTGTGTAGGGAATGCATGGGATTGGCTTAGATGGCACCATGGGGGATTTCCAGAGTCAAGGGGTCATGTCCTTCTGGGATTGGCTTAGGGTTATGGTACCATGGGGTAGGTCACTAACTGGGGTGGGTTAATTCGGGTAAGAGAAAGTACAAGTACAGGAAATCAAAACTTATCTTGTAAGATGGCTGTTAGCATTTAAAAAGAGAAAAGAAGAGAAAAGAAAAGAAAGAAAGGACTCTAAGGACAAACACCAAATGAAGAAACACCTATCCAAGAAAAACTATACAAATTTTCTGGAAGAATTGAATGTGTATCTCTTACAAAATCATAGAGATGGGGCCAATAGGAGATAATTAAATCATGACAGTGGCTCCCTCATGAATGTGATTCATGCCCTTATAAGAAAAATAAACCAGCCAGGTTCAGTGGCACATGCCTGTAATCCCAGCAGCTCAGGAGGCTGAGGCAGGAAGATCGAGAGTTCAAAACCAACTTCAGCAACAGTGAGGCATGAAAAAACTCGGTAAGAGCCTGTCTCTAAATAAAATACAAAAATAGGTTCGTGATGTGACTCAGTGGTCAAGTACTCCTGAGGAGTTCAATCCTTGGTACTGCTCCCACTCCCCCCCCAAAAAAAAGAAGAGGAAAAAAAAAAAAGAAAGAAAAAGAAGCCAGACTTTGAGTGGTGGTACATGCCTATAACCCCAGCAACTTGGGAGGATGATGCTGGAAGATTGCAAGTTCAAGGCCAGCCTGGATAATTTAGAGATAGTCTGTCTCAAAATAAAAAATAAGGGCTGGGGTTGTCACTCAGTGGTAGAGTGCTTGTCTAGCATGTGTGAGGCACTGGGTTCGATTCTCAGCACCACATAAAAATAAATAAAGGTCCACCAACAACTAATAAAATATTTAAAAAATAATTTAAAAAATAAAAAGGGTTATGGATATAGCTCAGTGGCACAACACCCCTGGGTTCAATCCCCAGTACTGCAAAAAACAAAACACAGGCACACAAAAGGGAAAGAAAAAAGAAAGAAAAAGCCAGGAACTAGTTAACTCTGTTTCTATCACGTGAGGATCCAATGAGAAGTCAGCTATTTGAAACCTGAATGAGAGCCCTCACCAGACCCCTGCTGTACTGGCTTCCTGATCTCACACTCTGAGGCTCCAGAACTATGAGAAATGTTTATTGTTTAGGGCTTCAGTCTGTGCCAACATGTTATAGAAGCCTGAACTGACAGAGACATTTGGAATAAAGTGAGAATATGTGGTACTTAAATCAAAATTGCTGCCTCCACTCCTGCCCACAACCTTCTCCCTGTTCATCAAGATACTCTATTATGGGGGCTGGGGATGTGGCTCAAGCGGTAGCGCTCTTGCCTGGCATGCGTGCCGCCCGGGTTCAATCCTCAGCACCACATACAAACAAAGATGTTGTGTCTGCCGAAAACTAAAATAAATAAATATTAAAAAAAGAAAAAGATCTCTATTATAGACTGCTGCAGCCAAGTACACAGGGTTCTTTCCCTCTCAGCATCCAGCTGGAAGGCTTTCTTCCTGGGGCCAACAAGATCTGAGTGTTTCTCACCCTGCCTCCAGCTTTTTGTTGGTGAGGCTGTCACAGGTGAGTAGGGGCTCCATTCTTACACCCAACTTCTGCTCAGGGAAAGGAGGGTCTACTTTTGGAAGGGCACATTGAAAATATTAAAGGAAATGCAATAGTAGGGAAATACAAATCAAAACCACAGGGGTAACATTGTTTACCCAATAAGGTGGCTATTAAAAAAAAACAAAACAAACCTGTGGTGAAGAGGGTGTGAAAAAACTGGAGGCCTCATATACTATTGGTAAAAATGTAAAATGGTACAGCTATCTTTGGAAGGTGTTCTGGCAGTTCCTCAAAAGGTTAAATGAAGAGTTACCACATGATCTATAAATTCTACCCTTAAGTATATACCTAAGAGAACTGAATGATACTATTTATATGAAATGTTCAGAATAGTACACTTATAACAATAAAAAGTAGGTAAGTCATTGCCAGGAATTGGAGGGAGGAATTAATGGGTACTGATTGCTAATGTTATGGTGATATATATAAAAAGTCTTTTGAATTGTACACTTCAACTTTAATTTATAACTGATTTAGTCCCCAGGTTCAATTCCCAGTGCTCCCCACCAAAAAAAGGTAAACATAATGGTATGAACTGTATTATAAGAGAAAGAGAAAGAAAGAGTGATTTTCATTTGGTTGATATGGATAAGAAGGTTGGAAATCACTTGTTTGGTCTCATGTAGTGTAAATCAAACACTAATATCTTACCTCAGTTCCTGTTTCTCTCCAATCCCAAGCCCGACTGCCTCCTGGCCATACTTTGCAATCCTTATAGGTTATGGCAGAGCCTTGCACTTTCATTTGCCCCCATGAAAGGGAAGAAATTTCAGGTGAAGACATAGGGAACTGAGCTAAATCTGAAATTATAAGAAAAATATACTAAGTCAGTTATAAAGTTCAAACAGCTCCAAAATACAAACATAGTAAATCCGACTTCTCTATGATTTAAGAAGTATTTCTTATGTGGTTGTCACTTCTTCTCAATAAGGCTGAAGAGTTGGGATCCTGAATCAAATCATCCAAGCATAGAAACCAGATACTGTAATTACTTCTTAGATTACCAAGGAAATCCTCATTATATATATATATATATAAAATATTTTTTTAAAGTTGTAGTTGGACACAATACCCTTATTTATTTATTTTTTTATGTGGTGCTCTACTCCATGTGCTAGGTGAGTGTTCTACCACTGGATAACAACCCCAGCCCCCCTCATATTTTTTTTTTAAGAGAGAGAGAGAGAGAGAAGAGAGAAAGAATTTTAATATTTATTTTTTAGTTTTCGGCAGACACAACATCCTTGTTTGTATGTGGTGCTGAGGATTGAACCCAGGCCGCACGCATGCCAGGTGAGCGCGCTACTGCTTGAGCCACATCCCCAGCCACCCCCTCATATTTTTGAGAGATAAAATTAAAAGGTGTAAATTTACTTCAGCATGATGAAGTGAAGAGGCAGATGTGTCCCCCCCCACAAAAAGCTATATAGCTGAAAAACAAAAACAAAAAACCAAACCCACAACACCCAAATAACCATTTGCCACTCTCAAAACTAAAACCATTCTGTGAGATAAGTAAAAAGTGCTCATGAAAACCACTAAAATTCAGATATATGTGGTTTAGTAAAGATTTCAAAGAAACTATTATGAAGGAAATAATATATATATAAAGAATTTTTTATACATTATGTCAATGACTAAATGAATAAAGGTTTTGTTTTGTTTTTGTTCTTGTCTAGTACTACGGCCATTCCCTTATTCTAGTACTGTTGCCACTGACGTTTAAGTAGATTGAAATGTTTGAAAACAAACAGCCTTGCTTGACTGTCAAAGGAAGCTTCATGATTTGGATCATTACCAGTTGAAAATGGACTGGAAGCCTGGGCAGGGATTTAAGATTTCTCAAAGGTGACATAGTCACAGAGGACTTTATAAACTCTTCACATATTCCAAGTGGACCAGAAGCTATGAGCTTACACATCAAAGGGTAGGCCCAATTCACTCCAACATTCCAGGTTGATGGAGCTTGATCAAAATGCACAGGGAAGAAACAAGAAGACTCAAAAGGGCCGGTGAAAACAGGTGGAATTTTTAATTAACTCACCAGTACACACAATGATCCATCAACAGAGCATGAAAGTCTTACTGGCTTAAGATGTTGAACTAATTAATTAATTAATCAATCAATCATTTAATGGGAAGGAACCTAGGGTTACTTTACTACTGAGCTACAATCCCTGCCTTTTTGAATTTTAATTTTGAGGCAGGGTCTTACTAAGTTACCCAGACTGGGCTCAAACTTGTGATCCTCTAACAGCCTCCCAAGTCTCTGGGATTACAGGAATGTGCCATGGTGCTGGGCTGCTTTTTTTTTTGGTGTTTTAGTAAAATCTTGAACTTTTAGTAAAATCTTGATCAGCTGAACACTAAGTTATATAGACATGACAAAGACTCCTGGAAAACCAGGCTTAAAAATACAAACAACAAAAAAAAATCTGAATGGATATTTCTGTAGTAATATACAGTATGGGAGATAAAATTCACAGATTTTGTGCTATGGTTTGAATGTCATTCTCTCAAAACCATCATAGAAATTTAATTGCCATTGTAGCAGTATTAAGAGGTGGGACTTTTAAATAAGCTATTTGGCTATGATTAGGACCTTTAAGAAGTGATTAGCTTTTGTCCTCATAGATTGCCATTATTGGAGAAGTGGTTTATTATCACAGGGGTAGGTTCTATATAAAGAGATGAGTTTGGCTCAATTTTATTTCTCTCCTTCTTGCCCTCTCTTTGCCCTTATACCATGTGGTGCTTTCTCCCATAAGATGATGAAGTATGAAAATCCTTGTAGACGCTGGTCCCTTGATTTTGGATTTTACAACCTCCAGAACTGTGTGAAATAAATTTGTGTTCGTTATAAATATCCAGACTCAGTTATTTTGTTGTAGCAGTACAAAACAGACTAAGATATTTAGTATCTTAGGCACATGACTGAACACACAAATAACAACAACTTTCAAGACTTCCTACAATACTTCTAAAATGTTCAATTTCTGGGCTGGGGTTGTAGCTCAGGGGTAGAGCGCTTGCCTCACAGTTATGAGGTACTGGGTTCGATCCTCAGCACCACATAAAAATAAATAAAAGTATTGTGCTCATCTACAACAAAAATATAAAAAAATAAAAAAATAAAATGTCCAATTTCCAACAAAAAATTATAATATACGCAAAGAAACCAAGAAGTGTTACCCATACTCAGTCAACTGAAATTGTATCTAAGTGTTATCAGATATGTGGTTTAGTAAAGATTTCAAAGAAACTATTATAAAGGAAATAATATATATATATAAAGAATTTTTTATACATTATGTCAATGACTAAATGAATATAGAATCTTAATAAAGAGACATTTCAACTAAGAATTAAATGTAAATTCTACCATTGTACTTATAGTTCGAATGTGGTTTGTCCCTGCTAAAATTCATGTTGAAATCTAGTTGTCAACACAGAGGTATTGGGAGGGAGGGCCTTTAAGATGGATGGAGTCTTTGTTGTGAGATGGTTAAGTTCTTCTAAGTGTGGGTTGCTACAAAATAAAGTCAGCTCCTTTGTTCCTACCCTTTCTTTTAGCAAATGCTGGATTCCTCTTCCTTTTTTGGGGGGAGAGTACCAGGGATTGAACTCAGGAGCACTTGACCACAAGCCACATCCCCAGTCCTATTTTGTATTTTATTTAGACACAGGGTCTCACTTAGTTGCTTAGTACCTTGCTGTTGCTGAGGTTGGCTTTGAACTTGAGATCCTTCTGCCTCAGCCTTCTGGAGACACTGAGATTATAGATGTACACCACAGTGCCCGGCACTGGATTCCTCTTCTACTTTTTCACCATGCATGGAGCATCATAGCTTGCACCAGGTGCTAAGCAGTTGCCACTACCAAACTTTTGGACTTCCAGAACCATGAGTCCAAATAAACTCTTTCTTGTTATCAATTAGTCAGTCACAGATATTCTGTTATAGCAACAGAAAAAGGACCAAGACAGCTAGTAAGTTAAACAACTAAAAGGTGCTTATATTAGTGTTCTTCAGAGAAACAGAAACAGTTTACATATATATATATATTAAAGATGCGTATTTTAAGAAAATGGTTCAAACAATTGTGGAATTTCCCAAGTACTTAGTAAAAAGTATTGGTAGTCTGCTAACTCTGGAGCAAAAATTGTAACAGTATGTCTCTATCTTCAAGGAAAGTCTTTTTAAAAAATATGTATATATTTTTAGTTGTAGTTGGACACAATACCTTTATTTATTTATTTTTAGGTGGTGCTAAGGATTGAACCCAGTGCCTCATATGTGCTAAGCAAGCCCTCTACCCCTGAGCTATAACCCTAGTGTACTCTTTAACTTTTTTTTTGGGGGGGGTACCAGGGATTGAACTCAGGGGCTCTCGACCACTGAGCCACATCCTCAGACCTATTTTGTATTTTATTAGAGACAGGGTCTTACTGAGTTGCTTAGTGCTTCGCTAAATTGCTGAGGCTGGCTTTGAACTCCACATCATCCTGCCTCTATCTCCCAAGCCGCTGGGATTACAGGCATGTGCCACCTCACAGGGCTACACTTAATTTTTTTTTTTGAAAGGAAGTTTTAAACTAATTAGTTCACTGTGAATTAGGAATTCCCCAAACTGGCTCCACAACTGAAATTAATCACCTCAATATACAATTTACCAAGCTTACAGTATCTGTAAGTAAAAATTATGTAACAAATGCAAAGATAACATACATATAAATTAAGGCTTGGTGTATAGCTCAATGGTAGTGTGTGTTTAATATAAATAAGACTCCAAATTCATTCCTCAGAACCAAATACAAAAAAAAATGTATAAATTGTTCTGATGAAAGGTTGATGGCTACCAATGCTATTTGGAAATACATAGGGGTAAACCAATTTTAATATTGAGGCATAACAACATTTACTTTGATGTATAGATATTGTTTCTGGTTCAATGAATTTTGACAAATTTGCCAAATGAAATAAAAAGGTATCTACAAAGTCTTCCTTGTGCCCTTTCTAGACATTCCCTTCCAAACTCAAAGGAAACCACTATTTTAATTTCTATCTCCATAGATTAATTTGACTTCCACATTGATGGAATTGTATGGTACCTCTTTTCTGTCTTCTTTCACTCAACAAATTGTGGAGATGTACCTTTGTCATAGTATTTGTCAACAGTGTGTATCAGCATGTGTAGTAGTCTCTTACAGGAATAACATAATTTATAAACTTTTCTGTGGATAAAAGTTTGTGTTGTTTTTGACTTTGGTCTTTTGAATAACCATTAATTTTAAGTGGAATTTTTTTCCTTAAAAGAGTGTGAAATTTGAACTATCTTAACAAATTTTTTATTCAAAAATAAAGTTGAGTAATCTGATGCTTATTTAAAGGCCTTTTCATAGAAATGGCAACATATTGTATTTAAAAAGCAGCTACTTTTTCTAGATTTACATTCAAGTTTGATAAATATAAATCAGTTATTTAATTACATAAATTGGAATTAGACTTCTGTAACCCTCTATTTCTTTTAGCCTAGAAAGGTAAGAGATGGTAGGTAACATTATGGATGAATATTCTTTATTTCCTTTTCAAGAATAGACTTTGTGAAGGCATGACCTAAACCTTGTTTTATAGTAAAACATCTCTTATCTTTGGGGTGTATATGCTTTCTGACACCCAAGGACTTTGTTCCCAAGCCACTTTGGACTAGAAAAGGTTGAAACTCTAGACTTATTAGTTCCCCTTTGAATAACAGTGTGAGCAGAGAAAAAAGAAAACTATGGTAATAAATCTTTTCTTTTTTAGAAACTTAGGGGAGGAGATGTTGACAGTAAAGGCAGAAATTTTGTTAAGGTTAATATAATGATATGTAATTAAAATATTCTCTTTGGTTGGAAAGTTCTTTTCACAGAAATTCCTTCACAAAAAATGATTTAATTTTACAATATTATGTATCTGGCTTTTATTTAAGGTACATTAGGTAATGATTATGAGGAGGTTTTTGTTTGTTCTTGTTTTTCTGGAGGTATCTTTCCACAAAACACCTGTTTCTGAGTCAGATTTTTATTAAACTGGGGCCTTCAGATCCTCAGGTCTAATAATATACTTTTCAATATGAGAGTTTATCAAAATGTTTTAATTTTGTGTTTCAGTTCAGTAATTGCTTTAAAACAATATTTTAGCACTTATAATTCACTTTCTTTCTGAAAGTAAGGCTTTTCCTTGTTTTTTTAAACTTTTTTATTGTGGTAAAATATACATATAACATAAAACTTATCATTTGAGTTTATATACTTACTTGTAAGTATATAAATATATATACTTCAGTAGCATTAAGTATATGCACATGGTTATTTAGACTTTAATTTCTTACATCAAATTGGAAATTTCAGAAATATGTGCCCAGTTTCAAAAGAATTTTTTCCTTTGAAGAGGTTTTATGTACTAATATATATATATATGTTTTATATATTTTATATATTAAGAATCATTATTTAGGTAATAAATTTCTCTTATGGATTTTCTTCTCTTTGTCTCTATTTTTTTGGGGGGGGCATACCAGGCATTGAACTCAGGGCCACTTGGCCACTGAGCCACATCCCCAGCCTTATTTTGTATTTTATTTAGAGAGAGGGTCTCACCTAGTTGCTTAGTGCCTCGCTTTTGCTGAGGCTGGCTTTGAACTCTCAATCCTTCTGCCTCAGTCTCCTGAGCCACTGGGATTACAAGAGTACTGTCTGACTACATATTTCTTTCTTTAGATAATGAAAATGATGTAATTATGGTTATTCCTTCCTCCTCCTTTTTTTTTTTTGACCTGGAAATGCAGAACAAAATTAACTGTGCAACCATTTCCCATAGTTTTGAAATAATAATTTGCCAATGTATTTCTTTATATTCCTTTAAGTCACAGATTCTACTATTTTATGTGGTTTGAGTTATATCTTGCTTTAAATTTTAGGTTTAGGAAGTAGATACTATGTAAGTTTTAAATGTGCTCTGAAAATTTTGCCTTAAGGTAATATGTTGTAGACAAAATAAATAGAGCTGAATTTAGTCAAGTTATACATCTTCCTTTGGTAACAACAACGACTCCTCCCCCCCCTCTCTATATATATAGATAGATAGATAGATAGATTATATACAGAAACTATTTATATATAAACAAACTATATATTTTCCTCCCTCCTAAAACTATATACATATAGTTTTAGGAGGAGATATATATAGTTTTAGGAGAGAGGAAAAAAATGAGGATTGAATTGAATCCAGGAATGATTAGCCACTGAGCTACATGCCCAGTCCTTTTTAGTTTTTGTTGCTGAGGGCCTGGCTAAGTCTGGCCTCGAACTTGAGATCCTCTTGTTTCAATCTTTCCAGTTTCTGGGATTATAGTCATGGGCTGGGCTAGCAGAGGATATTTTTAAGTACTTAAACTATGCCAGGGCATCGTGCTAATCACTTTACTGTCAATTACCTGGTAAACTTGTAAATGTAGGTGCTTTTATCACCCATTTTGCATAAGTTCTAAGAAATGAAGAAATTTCAGGATGTCAGAAAGTGGTCCTGGTAAGTTTCAAGTTTGGCTGAATCCAAACCTCCGGCTCCTCATCATGATGTATTATATATAGCTCCTGCACTTGCACATTCCATTTTACATTCTTGGTGTTTTTTCTCTGGGATTCTTCGTGGACTAACGTCACTGGTATCCTGTCTTCTAACAAACTTTTTGCTGTTCTACCATCACCTATCACGTTCTCTCTCTTGTGGAATGCTAGCCTATCCTCAGACCCTAGGTCCCACAGGGCCTCTTCCCCTCAGACCCTGGTCCCTCAACCCCTGATAACCTCATCAGAGCCCCGTGCCTTCGCACTTTGACTCCCCTGTAGAGGCTGGGGGGCCTTCGACTCATCGCCTAGCAGGACCCAACTCCTTATTCTGGTCCCCACAGAGTCCCGTCCCCTTAGGCACTGGTCCCTCAGCAGAGCTCTCAGAATGGCTTTTCTAGCTAAGGTGATTCTTATACCCTGGTAGAGAGCAATATCTCTCAGCAAACTTTCACAGACTTCTTACAACGGTTCCATCCCAACCCATAATTATGACACCTTGCTACCTTTGCTCTCCCGGACCTCCTCCCACAATACTGCCCCTCCCAACCACATTCTTCTCTTTTTACGCTTATTCTCTCTCCTCAACTTCTCCCACTATTTCGTGACCGGATTCCCTCCAAAACTCACGCAATGACTCTCTTTTCAGAGTTGCTTGCCGAGATGGCTCCGTGCTTTCTTTACCTTTCACTTCGGTGAGCTCCGTAGTTCTGGATCAGGGGTTCCCCAGCTCTCAAGCCTTCAGCCTGTCTGCACCAGAAGCCCCGCCCATTCAATTCTATTGGCCACTGTTCCTGAGAGTCCCGCCCCTCCAACTTGCGCCCGCCTCCTCGCCCCGTTTCCCTTGTTTTCATTCCCCCTGTCACACGAGGCTGTGGCAAACCCCAAGTGGGAGGGGAGAAGTAGAGGGAGGGAACGGGGCGGAAAGAGGGCGGAAAGTGAAAGGCACGGAGCGCCTCTCTGTCCCCTGTCTGACTTGGTTCTCGACTGCTCTGGGCCGCCGTTGTATTGTGGGATCGCGGCGCCGTCCCTGAGACGCTCAGATCCGCAGGGGAGTCCACTCGAGAGCGCCTCCTGTCGTCCGTAAGGCTGCCCTGCCATTCCTCGGCACCCCAACTCCCCCGCCCCCCCATCGCCGCCTCCTCCTCCATCCTCCAGTTCAAAATGGCGACGGCGGCGGCAGCGGCGGCGGCGATGGCTCCTCCGGGTTGCCCGGGTTCGTGCCCCAACTTCGCCGTAGTCTGCTCCTTCTTGGAGCGCTATGGGCCGCTGCTAGACCTGCCGGAGTTGCCGTTCCCCGAGCTGGAGCGGGTGTTGCAGGCGCCGCCGCCGGACGTCGGCAACGGAGAAGGTAAGCCTGGGGCCCGAACGCCCGGCGGGAAGCGGCCCTGGCGCGCTCCTTCTCTCCGCTCTTCGTAGACATTCTGGGCCTCGGCGCCCCAGTCCTCTTCTTGGGGCGCAGCTCCGCTCAGTCCGTCTTCTCCGCGTAGCCCCGGGGGTCCTGGGCAGTGGGGAGGCGGGGCGGAGGCCTCCCGGGGCCACTGCGCCCGGCGGGGAGCAGAGGTGGGGGCGTCGCGGGTTAGGTGTGGGCTGGGGGCGGGGAGGGGTCATTGTGCTGATCTGCCGCCCCTGGGACTGCTCCCCTGCGGCGGGGCCGGTTCCCCACCCCTTCTCCCTCTAGGTGGCGGGGGAAGGGGAGCGCAGGTTCCGGCCAGCTTTGCGCTTTTCTCCTCCTCCCCTCCTCCCACCAATTCTCCTGACCGTCTCTGGGGAGGCTGGGCCCGTCTTCTCGGGGCGCCCCCTTATCTCCCTCCACCTGAGTTGGTGGGGGCTGGCGAACACTCGACTGTCCCTCCCTCTGGTGGGAACTCCCCCGAGAGAGTCGGCTTATCCCCCTTCTCTTCCCCTGGAGGTCTAGTTTAACCCCCCAACTCCTTCCTCCGTGTAGGGAGGTCTGCTCCTCCCGCAGTGGAGGATGTTCTCTTCCATTCTCCCGTAGGAGGGAATGAAGTCGTTTCAGCTTCTCCAATTTGGAGCGGAGAGGGTTAATTTCTCCTCCATAGTTTTCCTCCTTCCTCTACCCACCTCCCCCCAAATAATAGAAAAGCATCTCCTCACTTTTCCAGTCCCTTCCCCCTTAATCTCGGCAGCAGGGCTTTAGGGAAAGAAGAAGTAGCCCTCCCATTTGCAGGGTGGGGTGGGGTGGTTAGTCTGTAGGCTGGAGGAGGGGCTCTGACGGCGGGGGAAACAGTTGAAGAAGGTGCTTGTTGCTCATGTTTCTCTCTCTGGTGCCGCTGGTCTATTATTGGTGTTCGCAAGTGCTGCTCCTTCCACATAAGGCCACCGCGCGGGTGCAGAGCGCATGCTCTGCCCGGCCCCATTGAAACTTCCTGCTGCTGCTGCTGGTTCTTTTGCTGGAGCATCTCAGCGCTGTGCCTGCTGCCTACAGCCCTAACACTGAGCGCTAACACTTTACTCCTATTTGTTCCTGATCCGTGTTTTTCCTTTTCTGCACATTTTTCCTCCTCAGAAAAGTCTTGTTTGTTTCTTTATCTGGAAACAGCCCTTGACTGGAGGAGAAACGCTTTCCAAATATATATATTTTTTTCTTTTTGGTTTGTATTAGGTGGCCAAAGTGGACTGGGTACTGGGTATTGTATAAAGCAAATAACTGATTCCTTTCCAAGAAAGCAGATTCGCTCCTTAATTATCTATGGAAATGAATTAGGTTTTGTTAATATATTTACATTGCTAGGAAGAGCCCAAGTGGGAAGTTCTTCAAAATATTACCTGTATGATGTTATGGTCATCAGTGACTCACATTAATACAAACAGTTATAGTATGGGTCAATATCTCTTCTTAGTTGTGTGCATCTCCTCTACTCTTAATAAACTGGCTTATAAAAGGCTAATTAAAAATAGTGAAAATAGGAGTGATTAATTACTGTATGCAAAGACTTTCTGCAGAATTTCTTTGGAAATTGAGCTCCCAATGTAGTGATTTCATTATAAAATTGTATTTACACTTTTTTTTAAAAGAAAATAGTTATTGTGAAGTAGGATGCCTTAGTAAGTTGCTTTTAGGATATTATGAGAAATGATTGTAATGAGTGTAAGAGAGAAAAATTTGGAAATTTAGGGAAAGAATTGCTGGTAAATTGTTTTGAGTATTTACTTGACCAAATTAAGAGGCAGGCATAGGCTTTTGGGGATGGCATTTTATGAATAGGAATATTGTTCAGTTTATTTTAGTAGTGAATATTGAGCCACCAGATAAGTAAAAATGGGAAATAATCTGGACCAGGAGGAGTTGTTTAGCTCAGCCACTGCATTACCATTGGTATTGTTGCTTAGGGGACTCATAATAATAGATCCTGTCATAAGATGATCTAAGAGTAATTATTAATTAATGTTATATAGTTCAAGACATTTGGCAATGGAAAGTCTCTGCAGGTGAAATGCCTTTACTGTGCAGAGAAAAGATTTTCAGAACTTTGATGATAATCAGGTAACATGAAATAGTTGATTATACTCATTCAGCAAACAAGACTTGAATCAACTAAGTCTTTTTGGGAAGGTGTTTTTAGTATACTAGAAAAACATAAATTTTTAGTGTTGAGCATTGTGACATAGGTTGTAGGATAAATAATTTATATGGACTTCAGTATCTTAAGTAAGTGGAGATAGTAGCTGAGGAGCCAATGAAATAATGTTTCAAAAATCCTTTAATAAATCAGGCACTTAATAATATTCTTATTATAAATTTTAATAAAGATGATATTATTTTTTTTCAGTACCGTGGTTTGAACCCAGAGGTGCTTATGGTTTGTTTTTTTTTTTTTGGTTGAACTCAGGGGCACTTGACCACTAAGCCACATCCCAGCCCTTTTTTGTATTTTATTTAAAGATAGAGTCTCAGTGAGTTGCTTTGCGCCTTGCTGTTTCTGAGGTTGGCTTTGAACTTGAGATCCTCCTGCCTCAGTCTCCCTAGCCGCTAGTTGTGCACCACCATGCCAGCAAGCCCTTTTTATTTTGAGACAGGCTCTGGTTAAGTTGCTTAGGGCCTTGTTAAGTTGCTAAGGCTGACCTCGAACTTGGGATCCTCCTGGCTTAGCCTCTTGAATCTCTAGGATTACAGGCATGTACCACCCTACCTGGCACTATAGATGATTTTTTAGCTGGTTATGGTGTGGTGCATTTCTGTAATCCCAGTGATTTAGGGGGCTGAGGCAAGAAAATCTCTAGTTTGACTCTAGCCTGGGCAACTTAGTGAGATCTCATCTCAAAAAAAAATATGTGTGTGTATATATATATATATATATATATATATATATATATATATATATATATAGTGGTTGTAGATAGATAGCATGTCTTTATTTTATTTATTTTTATGTGGTACTAAGGATTGAACCAAGTGCCTCACACATGCTAGGCAAGCACTCTGCCACTGAGCTACAGTCCCAGCCTCTTGTTCCAAAATTTTATAAAAGGACTTGGGATATACTTCAGAGGCAGAATGCTCTTGAGTTCACAACCCAGTACCACCCTTTGCAAGATGTTTTACAAATATAAGACATAGGAGTGCATTTGAAATTAAAGTGTTATATTTTTATTTTTATTTATTTTTTGGCAGGAGGGATTGAACCCAGGGGCTGTTACCCACTGAGCCACATCCCCAACCTTTTTTGTGTTTTATTTGAGACAAGATTTTGCTAAGTTGCTTAGGGCCTTACTAAGTTGCTGAGGCTGGCTTTGAACTTGAGATCCTTCTGCCTCAGCTTCCTGAGCTGCTGGGATTACAGGCAGCATTATCATGCCCAGCAAAATGTTAAATTTTTAGTATGTTGTGAGCATAAGTATAGTATTGAGTTATTATGCTCATGGTGAAAAGTCTTTGTTAAATGAGTTTAGCTCTCTATATAGTTATTTTTAAAAGGCAGTTCTAAGGCTAGGGATATAGCTTAGATGGTAGAGTGCTTGCCTTGCATGTACAAGGCCCTAGGTTCAATCACCACACACAAAAAAGGCAGTTCTAGTGCTGGGAAGTTTGCACCAGGCTCCCTGATTTTGTGCTAACAGTGCCATTTTAAGTTTATAAAAATTTTTGGTATATTATGACATCCTGTGGAGGAAACTGTAGTTCTCTGATATGTCCTTGCTTAAGCGTGTTGTGATCTTTCTCCTAAAAGTTTGTTCATACTTTTTTAAAAAATATTTTTTGTTATTGATGGATTTTATTTGTATGCGATGCTGAGAATCGAACTCAGTGCCTTACTTGTTAGGCAAGTGTTGCACCACTGAGCTACAACCCCAACTCTTTTAAGTTTTAATATGATGTATTTCTGGCTTAGAATGCCCTTTTCCCAGGGCTGGGGTTGTAGCTCAGTGGTAGAGCGCTTGCCTCACATGCATGAAGCACTGGTTTGATCCTCAGCACCATGTAAAAATAAATAAATGAAGATATTATGTCCATCTACAACTAAAATATTAAAAAAAAAATGCCCTTTTCCCAAATCACTAAAATCAACATGGAACTGAAAACAGGACTGTTGTGTCTACTTTGATTCCAAGGTTTGAGAAAAAGTATGGGATGTATAATATTAATAAATGTTCCATAAGTAATTGTGGTTATTTTGTAATGAAGTAAAAACATGAATTTTTTCACTTGAGGTAGATTACTTTTTAAAATGTCTACCAGCTACTTAATAAGTGGAATTGTTATTATTTTCTTGGACTATTATAGTTGCTGGGAGAAATTACTGAGATCTTGAGGGTGCCATGAACTTAGAAGGTTTGGAAATCTGTGCCTTAGGGACTATCATTGAATTTTGAAACTAGAAAGAAAGGACTGTTGTATTATGTTTTTTTTTTTTTGCTTTTTTTTTTTTTTTTGCTTTTATTTTGCATTGAAGAAAACCTAGATGCAGAGATAGTTTTCAAGGGTATACAGCTAGTTGTTGGTTAATTTGAACTATTATTTGAAAACTATACTTATGTGCTAAATTGTCAGCAAAAAAATTTAGATTTGTAGTTGGCATTAGAATGGGAAAAGGGCATTACAAATGAATGTGATCTAAGGAGGTGATTTATCCTCCTTTCCCTGCATTCTATTTTATAAGTCTTCCTAATTCTATACTTGGTAGGAAGTTTGCTGCTTCTTCCTAACTGGAGACAGATGATTGTGGGATATGGATAAAAATAAAAATGGACATTGACTTTGATATTGCTGGCACCCAAAGCTCCTAAGTATCTTTTCTTTCCTGGAGAGGATATTGTTTTTTAAGAGAAAAATGTTTTTTCTTTAAAGATAGTCCTAGGGATATCAACTGAAAAGTGATATATATCTAGTAAGTCTGTCAACGTATATATGGATAACATATTAAGTATTTATGGATAACATGTATAATAGTTAATAGTTTATACCATGTTTGCCTAAATTATTTATATATTGTTAAATAAGCTGATTCATTAGTTTTTAAATTTTTATTTGGGTTAGCATTTATACATTAAAAATTTAATATAAAATTTTTAAATTAAAAAATAACATTTATTATGGTATTTAAATTAAAAAAAATTTTTTTGTAGTTGTAGATGGGCAGAATGCGTTTATTTTATTTGTGTGTGGTGCTATAGGATCCAACCCAGTGCCTCACACTTGCTAGACAAGCGCTCTTGCCACTGAGCTCCAGCCCCAGCCCTGTGCTATTTAAATTAAAAAAAAAAAATTCACAAAATAAAAATTTCAAACATGTTTATTTTTAATACAAAATTAAAAAATTTTAAAACAAAATAAAAAAAAATTGAGGCAGGGTCTTCCTAAATTACCCACGCTGGCCTCAAAACGTGTGATCCTTCTGTCTTGGCCTCCCAAGTAGCTGGCATTGTAGGTGTGCATTAGTGTACCTGACAAAAAGAAGTTTTTTTTTTTTTTCCTCTCTCTCTTTCAGTCTTTGATACTGGAAGTTGAATCCAGGACCTTGGACATGCTAGGCAAGTGCTCTTCCACTGCATTACATCCCCAACCCATTTTAGTTTTATTTTGAGACAGGGTCTTGCTAAGTTGCCCAGGTCGGCCTGAAACTTGTGTTCCTGCTGACTTAGTCTCCTGAGTAGTTGGGATTACAAACATGTGCCACCATGCCCCACTAAGAAATTTATTTATTTGAACAAATAGTAATTGAGATCCTACTATGTACCAAGTATGTTTTCACTCTTGGAATCCATTAATAAGCAACATAGGTAAGATTCTTGCCCTTATGGAGCTTGCAGTTTAACAGTGAAGGCAGTAAAGCAGTAAGATTTAAAAAAGTGTGTAGACCAAGTATAAAGTGCACTTTATAATCTGTACTTTTCCTCATTCTTGTACTTTGAGAATGGCCTTTAGTCAAATTGAATAAACTAGAATAAACAGCAGGTACTCTATCCTTTCTCTTCTTTTTTCTCCCTCTACTTCCATTTTGTGATCTCTACCTCCAAAGTTGCACCCCCTTTAGCCATTTGGAAAGGATGCTTTTTACCCATTTTAAGTTCCTTCCCTTGTGCATGCCATAATTGAAGTGCCTGCTAGCTACCTGATGTTCATACCAATGTGGGAGAGAGGAGGTAGGCACTGAAATTCGATCCTATAAAAATCAGAAGGAAGTTGCACGCATCCAGTAAACTATGGCACAGAGTAAACATTCCCAATCCAGAGGGAAAGAATTAGGGAATGGATATATGGGACTTATGGACCAAAACAGTACTGAAACCCAACAGGGCAACCAAGTCTTGTAGCTCTATATCTGATGTTCAGCATTTGGAGGACATGGTGGCAAGATATGGGCTTCTTTTTATACATTCTTTTTCTGGACAAACTTCAAGTTTTAAAAAACTTTCTCCCCGGCTTTTTGTCCTGATTTTCATAGTAAATCTGGCTAAAAGTTACCAGCAATAGTGTTGCCACTGCCCTGCCTTCAAATTTCCTCCTCAGATTAATTAGTCCATCACTTTTTTGGAGGGTGGATGGGTACTGGAGATTGAAATCAGGGGCACTTGACCACTAAGCCACATCCCCAGCCTATTTTTTTTTGTATTGTATTTAGAGACAGGGACTCACTTTTGCTGAGGCTAGCTTTGAATTCATGATCCTCCTGCCTTAGCCTCCTGAGCCACTGAGATTACAGGCGTGAGCCACTGAGATTACAGGCGTGTGCCACTGTGCCTGGTCCATGACTTTTATTTTATTTTATTTTTTAAACTTTTTTTTTTTATTTGTAGATGGGCACAATTCATTTATTTGATTTATTTATTTTTATGTGGTGCTGAGGATTAGCCACAACCCCAGCTTTAGTCCATCACTTTTAAATTTAGCCCCATGGAATTTCAGAACATGGGCAAAATGTAGACAGATTCTTTAAATATCCCCTGGTCCAATTCCTTTGAAGTCCTAATTTCCCTCTGAAATCTTGAGATATAGTCCATATTCCTATCAGCATTTTGGTCTTCTGAGTTCCCACGAGAATTGCCCATTAGCTCTGCTCACAAAAATTTTAAGGCTTCTCCAGCTTACATCTTCACATCTCAAACTTTTTTCAAAACATTTCCGTGTAGACTTCTGAGCTACATGATAGGTTAGTCACAACAGTGATCTCACTTCTTTCTTGGCATCAATTTCTGTGTTAATCACTCTTTCATCTTTGTGACCAAAAGTCTGACAAGAACAATTTAAAGGATGAAAAGTTTATTTTGGCGACAGTTTCAGGGGTTTAGTCCATGGTGAGCTGAGTCCACTGCTCTAGGCCCAAGGTGAGGCAGAACATTATGGCAGAGAAGCACTGCTTTGTTCATGGTTGTTCAGGAGGCAGAGAAAGAGAGAGGGGAAAGGGCTGCAGTGAAGAACACACCTCCTAGGACATGCCCCCGTGGACCAACCTTTTCCAGCCATGCCCTAGCTGCCTTCAGTTATCACCCTCTCGAGTCCTTTCAAACTAGGATTCATGGGTTAAGTTACAGCTCTTACAGTCCAAACATTTCACCTCCTATATTAACACAGGAGCTTTAGGGGACACTTCTTTACCCAAACCATAACATGTTGGTTTTCAGTACTGTGAGGTGTTTGTTGAATCTCTGTATTCCTCTTTGCTGAATCTCTGTGTTCCTCTAACATGTGGATATAAGAATAATATCCAATTTGTGATGCTGTTCATGCTTTCAAACCCATGAAAATGGGCTTTCTCCCCAGGCTAGGATTGGAACACATCTCTCTGGAGATAAAACAGAGAAATGCAGGAAACTTTAGTACCTTGGTCTGCCCCAGGCTGGGAACCCAGATGCTGCCCCTTGAAATCTCTTCTTCTTAAGGTCCTTCTGTCCTAGTTCCCACTCTAATTTTTTTCTTTCACCCTCACTGTTCTGTCCTATTCTGCTCAAAGGGACTTTGGACCCAATATTTTGGATTTATTCATTTTTTTTGTCCCTCTACAACCATTTTCTAAGTGTGGCCAGGACACCCATGGTACAGCTATCATGGAGGATCACAGCCCCATAAATGCCTCTCCAGCCTATGCCTCTGCTCAAACATCCTGACTGACATCTGGCCCCTGATGCACACAGCACCCTGGCTATCCTATTAACACCCACATATCCCTTAAACTATAGTCTTTTTATAAACTAAGTTATGCCTAATTTACTAATGCCTAATTTATGAGGTCATTTAAACAATTATGTTAAATATTACATGAGAAAGTTCTTTATAACTCTTATTGAGCACATAGATGGTAATTATTTTTAGCTCTTATCTAGTCTCACAAAGTAGGCACAAGGAAGTCCCTGAGATATCTCAGACTTTATCCATTCTTCTTCTATTGACTTTTTGGTTTTCTGAACTCCCACTAGAATTGCCCATTAAATTCTACTTACAACATTCTAAGTCTTCTCCTGCATTTCCCAACTTTTCCACATGGTTAGATATAGTCACAGCAATGACCCCACCCCTGGTACCTATTTTCAATGTTAATCAGCTTTGTATTGCTACGATCAACAAATAAACAAACAATTTAGAGGAGGAAAGACTTATTTTCTCATGGTTTCAGAGGATCAAGTCCTTGGTTAGCCATCTCTTAGTTTGAAACATCACAGTGAAAGGGTAGGCAGAGGAAGGTTGTTCAGCTCATGGCAGCTGGGGAGCAGAGACAGAGAGAGGGAGAGAGAAGGTTGGAGGAAAAAGAGGAAAGGGCCCACCTATTGTGGCCTTCCTCTTCCAACTAGGTCCTTCCTCCCAGTAGTTCATTCCATCATCTGAGGAGGTCAGAGCACTTTAACAATTCAACTATTGCCTAAAAGCCACACTTCTGGATACATCAGACTTTGAGGGACATTCCAGATCAAAACTATAATAAGACACTAACCTCAGACATACTTTTATGTTGTTATCAAGTCTTATTGAGTCTGTTTTTTAATCCCTTTTTATATTCAATCTCATTTTTCTATTATTGTTACTATTTCCGTTTTTTTTTGCCATTCTAATATTTTTTTTGCTATTCTAATATTTGAAGAAGAAATATATTAGATGATTATTTCTGTGTTGGAGAACACATTTAGAGTTAGTATAATACCAACTAAATGCTTAAAGTGTTGTATGAATGAAGCTTTCAGTAGAGCATTTTCCTTAATATTTGTATAATTTTACACATAACTCTTTTACTATTACTTTATTTTGGTTAGGTGAATCTAAAAGCTTTTCTCTTCAGGGTGATATTAAATCGGACTAATTTCTTTCCTTCAAGGGTAACCATGGGTTCCTCTGAATAATTGTCATAAGGTAATACTGGAATAGGGGCCAAGAGACATAATAATTAGCAGTAAAAGAAGAGTTGTTCTAGCATTGCTGTTATGCTGGCCTCAAAGTCTCATCCAAGTAGGCTGATTTAAGATCTGATTTGGACACATGGTTCCCAGGTCTTGGTGAGGATCAGGTTGGATGTGTGGTAAAGCTGTTCATTTGCACAGGAGAGGATGTATTTCTTGAAGGTGGAACTTGAAAGACTTCCTGGAGTCACTTAGAGGACAGAAGGTTGGAAGAGAACATACTAGACAATAACCTACTAGTATACAGGATCAAATGCCTTGATCATCATAGTGTTTTACAAGGAAAATAGAGTATTGATTATGAGGCTTTGGCATTGGTATGTTAGATATGTGAGGGAATTTATTTGGATACTTTCTCTATTCCTTTTGTCCTTAGCAACCTCACATTTGGCTCTGCAAATAAATATAATTGCTGCTTTCAAAAAAGCCTCTTAGGGGGCTGGGGATGTGACTCTGTGGTAGCACACTTGCCTGGCGTGTGTGAGGCACTGGGTTTGGTTCTCAGCACCACATATGAATAAATAAAATAAAATAAATAAAGGTCTACCAACAACTAAAAACATTAAACAAAAAAACCCCCTAGGGAAAAAAATTAGAATGGGTTGTTCCAATATAATTTACTTTTAGTATTTGGAGTTGGGGTGTAGCAAGATTGTAACACATTGAATAACTGATTTATCAAAAACACAATGGAGCTTAATTCATAGTCCTTAATTTATATTCCCATTATTGTTTTGCCAAGCTCTTCTTTATTAGAAACAAAAAAAGAACTGTCTTATAGTGGCACTAATTTGGCCTGTCATTTGAATTCAGACAATCTATAACGTTCCTAATTTTAAGAGTCTTTTGTCTAATAAATGTTGACTATGATCATGTATTTGTCCTTGCCTTGCAGTATTTTTTTTTTTTTTTTTGGTCTTCATAGCCTTTTTAGGGTGGGGTGGGGTGGGGTCTGGGGTTTGAAAACCAGCACACTATGATTACTACACCCTTAGCCCTTTTTATTTTTCATTTTGAGATAGGGATCTTGCTAAGTTGCTGAGGTTGGCCTCAAATTGTGATCTTACTGTCTTAACCTCCCAAGTGGCTCCTGAGCCACCACTGCACCACTCTTCATAGCTTTGGTTTCATCGCATAGACTGTATTCTCTTCTGTTCTTACCTGGTTTGGTTCACCATGATAACTATATCTTTTTCTTTTTAGTGGTACTAGGAATTGAACTCAGGGCTTTATGCATTCTAGGCAAGCACTATACCACTGAGTTACATCCCCTGATAACTATACCTTAAAAAAAATTATTTTTTTTTGTAGTTGTAGATGGACAGAATGCCTTTATTTTGTTTATTTTTATGTGGTGCTGGGGATCAAAACCAGTGTCTCATGCATGCTAAGCAAGTACTCTACCACTGAGAGCAGCCCCAGCCTCTGATAACTATATCTTGGTAACTGTATCTCACATTTTTTTCTTTGCTTCTTTCCCATGTTTTGGATCTTCCCTTTCATCTTTAATTATCCTTTCTATTCCCATCTTCTATTTTTTTATTTTTTCTGTGATGCTGGGGATTAAACCAAGGATAAGTATGCTACCACTGAGCTACATCTCCTGCCCTAGGCTTCTGAGCCTTATTTTAATGTGCTTTCCCATTCATTTACTTTTTTTTTTTTTTTTGTTAAAATTTTCAACTTTTTAGATTATCTACCGTTTTTAAAAAAGCATAATACTTGGGCTGGGGTTGTAGTTTAGTGGTAGAATTCTTGTCTCACATGTGTGAGGCACTGGGTTCGATCCTCAGCACCACATAAAAGTAAATAAATAAAATAAAAGATATTGTATCCATCTACAACTAAAAATATTTTTTAAAAGGCATAATATTTGAGTGAAATTGAAACTAAAGAAATACAAGTTCATAGGTTCAGTGAAATGGCTTGGACACGAATCTTTACCTGTTCTTTATCATTGCTTAGGATAATTGTAGTATTCAAATGTGGAAATAATTTTCTTCTTGAATTTTTTTGAAATAAGACTATTTCCTGTAGATATAAATGTTTTTGTATGGTATCACCCCAAGTCTCTAGGTTGGTTCCCCTACTGTTATGACTTCTGTTATATCCTAACTGAAGAAATGATTTTTATTTTTCTTCTAGCTCAGTGGTTTTTAACCCTTGTGAATAATCATTTAAAGAGCTGGCATCAGTGATTTTAGTGTGAAGCTAGGAATGTCTATTCTCACCTATTTTTTTGTCCAGATGTTTTTCTTGATATTTTGTCCTGAGCTCTATTTTTTTTCTAGTATTAGTGTAGCTACTCCAGCTGTCTTTTGCTTACTTCTTTGAATGGTGTATTGTTTTCTATCCTTTTAATAGCCTCCCAAATAGCTGGGACTAAAGGTGCATGCCACCATCTTGGTTCTCCTTATGTCCTTGACTCTAAAGTATTTCTGTCTGCCCAGCATGTATTTGTATCATGTGCACATGGTCTTGATTGCATGAATCTAGTTAAGCAATTAATACTACAGAATTAGAACTACTGGGTAGAGGAATATCAAGGAGTTATGTAAATATAAAGGAACAAGAACTCATCTTTGCCCAGGGAAAGTCATAACATCACTGTGGTGATTATGAAAATTTCAGTGGTTAGATATTGGAAAAGCATTCCTGGGCCTAAAGTGGTGGCCTGAGCTTATAATTCCTGCAGCTCCAGAGACAGGAGGATCGTGAGTTCAAAAGCTATCCTCAGTAATTTAGGAAGGCCCTAAGCAACTCAATGAGACCCTGTTTCTAAATAAAATATAAAAAAAGGGGCAGTGGTTAAGCACCTCTGGGTTCAATCTCTGGTACCAAAATAAAAGCATTCTTGGCAGGAACAGCATGGGAAAATGCATAGAAGTTTGAGATTAATATTGTGTAGAGAGGAAATTGCAGCTAACTGTAGGCATCAGGTTTTTGATAAGATTTGTGATTGAGGAACTTAAGACCATGTTAGAAAATTGTATTGGGAGTTATAAATGCATTAGGTGTATTTTTCTTATCTTTAAAGTAAATAATAGTACATTAACTGAAGGCAACATGTGACTGACAGTATGTTTCATAAGGAGTTCATTTGTCTTATTTTCTCTTTATTTCTAACATAGGAGATGCTAGAGTGCTAGTTGATTGTTTAGCACATAGGAGCATATAGGAGCTATTTAGCATATAGGAGCATATGTTTAGCATGCAGTATATGCTTGCGTGCTAATTGAAATGTATTTCAAATTAGTAATAATGGGTTCTTTTGTTGTTGTTGTTGTTGGATATTGAGGATTAGACCCAAGGGCATTTACCATGGGCTACAACTCCAGCCCCCCTGCCTTTCAAAATTATTTTTATTATTTTTTTGGGGGACAAAGTCTTGCTAAATTGCTCAGGGTTTCTCTAAGTTGCTAAGACTGAACCTTGAACTTGTAGTCCTCCTGCCTCAACTTCCAAAGTCTCTGGGATCACGGGCATGTGCTGCTGTGCCCACTGTAATGGATATTTTGATGTATGTTTAGTTTCTCTTTTTGTCCCTGGCTTGCCTGGCATTTTTAGGATATAACCTTTCAATTACTTTTGGGTATTGTTTGTAAAGATCCATTACAGAAATCTTCTACTTCTTGTTTTCTCACCCATTTAATTTTTTTTTTTTTTTTTAAAGAGAGAGTGAGAGGGGAGAGAGAGAGAGAGAGAATTTTTAATCTTTATTTTTTAGTTCTCGGCGGACACAACATCTTTGTTGGTATGTGGTGCTGAGGATCGAACCCGGGCCGCACGCATGCCAGGCGAGCGCGCTACCGCTTGAGCCACATCCCCAGCCCCCCATTTAATTTTTTGAAAAATGACTCAGGTGTGTCCTGGGTCCTCCCATTGTAAGTATTTTTTTTAATTAATTTTTTTTGGTATTCAGGATTGAACTCAGGGGTGCTTAACCACTGAGCCACATCCCCAGCCCTTTTTAATATTTTATTTGGAGAAGGGTCTTGCTGAGTTGCTAAGTTGCCTCACTAAAGTTGTTGAGGCTGGCTTTGAACTTGTGATCCTCCTGCCTCAGCCTCCTGAGGTGCTGGGATTATAGGCATGTGTCATTGCGCCCTGCCCCATTGTAAGTTTTATAATAAAGTGCCTTAGAAGTTTGAGATGGAAAATCTTTAGTGAATCTCTTTTTTAAAAAAAATATTTTTTAACTTGTTGATGGACCTTTATTTATTCAGTTATTTATATGTGGTGCTGAGAATTGAACCCAGCGCCTCACACATGCTAGACAAGCGCTCTACCACTGAGCTACAACCCCAGCCCTTTAGTGAATCTCTTAACTCCTTTCTTGGGCACTATGTCTTAATTGTATGCTAAAGCATATGTTGTTAACTTATTTAAGCTTATTTGTATAGGAATCCTGAGTATAGTGTTAAAATCAGTTTTTCTCTTATCTTTCCCTAGATACCTTAGAAAAAAGTTATCATTACTTTTCTCTTTAAAAAATTTCCATCTTGAGCTATGTTCTGTAGGGTACGTACATTGGTAATCCCAGCTACTTGGGAGGCTGAGACAGGAGGATTGCATGCATGTGTGTTCAGGGCCAGCCTGGGTAACATAGCAAGAGACACCATCTTAAAACCCCAAACCAAAATTTCCAGTCTAGCTTTTTTGAATTGTTTTATCTGATTTCTACCAAGGGTGATCTGAAATTCTCATTTCTGAAACTAGCATTTTTTTCATTGTTGGAAAGAGTGTACAGCTGGAGGATAGGGAAACCAGCTAGAGATTGTTGTGTTATTTGGGAAATATCAATTGGGGCAGTTGGTGTTTTGGGGGGGATGAAAAGAAAGGTTAGATCTGAAAAAGACTGCAGGTAGAATTGATAAGTACTTAGTGAATGGATTAATGTGAAGGAAGAGTTTTGTATGATTTCCAGGTTTTTCACTATAGAATGAATAGTTAATAGTTCATTGACTGAGCAAGGAAACAACTGAAAAGACCCATGGTTTATTATTTTTTTCCAGAATTTAGTAACTTACATATGAGTACTATTGGAAGAATTTACAGTGTTAATTTTATAGCTTGTTAAAAGCTTACTCTGAATAAACAAATTATAGCAATGTATATTACTTCACAACTCTCTTGGTTTGTGTGAATTATTTAAAATGTTTTATATATATATATATATATATACACACACACATACACGTTAAATATACACTTAGCATGTTTTGTTACACCTGCAAGACAGTTTTTTAGAGTGCTTTAGTTATGTACTTAAGGTATTTAAAATTAGGTTTATGCTAGACTGACTCAGAGAATATGCCAGGAGTCCCAGTTACTTGATAGATTAAGGGCAAAAGAATCTTGAGTTCAAGGCCAGCTTGGGTAATATGGGCAATATGGCTAGATCCTGTCTCAAAAATTAACAAAAACAAAAAAAATTAGCTTTAGTAAACTATCCTGGCATTGTGCCCAGTCATATTCTCTCTCTCTCTTTTTGGTGCTGGGGAGCAAACCCAGGGCCTTGTGCATTCAAGGCAAGTACTCTACCAACTGAGCTCTATCCCCAGCCTGAAATCCCATTCTCCTATAGGTAAAACTTTCTTCAACAAAATTTATCAAAAAAAAAAAAAGTTGTAATTTTGGAGATTGCTGTATTCTATGAGTATAGAGAATTGATAGTGGATATCACTTACAAAGAAGCAAATGGAACTTCATATAAATAGAAATGCTACTCCAGATAGACACATATGGCACTTATGGTAGTATAGACTGAGTCCATTATGTAGATGAGAAGTACAGAGTCCGTAAGCATGTTGTTTGGGTTGAAAATTTTTGAGTCTTGATTAATCTTTTTTTGGGGGAGGGTACTGGGGATTGAACCCAGGAACACTTAACCACTGAGCCACATTTGTATCTTATTTAGAGACAGGGTCTCAATGAGTTGCTTAGAGCCTTGCTAAGTGGCTGAGGCTGGCTTTGAACTCATAATCCTCCTGCCTCAGCCTCCCAGGTCACTGGGATTACATGCATGCACTACCACGCCAAGCGAGTCTTGATTAATCTTTTTTTTTTTTTTTTAAAGAGAGAGAGAGAGAATTTTTCAATATTTATTTTTTAGTTATCGGCGGACACAACATCTTTGTTTGTATGTAGTGCTGAGGATTGAACCCGGGCCGCACGCATGCCAGGCAAGTGCGCTACTGCTTGAGCCACATCCACAGCCCTAATCTTGAAAAATTCTCTAGTAGAGATATTTAAGTTGAATTCCATTTGAGGAGTGACCTTTTCTTCAACTATTATTTCTCAACAGTTATTGAACTATGTTTTGATAAGTTTATTTTTTCACTGCTGTTCTTTTTTAAAAATATGTTTTAGTTGTAGATAGGCACAATACCTTTATTTTGTTTATTTAGTTATGTTTTTTTTTTTTTTTAAAGAGAGAGTGAGAGAGGAGAGAGAGAATTTTTAATATTTATTTTTTAGTTCTTGGCGGACACAACATCTTTGTTGGTATGTGGTGCTGGGGATCGAACCCGGGCCGCACGCACTCCAGGCGAGCGCGCTACCGCTTGAGCCACATCCCCAGCCCATTTAGTTATGTTTTAATTTAGTTCTTTTTTTATGTGGTGCTGGTGAGTACTAGGCAAGTGCTTTGCAACTGAGCCCCAGCCCCAGCCCTCACTGCTGTTCTTGATACCTACATTTTCCATATTAGGTTCATTCTTCTGCTATTGTAGATCTTTTCCAAACAGGATCTCAGGGTAGTAAGCTTTGCATTCTTGCATTTCTGAAAATATATCTTGTCCTCTATTCTGACTGCTGGTTTAGATTGAATTTGTGTTCCAATGTTCAAATAGTTTTTCCCAGAACTTTGACAATATTGCTTTTTTTTTTAATCTTCTAGCATCTACTGTTCCTGATGAGAAATCTGTCAGTCTGATTCTTGTCCCTTTGTAGGTGAGCTGGTTTTCCTTCCTGAAAGATTTTTATTTTATTTTTATTTTTTAACCCCTGGAGTTTTGAAATTTTCTAGGCTGTGACTTTTTCTTTCAGTTTACTTGTTTTTGCCTTTATTCTTTAAAAGACATTAAAAGTATGAACTTAATTTGAAGCTGTCCATGTACTGCTCCTGTTCTCATTGTCTTTCCTTCATTCCCATAGGTTAATACTGTCCTGAATTTTGGAGTTTATTATTCCCATAAATACATTCATTTTAAAAGTATATTGTTATATCTCTAAAAATAATACATGGTATGGATTTACATGCTTTAAAATTTTAAATGTAAATGGTACCTCTGTAACTTCCTTTGTTTTCCTTTCAATGCTGTTTTTGGAATATATCCATATTGGTACATGTAGTTTTAGTTATTTGCTTAAACTGCTGTATGGTATTCCGTATGTGTGTGTGTGTGTGTGTATGTATGTATGTATGTGTGTATTTTAATTATAGATATTTAGGTTTGTTTTTGTTCTGTTGTGGGCCATGCGATAATAATGAATATTCTAGCAGGCAGCTTTGCCTGGGGATGGAATTGCTAGGCTAAAGGGTATATACTTCTTTGTCTTATTCTTTGTGTAACCCAGTTGCTCTCTAAAGAAGCTTTATCAGTTTATATACTGCCAGCAGTGTATGAGAGTTTCCATTTATCCATGTAATCAACACTTGGTATTGTCAGACTGTAAAGTTTTTGTTAATGTGTTTGGTTAATTATTTTTGGTGCTGTTGTATTTAATTTTTAGTTTTAGGTGGACACAATATCTTCATTTTATTTTTATGCGGTGCTGAGGATTGAACCCAGTGCCTCATGCATGCTAGGTGAGCCACAACCCCAGCCCTTTCTTTTATTCTTTTTCTGTCGTTCCTTTTCCCATCTGAACTGTCTTTTTATAGTATTTTTTTCTTGATCCAAAATTAAGAAGATTTCATGTGGTTTGACAGTCTCTAACTTTGATTATGAGTTGGTTTTTGTATATGGTGAGAGATAGGGGTACTGTTCTTCTGCCTATAGATATCTAGTTTACTCAGCACTGTTTATTGAAGAGACTTTCCCTTTTCCAGTGTTCTCCCACTCCCCACACTAATGTTGGAGACTGAACCCAGCCAGGGCTTTATGCATGCTGGGCAACCACTGTACCTCCAGCAAGAGCCACACCCCCAGACTTTTAAAATTTTGAGAAAGAATCCCACTGAATTGCCCAGGCTGGTCTGGAACTTGTGATCCTTTGCCTTAGCTTCCTGAGTATTTGGGATTACAGGCATGTGCCACCATGACTGGCTCTGCAGTATATATTCTTGATTCTTTTGTTAAAAATGAGTTTGTTGTAAATACATGAATTTATTTTTTGAGTTCCCTGACCATTGTATATGTGTCTGTTTTTATGCCAGTACCATGATTTTATGCCAGTTTCATGGTGGTTTTTAGAAGTTGGGTTATTATAATGCCTCTAGCTTTGTTCTTTTTTTGCTCAGGATTATTCTGGCTATTTGGATCTTTTTTTTTTAAAATTTTTTTGTTCCATACAAATTTTAGTAATGTTTTTCCATTTATATGAAGACCACCATTGGTATTTTAATAGGAATTTCACTGAACCTGTACATCTATAGATTATTTTTCATCTATATAGTTTTAAGGGGACTGGGCAATATAACTCGGTGATAGAGTGCTTGCTTAGTATACCCAAGGCGCCCTGGGTTCAATACTGACATTACCACCACCAAAACAAAACAAAACAAAACTTTTAAGGATCCAATATGAGTATTCTTTTTCCTTTATGGAAATGTTAATCCACTGCATTAGCCAATTTTTGTTGCCAATAATACAGTACCACAGATTGGATGAGTTATAAAGAAAAGAGGTTTATTTTGGGTTCCAGTTTTGGAAGTCTAAGGTTGATGGGGTGTGTCTGGCCTTCTTGTGTGCAGTCTTGAAGCAGTACACAACATCACATGGCAAGAGACAGGGAGTGTAGTGTGCATTTGTACATATGCTTTTCAACATCTCTTTATAAAGTTACCAGGATTCAATCATGATAATTCAACTCTAATGTCTAATTCTGATCACCTCCCTAATGGACCCACTTTTAAATACTATGGTTGGATTTTATGCCCTTTTAATACTTTACAATGGGGATTAAAGTCTAGCATAAACTTCAGGGGGACAAACTGTATTCAAAATATAGCATCACTGTATGATATACCTATTGATCTGTAGGAAATAGATCCACTTATTATTTGAGTTTAAATTCACATCTTCTTGCTGGGCACAGTGGTGCATGCCGTAATACAGCAGCTTAGGGGGCTAAGGTAGGAGGATTGCAAGTTCAAGGCCAGCCTCAGCACCTCATAAGACCCTCAGCAATTTAGTGAAACCCTGTCTCAAAGTAAAAGATTTTAAATAGGTCTGGGGTTGTAGCTCAGTGGTAAAGTGCTGTTGGGTTCAATCCCCAGTTACATCATGTGCTCAAATGTACATACTTTTTTTTTTTTTTTGTATTGGGGATTGAACCCAGGGGCATTTTACCACTGAGCTACATCCCCAGTCTTTTTCACTTTTTATTTTGAGGCAGGGTCTTGCTAAGTTGCTGAGGTTTTTGTTGAGTTGCTGAGACTGGCCTTGAACTTGTGATCCTCCTTCCGTAGCCTCCTAAGTTGCTGGAATTACAGGTGTGCAACATCACACTCAGCTCAAATGCACATCTTTTAAATTTTTTTTTTATTTTTAAAATATTTTTAGTTGTAGATGGACATAACCTACCTATCTATCTATCTATTTTTTATATGGTGCTGAGGATTGAACCCAGGGCCTCACACATGTGAGGCAAGCACTCTACCACTGAGCCACAATCCCAACCACATATGTTTATTTTTTTAGTTGTACATAATGGTGGATACACAATATAATGATATAATTTGGTCAGTATTATTCCCCAGTATTTCCCTTTTTTCTCCCATTTTCTTTACTCTGTTTTACTGATCTCCCTTTGATTTTCATGAAATGCCTCCTACCCCCATCTTTTCCTTTTTCTTCTCTTGCTTACACGTATGAGAGAACAAATGACTCTTGACCTTCTGAGTTTGGCTTACTTTGCTTATTATAATGTTCTTAAGTTCCAACCATTTTCTTGCAAAAGTCATAATTTCATTTTTTTATGGCTGAATAAAATTCCATTGTATATACATTACCACATTTTCTTTATCCATTCATCCATTTATGGACACTTTGGCTGGTTCCATAGTTTAGCTATTGTGAATTGTGCTGCTATAAACATGGGTTTATCAAATGCATGTATCTTTAATGTTCATTTAAAGATTTAGGAATTCCATCTATGCCTATGATGGAATAATGAGTTTTTACCCTCTTACCATTAAAAGTTGGTAAACTGGACCAAAATATATGAACAATTTATTTTTAGATTGTTAAACCAAGGTGCAGATAAGATTTGTTATCCCTAAGGGAGGGGAAATAAAAGACTAGCCCTATGACTAGCATGATCTCCTGCTTATAAGCAGCTTCAGGACTACAGAAACAGGGAGAGTGAACCTAGTCAGAATCTGGCAGCCTCACTCAGATGAGGAGGCAACACTTGGATTTGGAGAGACTTAGCTACAAAGTGCCAGGTCAAGTTCTGAAAAGAAGAGAGCTGTGCTGAAGAAACAAACTCTAGTAATCTGTGTAGGGACTATCTTGAGTCTTTACTGCTTACTAGAGCATATATGCATGGAGTCAAACTCTACAGGGTTAAACACTGAATATTTGGGAAGAATTAAGAACATTTCTTAGAGCATGCACTGGAGATGTTTGAACTCTGATTAGAGTGAAATATTCTTTGGAGCATACAAGGGACTCTGGAAAATCTAGTGGATTTTTGGAGTAAAGTTCACAGAAATTCCTGAGAATATCAGATGGATCTACAAATAACTGCCTACCCAGATAAAGCCCAACTCTCTTTATAGAATGATTAAAAAATACAGACATTCAACCAAAGCAGTACAAAGTTGATATTTTCCAGCATTTGAGAAGAAATCACTAGACTTACTAAGAATTGGCCCAGTTTCTTAAACTGATTAATTCATAATCAGGAGAAGTAGCAGTCCAAAGAAGCTGATTTAGAAATAGGAGATGCTTATCATGAAATTCTTTTGGAAAAGAGACCCAGAATAGCCAAAGCAGTCCTCAGCAAGAAGAGTGAAGCAGGAAGCATCACAATACCAGACCTTGAATTATACTACAGACCTATAGTAACAAAAAGAGCATGGTATTGGTACCAAAATATACATATAGACCAAAGGTACAAAATAAAAGTCAGAGACAAACCCACATAAATATGGTTGTCTCATACTAGACAAAGGTGTCACACAAATTGGAGAAAAGAGCCTATTCAACAGATGGTGCTGGGAAAACTGGAAATCTGTGTAACAAAATGAAACTAAATCTCTGTCTCTCACCCTGCACAAAATTCAACTCAAGGTGCATCAAAGTATTAAACAAACACTAGAATAGAGACTGTGCTCCTAATATAAGAAAAAGTAGGCCCAAATCTTCCATCATGTTGGCTTAGGACCTGACTTCCTTAACAAGACTCCTGAAGTGCAATAAGTAAAATCAAGAGTCAATAAATAGGATGGATTCAAACTAAAAAGCTTCTTCTCAGCAAAAGAAACAATAATGTGATGAGTGATCCTACAGACTAGGAAATAATCTTTACTACACACACCTAGATACAGCATTAATTTCTGGGATATATAAAGGACTCAAAAGCTTAACACCAAAAAAAGAAATAACTCAATCAATAAATGGGCTTAGGAACTCAACAGACACTTCACAGAAGAAGAAATACAGTCAATCAACATACATGAAAAAAATGTCCTTTGTCTCTAACAATTAGAGAAATACAAATCAAAATTACTCAAAGATTTTATCTCACTCCAGTCAAAATGGCAATTATCAAGAACACAAGCAATAATATCAGAAAAATATCAGCAATAATATAAAATGGAGTCTTCAGAGAAAGGATTAGTAGTAGAAATGGGGACATTTTACAGTGCTAAAGAGTAATTTATCAGGAAGATATGATAAATCTGTTTTTACTAATAGCAATACTATTAGTACTATTAGCAATACTAGTTTTAAATTATAAGAATCAAAAATTGACAACTGAAGAAATATGTACAATTCCGTTACAATTGTAAATTTCAACATACTCTTTAAGTAAATGATAGTGCAGCTAGACAGAAAACAAATAGAAGACATGAATAATGTTACCTACAAGTGATATTATTGAGATTTCTAAAATACTCTTTAAAGTAAAAAACATTTAAAAAATTTTTTATTACAGTACTTCAGTTTGAACCCAGGGGCTCACACATATTAGGCAGAGGTGCCTACATTCCTAGCCATTTTTGTTTTTATTTCTATTTCTGTTTCTGTTTTGAGACAGGGTTTGATAGTTGCGTGGCCTCAAACCTTCAGTCCTCCTGCCTCAGCCTCCTGAGTAGATGGACTTATAGGCAGGTACCACTGCCTAATTGAGAACATACTCATTTAAATACCTGAGGATATTTGTTTTGGAGAGCAGGTGAAACAATTGGAACACAGTGATGGTGGGTAAATGTTGCAACTATTTTGGCAAAATGTTTGGGAGTTTCTTACTAATTTATGTTAATAAACCTATGTCTACCATATAATTCATTATCTTTACTATGTATCCCCCTCCCCCAAATAAAGAGTGTACATAGAAAGACTTGTACACAAATGTTCATAGCTTTATTTATAGTAACTCCAAACTGAAAACAACCCAAATATTCATCCACAGATTCCTGGATGAACACATCATAATATGTTTATACTAGAGGATGCTAACATTAAAAAGGATGAATCTCAAAAACAATATGCTAAGTGAGCAAAGGGTAGAGTAAAAAGTATATACTTTTATGATTCCAATTAAATTAACCTATAGAAAAGACAGTGTACATTGACAGAAAGCAGATCAATGATTTCTAAGGCCAGAAGTGAATAGAGGGACTAGGGAGCCATTGTTTATTTGTAATTTCTTCTGTTTTAATATTTGCTTCAATAGCTTTTCTTTTTGTCCTGTTTACAAGAAGCTCACTAACTTTACTAAAAGTATAGTTTTCATGGAAACCAATTTAAGGTTGGGCCCTTTTAGGTTGGTGGTATGGGTATAATTGATTTGGTATCATAAATATAATTGAAGTAGATATATTTTCTCTTACATATTTTTTTGTATGCCGTTAGAAATTTGATGTCTTTTTTGCCTCCATCTGCTTATTTAAGTATGAGTAAGACACATGTATTATTATTTACTCATTGGCTAATGAATAAGTTACTTCAGTTGGGAGAGATTCATGTGTATAAAAAAATGTTTTTTGTTTTGTTTTTAGAGACCAAATCCATTTCTTGAGTAGGTCTTTATTGAATGCAGGATGTGTGCTAGGCACTGTCCTAGGTGCTGAAGACACAGACCTATTTAATGTGAGCTATATCTAACCATAAAGGAATTTATGATACAGTGTAATACATAAGGACAAAATATGATCATTTTGAAACCCCATTAGGGGCACTTTATCCTGATAAGGTGAGATAAAATAATGACTTCACAAAGGAACAACCAACTTGAGTCTTGAGGGTGAGAAGAGGTGTGGTGAGGATAGAGGGAACTATATAGGTTAAGAGATAGGGTCTAGAAATAGCATGGTATTATATTTGGGAATTCCAGGAAGTTCAATGTGATGGGTTTGTTGAGCCATTAAACCAACAGTAGCAACTTATAGTAATGAGTACCTTTTTTTTTTTGTACAGGGGATAGAACCCAGAGGCGCTTAATCATTGAGCTACATCTCCAGCCCTTTTTACTTTTTATTTTTTTGAGACAGAGTCTCACTAAGTTGCTTAGGGCTTTGCTAAATTGATGAAGCTGGCTTTGAACTCACTTTCCTCCTCCCTTAGCCTCCCAAGTCGCTGGGATTACAGGTATACACTAGCAGTACTTGTTATGTGAGAAAACCTAATGCTTTGTTTGTGAAGCTGCTGTTCTGGTAAGGTTTTCTATTACCTGAACATATCCCTAACCAGCATTATATAATTTAAAGAGACAATAGTATAATGTAAATGGAAGCAAAGGGCTGGATAACTTATGGACAAAATAAATGAAAGAACTAGCTTTTAAGCACAGGACAAAAAGCAGGTTTGCAAAGTGTTCTAAAAAAAAAAAAGGGACAAAGAGGTAAAAGGAGAAATCAGAAAAGCAGTGTCACAGAATACCCAGGTTTCAAGAAGGATATGATCAATAATAGCATCAGATGCTACTGAATTTAAGACAAAAACTTAAAAGCCCAATGACTAATGCAAATCAGATTGTGGTGTGTTAGGAGCAAATGGAATAGGTGAGAAAATGGAAGTTGTGAGTGCAGAGAACTCTTTTAAGAAGGGGAAAGGAGGAATGTGAACTTTTTCATATTATTAGAATAATAACTCCAAGTAGGAATTTAAAAAAAAATTTGCCAAGCATGGTACTTTTACCTGTATTGTTATTTGAACACCAACATCAGTTTTAAAAAATCCATCCAGTCTTGTATAAAAGAAAATACTTGTAAATTCATGTTTTGTGGTCTTCAAGGACTTAGTCTTATCTTAGCAAATTACCCCAGGAACATTTGTTTTTCTCTGAAGTGTGGAATCTTAAGGCAAAAACTGTATTATTTTCAATTATATTACATTTTATGCACATGAAATATAAATATTTAGATAATGATGCTTCTTCAACAATATGAGGATGGGAATGTTAATTTTTCAATATGACTTTCATTTTGATGAAGCACTTTCAGAAATGCAAATCAAAACTACTCTAAGAGTTTATCATATTCCAGTCAGAATGGCAATTATCAAGAATACGAACAACAGGGTTGGGGATGTGTCTCAAGTGGAAACGCGCTCGCCTGGCATGCGCGGGGCACTGGGTTTGATCCTCAGCACCACATAAAAATAAAATAAGGATGTTGTGTCCACCAAAAACTGAAAAATAAATATTAAAAAATTCTCTCTCTTAAAAAAAAGAATACAAACAACAATAAAAGTTGGTGAGGATGTGGGGAAAAAGGTACACACATACATTCCTGGTGGGAATGCAAATTGGTACAACCATGTGGAAAGCAATATGGAGATTTCTCAGAAAACTTGAATGGAACCACCATTTGACTCAGCTATCCCACTTCTCGGTTTATACCCCAAAGACTTAAAAATCAGCTTATTACAGTGATGCAGCCACATAGGTGTTTATAGCAACTCAATTCACAATAGCCAAACTATGGAGCCAACCTAGGTGCCCTTCAACAGATGAATGAAAAAATGAAATCATGGAATATACTGTAAATGGGTGGAGCTGGAGAATATCATGCTAAGTGAAATAAGCCAATCTCCAAAACTGAGGCTGAATTTTTTCTCTGGTATGCGGATGATAAATCACAATGGAGGGCTACTAGGGAAGAATAGAGTTACTTTAGATTACGTAGAGGGGAGTGAAGGGACAGGAGAGGGGTATGAAGGTAGGAAGGACAGTAGAATGAATCAGACATTATTACCCTATGTACATATATAACCAAACGACTGGTGTGATTCTACATCATCCAGTTACCTCAAAATAGAATAATTAGGATTGTCTTGTAACTAAAAGAATGAAAATTATATTCTATTATATATGATGTGTTTGGAGAGAGAGTCTCTCTTAAGTTGCTTAGAGCCTAAGTTGCCGAGGCCTGCTTTGAACTTGTGATCCTCCTGCCTTATCCTCCCAAGTTGCTGGGATTACAGGTGTGTGTCACTGTACCTGACCAGGCACACCTGTTTTTATTGCTTGTTTTATTGATGTTTCATTTGATCATACTTTAAAATCAGCGATATTTTATTCCATTAAAATGGTTCTCAAATAAGTTATCCAAATTTGGCTTTAAATAAAACATCATCACCATCTGGCGGTGAATAACAATAACTTTGGATATTGATTTGTGGTCTATAAAGTGCTTTTATATACATTTTCTCATTTATTAATGAAATATGTAGAACTTAACCAGCCCATTTTGTTCTGTTTTCTAGGAAACTCTAGGGTGGCAATAGTATATTATTCTTATAAGTACCTTTACTTGTCAGATGACTGCTGATTAAAAGTAAAGTGTTGAAATAATAAATAAGGGTCTGGGGTTGTGGCTCAGTGGTAGAGCGCTCGCCTAGCACTTGCAAGGCACTGGGTTTGATCCTTAGCACCACATAAAATAAATAAATAAAATAAAGATATAAAAAATAAAATAAACTATTAACAAATAAGTACAAAGTAAAGTGTAAAGTGATCACTTGTTAGCAAGGAATAAAATATAATTTCACAAAGAAATGGAGTTATTTCTATAAATTTATAGTTCTGCAGAATTACCTTTAAAGGAAATATCAAGCTGATTTTATAACACCTAAGATAATGGTTGTGAGTCATAAAGGTATCTTTTTGTGTGCTCCTAAATTTTTAAATACTGTGGAACATAGGTGATGAGGATACAAGATTGGCATTTTTAGAGCTCCAGTGCCAGAAAATCACCCTCGAGGTATTTCTTTAATTAAACATGGACTTCATTATTTATTTCCCCACACAAATGTCTTGGGTGCATTCTTCCCTCATGTTACTTTAAAAGGTAGGGAGGGGGCAGTATTACCTGATGGCCCTCAGAATGTTATTAATCTACAGCCATCTTTGTATCTTTTATTTCATCTTCCTCATCACTTTCCTGAATATTGTTATTAGTTCAAATAAGTTCTCTTTCATACCTTTAGGACTTCTCTTTTCTAGGTGTCTGCAAAGTTGTTTTACTTTTCTCACTCCCTGTACCTGTTGCTTTTCTTCTTTATCTTCTTATCCCTATTATAGATCTTTCTGATGGTGGAATGCCTGCCCTGATCTTGGAACTGATTTTGGTCCTGGGAATATAGTCATGAAAAGGGCAGTTGAATAGGGGCCCTTATCCTCATGGAGTATGTATCTAAGGGTAGAATGGAAAAAGAAGAAGAGATAGATGATATATCATTATGAACTATGAAGATGATTAGGAGCTGGGCTTGGTGGCAAATGCTTGTAATTCCAACTACTCAGGAGGCTGAGACAGGAGGGTGGCAAGTTTAAGGCCCGCCTAGGCAACTTAGATCCTGTCTCAAAAATAAAAAGGATTGGGCTGGGGATGTGGCTCAAGCGGTAGCGCGCTCGCCTGGCATGCGTGTGGCCCGGGTTCGATCCTCAGCACTACATACAAACAAAGATGTTGTGTCCACCGAGAACTGAAAAATAAATGTTAAAAATTCTCTCTCTCTCACACTCTCTCTCTCTCTCCTCTCTCACTCTCTCTTAAAAAAATAAAATAAAAAGGATTGAGATATAGCTGGGGGCGGGGAGTGGGGTGGGGGCGGGGAGTGGGGTGGGGGAGGGGGGCAGAGTACTTGCCTAGCATGTATGAGGGCTCTGATTTCAATCTCCAGTTACCTCAAAATAGAATAACTAAGATGTCTTATGTTAGAGAGTGTACCCTTAATTTTCTTTCTTTTTTTCCTTTCATGTTTTTTACTTAAGTTCTTGTTTTTTCCTTTCTTTCTGTGTAGATATTAAACTGATTTGAACAAGCATTATACTTTTAGGCAAAAGGCAAATTAAGTGATTTAATTAGGATGAATTTAGAACAATTTTTTGAGGGAACTGGTCAGTATGCAATTTTGTTTGGGTTTCAGTGGGATATAACCATGATTGCAGGTTAGGCATTGTCTATATTAGCATCAACTCAATAGTGCTTATTTTTGTATTCTATAGCACAGTGTTCCTTATTCCTTTTTTCATTATCATACCCCTAAAGAGAAAATTTTAATTTTATTTAAACTTTTTTCTAACAATCAGTTAAATGCTAAGAAATAATTGATTTTATCAGAAAGAGCTAAACTTTAGGAGACCAAAAACCATTACCTGAGATCTTTTGATACTTCTTTACAGCAAGAACCAATGTTTACCCCCTTGGTGACAATATTGTTTCCTTTAGAATATGTTTTGCAAGTTCAAGACCAGCCTCAGCAATTTAGTGAGACCTTGTCTCAAAATTTAAGAAAATAAGACAAAAAGGGCTGTGGGTATAGCTTAGTGGTAAAACATCCCTGGGTTCAATCCTCAGTACCCACCTCATACCCCCCCAAAAAAAAAGGTTAAAATGGCAAATTTTGTGTTATGTATCTTTTACAGTTAAAAAATTAATAATGTAATGTACTAAAACTTATTGGATGTTTCACTTCAGGTGAATGAATATTGTTTTCATTACATTATCAAGAATGCTATTTTTAAAAAACAAAAGAATGAATTTGGAGTAGTAGTAATAGTGTGTCTGTATCTGAAGCAACTATTTGCTAAATTACATTTCTGAAATGGATAATGCCTCAGGGTGCTTTGGCAGGAGTAACCTGAAATCAAAAACTAGATATGAGGCTATGGAGAAAGGGGCATTTGATTAATAAGTTGTATTTTCTGAATTATACCTCTCTAATCATTTTATACTTTAAAAAAATTGGAAAGAGCCCTGAATTGGAAGGCCAAAGGTCTGTGGTCTTACTTGGGTTATTTTTAATCTTGCATTGTTCACATCACATCTTAAGTGTTAAGTTTTCTAGTCTATCAAAGGGTGTGAATGAGATCATTGCTTCTGCTTCAGAAAATTCTAAGAACCCATGATTGACAAGTTGCTATGTTTATAAGGCAACTACCTGCCTCAATACCTGAATATTAGAGCTAGAAGACTTTAGATTAACCGATGTTATTCCTTCATTTATGCCTGAGAAATTGAGGTTTCTTCCTTCTCTTTCTGAATCTGTCTAGGTGATTTTCATGATACATATTTTTAATACAAAGTGTAGGCTTTTAAATGAATTACAAACTTTGAACTCAAGAGTATCAGAAATAAAAAAATAATTACAATAAAAAAAAGAATATCAGAGATAAGATGTGGAACAAATAAATTCGGTTTTATTATTAAATGTATATGCATGTATGTTGTGTTTCTAAATTATGAATGTAATTGAACTTTAAAGTCATGGTTTCTGCTTTTAAAAATGAATAAACTATCCAGGTATGGTGACACAAACCTATAATTCCAGAGACTTGGGAGTCTGAGGCATGAGTATCACAAGTTTGAAGCTAGTTTTATTAACTTTGCGATGCCCTAAGCAAATTAGTGAGACCCTGTTTCAAAATAAAAAATAAAAAGGGCTGGGAATATGGCTTAGTGGCAAATCATCTCTGCGTTCAATCTCCAGTACAAAAAAAAAAAAAAGAATAAACTAATAGATTTTAAGATAGATATTACAAGACACATAAAGTAGTCAGTTCTTTGGATTGACAGAAGATTGTTAGAATTTTTTTTTAAATTTAGGAAATATCTAGATTCTACAGTTTTCTTTGAGTATGCTTTTATGCATTTCTACAGCCACAACTTTAGTCCATTATTGTCTCTTACCTGACGGTTAGCAGTAGTGTTTGCCCACACTCCTTCCCCCATTCCCTATAATTTATTACTCAAAAGATAGCCAGAGTGATCTTGCTATCTCATATACCTTTTCATATGGAAAATGTGAAACATAGAAATTTGGAAATTTGTATGATGAACTTTTTTGTACCCATCACCCATATTTGGTATAATTTTATTTCATCTGTAACTTCATCCATTCCTACCTCTCTCTGCTTCCTGGATTATTTTGAAGCAGGTCCTAGATACAGAATGAGCTTTTAAAAATTTGAATCATGAAACTTTCCTACAGTCCTCCTGAGGGTTCTCTTTACATTTTAAAGAACATTCTAAACTATATGGCTCAAAGGCTTTGTGAGATTTGATCTTTTCTTCTCCCACAGCACTTTGTGTGTGTGTGTGTGTGTGTGTGTGTGTGTGTGTGTGTGTGTGTGTATGTGTGTGTTTTGGTGCTGAGGATTAAACCCAAGGCTGCAATTGCTCATGGTAAGCAAGTAAGCATAAAGCAGCATCTTTTACCTTTTCTTCTTTCCAGTTACTCCAGAAGATTTTGACTGCCTCAGGGCTTTTATGCATGTATTTTCTTTTGCTTGACATGTTTCATGTTTGTCCCTTCCTTGACTTGGTTGCCTACTTCTTATCTTTTTGGTGTCATTTTTATTAAAGAGCCATTCCATAACGGTTTTACCTCTATATAAAGTATTTTGTCTTTCATTGGCAAAACTGTGAGCAATTGGTATATCCAGGTGAATGGCATACTAGAATCTCAACTTTTCACTAGGTTTGAAATTATTGGGGGGAAAAGTTGGGGGAAAGAAATCCTTCCTTCTCCTTAAATAGTATTTCTTCACTTTTCTTCTTTTGAAATTTGTTTCAAGTCTCTTTCTCTCATGATTATTAAATTGAGTGGAGAGAAGGGAAATAGGATCATTTGATTAAAGCTGGAGGTACTTAAAACCATTGCCTCAAGTACTTTAGATTCAGTTGGCATAGTGGCACATGCCTGTAATCGCAGTGGTTTGGGAGGTTGAGGCAAGAGGATCTAGCGTTCAAAGCCAGCCTCAGCAACAGTGAGGTGCTGAGCAATTCAGTGAGTACCCTGTCTCTAAATAAAATACAGAATAAAGCTGGGGATGTGGCTCAGTGTTGAGTGCCCCTGAGTTCAATCCCTGGTACCAAAAAAAAAAAAAAAAGTACCTCAAATTTCCTCTTTCAGAATGCTAATGCTATTTGTAAATATAAACTAGAAGTAACTTTTTAAAGACTGACTGATGGGAGTGGCTCACTTCATGTCCCTCAGAGGCCTTTCCTCTATAAAGTAACATCTTACCTTCTCCTCCAGGAACGGTAAATTCATGCACAGAGCTGCAATTTTGCAGGGTTCTATTTCTCTTAATTTTGTTCTCCTCTCTGAATTGCTCGTATTTTCATTACTTCGAGCCCTGCTGATATTTGTAGTACATTTTCCAGTTTTAGTTCTGAAAGAATCTGAGCCATATTTTATGTGTTTCTTTACTTATATGGGAAAAACAATATGATTCAAAATGGAGCCCAAAGACCTAACCCTTGCAGGTAACCCTTGGTTCATAGTTCTGCCTAATAGCTGTTCTTGAATCCTTCTTCTCCCATGAAAGTGATGAGCTAAGTGTAGTCATCCATGTACTTTTTCAGACGGTGGTCTAAGTTACAGTTCATAGTCTTGAGCCATCTCTTTGCTTTTCAGAAAACTAGATGATTGATTAAATGAACTCTTTGAAAATAAGGTATATGAATACATGACAGTGATTTCAAGCATCAAGTGGCCTGTGGGACCAGTCTCCTTATTCTAAAACTGCTCCCCTAACAGAGTTTCTAAAAACTGGGCAGTAAGTAAAAGCTTATTGTAAGCGTGTCTTTCAGTCACTGTATTTGAAATCAATGTCTTTTATCAATTCCTTAGATAAAATCAAGCATTTTCATAATTGTATTTGCTTATAAGTTTAGAGAGAATTTAAATAAATAAATATACTTAGAGAAAATTTAAATAAATAAAAGGCTTTATTAGGGATTGAGAAGAACAATGATGTTACCCATTATGAGCTGCTATAAATTTCTACTGTGCAAAAAACAAAACTGCAAGTAACTGATTAGAATTGCAGAAGCAGTAACATTTTTAAGACTTCATGCTAGAAAAATGTCAAAATATAAAACATTCTGGTGTAATTGGATCAGCAATATACATTCTGGGATTCTACCATTTTTCTGTTGCTTCATACTTATATCATGTTGGTAGGCCCTTCATGAAATTCATATATAATCCCTGACCTTTTCATTCCACTCGGGAATTTTTTACCTCTGAAGCCTTATGAAAGAAAGGGAGCCCTTAAAGGTTGTTGTTTTTCAAATCTGTCATGTAAAAATGTAGATATCTCAATTCATTTGGAACAATAATATATGTTTTTCAGAATGACTTGATGTTGGTTAATAAATTTTTAGAAAGAGTTAATAATTTTCTAATGTTCTGGAAATGAGACTATTATAGAATATGTTCCATGGAATTTAAAGTTGTTAGGGTTTTAGAAAATGATCATGTGATTTAAAAATATGATTGGTATTTTACAGCTGCCCTGCCAATAACCATAGCCATTTACAATATGTGTCTATTTAAAGAAGAGTAAATGTAATTAAAGCTTAATTTCTCATTTTCATTAGCCTTAATTAATTTCAATATCTACATGTGGCTAAATGGCTCCTGTACATGAAATTACAGATTACAGGACATTTCCAACATCCTAGAACTGTTTATTGAATAAACAGCTGCTTTAGAGCCTACAAAGAATGGCAATTTTAATATTTGCTCAACTATATGTTGGTTTTTAGAAATTTTTTCTCCTCCTCCTCCTCCTCCTCCTCCTCCTCCTCCCCTCCCCCTCCCCCTCCCCTCCCCCTCCCCCCCCTCCCCCTCCCCCTCCCCCTCCCCCTCCCCCTCCCCCTCCCCCTCCCCCTCCTCCGTGATTGAACCCAGTGCATGCTAAGCATGTTCTCTGCCACTGAGCTACACATTTAGCTCTAATTAATTAATTTTTTTTTGTGTTTGTGGGGTTTACCAGGGTTGGGACCCAGGGCACTTAACCACTGAGCCATGATTCCAGACCTTTTTTATATTTAGTTTGAGGTTTTGAGGCTGGCCTTGAACTTGGATCCTCCTGCCTCAGTCTCTTGAGCTGCTGGGATTATAACTGTGCCATCATGATACCTCTAATTAATTTTTCTGTTAGATTTTATACCTGTTTCTTAACAGTTAATCAAGTCAGTGTTACTGGTGCCCTTAAAGATCATCACCTTGTCAGTCTTTTTTTTTTGTACTGGGGATTGAACCCAGTGATACCTTAACACTTGAACTATATCCTCAGTCTTTAATTTGAAGCAGAGTCTTGCTGAGTTGCTGAGGCTGGCCTTAAACTTGTGATTCTCCTGCCTTAGCCTCCCTGGTGTATGGGATTGCATCAGGTGTGCACCACCTTTTGCCTGGCTTGTCAGTTCTATTATGAACAGAAAATATAAATAAATTCAGTTAGTAAATTGTGGGTCATAAATTTTGATTTAAAATATGTATGCTAACTCTGTACTCTGTGGCATTATCCAATACAATATGCACTATCACATGTGATTCTTGAGCACTTCAAATGTGGCCAGTAAGGATTAAGATGTGCTATAATAATTGTAAAATAGGCAATGAATTTTGAATACAAAAAAGATGAAAGAGATCTCACTTTGAAAATAATTGTTTATATGTTGAAATGATAATATTTTGGTTATATAGGGCTAAATAAGTCATATCATTAAAATTATTTTTAGGCTGGGTATGTAGCTCATTGGTAGAGTACTTGTTTGCTGGTAGTTAGGCTTAAACCCCAACTACAAAAAAACCCAAAAACCCAAATTATTTTCAGTTTCGTTTTACTTTTATAAATAAGTTATTCACTAATAAATCAAGAAATGTCCATTCTTATTTTTATTCCTAAATCAACAATGACTTGATTTGTATGGTAAAATGAGAGATACATTTATTACATATTATTATTTTAAAAAAATATTCGTTTTTTTAGTTGTAGGTGGACATAATAACCTTTATTTTATTTTTATGTGGTGCCGAGGATTGAACCCCGTGCCTCACGCATGCTAGGCGAGAGCTCTGTCACTGAGCCACAACCCCAGCTCCTACATGTTATTTTTATCCTGTACTGACTTTTAATAAACATCACCAGTTGTAGTAAAATCTTTCATGATTTCTACAGGATGTGGGGAGCATACATAAAACAACTGGTGTTTCCATCATTACTAATTGAGTGATACAGCATTAATTCAAGGGCCATTGCAAGAACAAGATGTGCAGTTATAGTTGTAAGACCATCACCGAGAATTTTTCTTCACAGATTGAATGATGGGTATTTTATATAAGGAGAAGACAGTAAGCAGGAAGTCTTAATAAAGCCCACATAGGTAATAGGCCTAATTGGTTTAATGAACAGGCCCAAACGATTTTCTATTAAAGATTTCAGTGTAAAAGTGAGAGAAAGAATTGAAGAGTTAGGTTGAGAATGAATATTGGAATTCTTTTTTTTTTTTTTTTTAAATATGGTGCTAGGGATTGAACCCAGGGTCTTGTGCATTCCAGGCAAGCACTCTACCAACTGAACTATATCCCCAGCCCTGAATTTTGGAATTCTGAGGCTACTGTAAGAAATCAGGATGGGTTTATATGCATATTTATGAGCTATTAAAATACTTATCAGGGGAGGTAACCCAGTGGCAGAGTGCTTGCCAGCGTGCACAGGGCCCTGAGTTCAACCCCCAGCACTGCATCCTGCCCCCTGTCAGAAAAACCCAAAAAACAAAACCCCTTCCCCAAACCAATTGGGAAGTGGCAGTATTTTTGGAAGGTTCGTTAGTTACAATCTATCCATACATATTTTCTAAAGTGAAGAGTCATATGATATCCTAGAAAACTAGGGGAAAATATTGAGCAGGATTGAAATGTAGGAAGAGTAATCAAGACCACTGGGTTTGGGGTAAAAAAGATTGAAAGTAACCTTAGTTTTCAAAAAATCACAATAGAAATAAAAATGAAAGTATTTTAGCTTTATATAGTGTCTCACTGTTTCAAAACTTGGTGAGATAGTCAACACAGCCTTTTAGTACAGATGGGGAAGTTTAGGTTCAGTGCTTAAAGACCTGACCGCTTGTATAAGTGGTAGAACAGAGAATTGAGTATTTTAAATTCTTACTCCTTTATTGTCATTGATACCTTTTCACTTACCTAAGCCAGTGCCTCAGGTTTTCTTGATTTTTTTTTCTCTTTTACTGCACAAGTCAATCATTGTTTTAATTTTGTTTCCTAAACATTTCTTAGATTTTCCCACTGCTCTATATACCTACCACTTGTACCTTTTTTCAAGCTCCCATCTTTGTGGATTGATGTTTTCCTTGATTTACATTTATTCCCTGTACCCCGTTTCCTAAAATAAGCAAATTAAAGTTTCTTTTAAAGTCTTCCTCTAATTCAGTCATTGAGTTTGTTGTAATATTGCCTTCTGCTGCATAAACTTTTTTTTTTCCCTTTTGCTAGTACCGGGGATTGAACCCGGGGGTGCTCTACCATTGAGCTACATCCCTTCTCTCTCTCTCTCTCTCTCTCTCTCTCTCTCTCTCTCTCTCTCTCTCTCTCTCTCTCTCGGGGGGGGGGGGTGGGGGGGGAGGTTACTAGAGATTAAACTCAGGGGTATTCTACCACTGAACCACATCCCCAGCCCTGTTTTGTATTTTATTTAGAGATAAGGTCTCACTGAATTGCTTAGTGCCTCGCCATTGCTGAGGCACTCTTATTCTCCTGCCTCAGCCTCCCTAGCCACTGGGATTATAGGCATGAGCCACTTGCCCATCTCTCTCTATTTTTTTTTTTTGATGGTACTGGGGATTTAACCCAGGGCCTTGTACATATGAGCCAGTCACTCTACCTACTAAGCTATATCCCTAGTCCTCTAGTGTCTGTCTGTCTGTCTGTCTGTCTGTCTCTCTCTCTTTTAAAGAGTGGGAAAGTGGAAGGCTTTATTAAAGGATAGCCCAAAAGACTTCTCCCCTGAGGAAGTAGGGGACCCGTGGAATCTGTAGAAAGGGGAGGTGTCTTCCCTTTTTTATATCTAAGGTCTTCTTTTGTCTGCCCACATTCCTGTCCTTTGTGTCACTCTGTCCTGCAGTGATAGAATGCAGATGGGAATACCAAAAGATGGGTGGTGACAGGTGGACCCGTTAGGGCATGAGATGGGGAGCAGTAAACTGGGCAAGAAGCACCTGGGGTAGTTTGATAAGCATCTCCCTGTTTTGGGGAGCTACTTCATTAACAATTTTTAAGGATGGGTCGGAGGCCTTGGGAACATTAATATTTCAATTTCCTCAGGTGGTGTTCTGGTTTCCTGGGCTCAGATTGGACTCCATCTTCTTTATGGACTCCATTCTCTATATGGTCTCCATTTTCTTTATCGTACTCGATATTAAACCTGATTTACCTAACTACACTAACTACCTATCTTTAAATCTGGCTTCATTCCCCCTTCTAATTTTAGGAACTCATTACTGCTGTAATGAAAGGGGACTATGACAGCTCTGGCTTCTTCGAACTGGAAGGGAGTTGGTGTGGAGCAAGCACAGTTTGGAGTCCCTTTTTAAAAAAGTGGTCTGTGATAGAAGTGGTCTGTGATAGAAGTCCAATTGAGAAGTAACAAGCTGGAGGGCCATTTGAGTGATGGGTGGTGGTCTCCATGTAGATCTAGGTGGAACCTCCAATCTGTTACTGCTGTTTATTGGTGACGCGTTCTTGCTTCCCCAAATATTGAAGTATAACACCAGAGAAGCACTCCAAGGCAAGTGTAGAGTGGAAAGTAGAAGGCTTTACTGAAGGATAGGAGAAAAGACTTCTTCCTGGAGGAAGAATTGGGCCCGAAAGGCAGAATCCTCCCATCCCCAGTCTCTTTTTAAATTTTATTTTGAGACAGGGTCTTACTGAATTGCCTAGGCTGTCCTTGAATGTTCTTTCCTCTTGCCCCAGGCTCCCAAGTTGCTAGGATTACAGGTATGTGCCACCACTCCTGGCTTTGGCTTAAACTTTTAAATAAAATTCAAACTCTTCTACCTGGTCTTGTAAGTTTCTTCTATTCCTCCAGTTCTATAATCACTTGGTTTATTTTATTATTATTTTTTTAGCTATTTGTTTGTTTCTGTAAATAATGTTTTTTGCCTTTTTCTCTACTCCCCCCTCAACTCCATATTTTAGGTCTTAGAATAATTGTCTATTTACTGTCTGTGACCACTCCTCCCTCTTACCCCCAGCCCATTACTTTAACCCAGTAGCAGTCACTCACAAAAGCTCAATAAGGTGAAGGAGTATTTTTTACTTGCTAATAGAAGACCCATAAAAAGAGGTTGAATGAGTGGATGTTTTTATACTTTAAAGTTGTTTCAAAGTCGGAAGTAGCTTCAGTGGAGACTAAAGAGCCTGAAAGAATGATTGAAAAAAATGAGGCCATCATTTCCCAATCTCAGAGTATTTCTCAGAGCATGTGTATCCTATAAGATATTGGATTAAATATATTAGAGAATGATGCAGATTATATTTCTACCTTGGGTCGACTTGGGTAGTTGCAATTAGTAAAGACTTCTAGAATTCCTCTGTACAAAACCTTTTTTGTTTGTTTTAAATCTAGCATTTTCCTAATATATTTTATTATGGAAACTTTTAAAATAGGGTACCTGTAATTCCTTTTAGGTTACTAGTAATATTTTAGATTTGAGAAATGTTAAATTTGGCAGGCTTATGTCCTTTATTTCCCTTGAGTCTAATTAATATGATTTAAACACATAATTAGTTGATGTATCAAGGGATATTCAGAGGAATTCTGGCTATTTATAGTCACAACAGAGAACCTGAGGGAAAATAGAGTAATTTTCAACTATTTGAAGGTTCTGATGGAAGAGGGATTAAAAGTATTATGTTTTAAACAAGAGACTAATAGCCAGAACCAGGGAACAAAGTTTTAGGGCGGCAGTTTTTGACTTAGAATAAGTATATCTTTCTATTTACAAATTTTCAAAAATTGGAAGGTAAGTAAATATTGTATATAAATGTTTTCAGGAAAATATCTGTAGGGATGCTATAAGAGAAGTTTAACATATCAGATATAGGATACATTGGAGTTATTTTTTGTGACAGTTTGAAAACCTTTAAACTCAATTTTCGAGATAGCTATCAAGTTGGAATTTATATTCTTTGATTCCTTTCTAAATCTGTAAATCTATATCTTGCTCTAAAATCTCAGTGAAGAAACCAAGTATGTGGTGTATGAAACAGATTCAAAATTTTAGTTATTTAATTAAGTGTTTTTACTTGATGGCTATTTATTGATTTATTTTATTCATTTAAACATGGGAAATTGAACCCAGGGCCTCATGTGTGCTAGGCAAGTGCTCTGCCGTGGAACTACATCAGTAGACTTTATTGTTTTGGAGCAGTTTCCCATTCACAGAAAAATTAAGCAGGAAGTTCGCAGTATTCACATAAACCTGTTGTCTCCTCATGGGCACAGCCTCCCCTATTCTACATTCCATGCTATAGTGGTAGAGTTTACAATTGATGAACTTATAGTGACTTTCACTGGCACCCAAAGTTTGTAGTTAGAAACAGGTTTCATTCTTACTTGATGGTAGCTTGAAACAAAACATAAACATTCTGTTCATCTTCAAGAAAGTGGTTTTCAGTCAGTTTTTGCTGTCTAGTTTATCCTTTTCAGATTTATCGACCTAAAAAGAATCAGTGTCACCTGTTTTGAAAGAGTTATCATGGTTGGGGAGAGTTCTTTTTTTGTTAATCTTAAATGTTTACAAATGTTTTATTTTGCTGCCTAACTATTTTTTTCTCTTCCTTTTAAGTACCAAAAGAATTGGTGGAGCTCCATTTGAAGTTGATGAGGAAGATTGGAAAATCTGTTACAGCAGACAGATGGGAAAAATACTTAATCAAGGTAACTCTGTAAATTCCTTTTTTTTACTAGTGAAATAATGCTCTATCTAGCATAAATTTATGCTTGCATTCCATAATGTTTAATTTTTAAACATTAATAGTTTTCTTTCAAAATTCTGAATTATTGTTATTATAATTGTGATTGTCCTCTTTTACTGCTATAAGTAGTAGTGTTGAATGTTAAAATTGGTTTCAGAGTTACTGTGTCTCTTTTGTGCCTAACCTAGTGCTAAGGAATTTTCATAAATTCTCTCACTCTTTCAAATCCTCTTGATCAAATAAATACACATAAGGCGCAGGGAAGTTGTTGCTTTTGCTTAAAATCACCCAGTATGTATAGGCAGAGCTAAGATTTTTCTGTGACTTGAAAGGTAAAATGTCGAGGCCCATTAGAATAGTATGTCTAGCTTTTAAATTGCTCACCAGCCACATATGTTATTAGTGAGGACAACTCAGGCAATCCAAATGAGCTTTAGGATGGACCCTATCAAAGGGAAGACCAAGTAACATACTAGACTATTAGGCTGTAATTGTAGGTGATTAAAAAATAATTTTCCTGCAGGGTGTTGGCACACCTATAATCCTGACTACTTGGAGGCTGAGACAGGAGGATTGCAAGTTCAAGGCTAGTCTTGGCAATTTAGCAAGATCCTGTCTCAAAACCAAAAAGGGATAGGGGTGTAGCACAATGGAAAAGCACTCCTGGATTTAATCCCTAGCACTTTTTTTTTTTTTTTTTTTTGCGGTGGGGATTGAACATAGGAGCATCTTACCACTGAGTTACATCTCCAGTCCTTTTTTATTTTTAATTTTTGATACAGGGTCTTATTAAGTTTCTGAGGTTGGCTTTGAACTTGTCATCCTTCTGCTTCAGGCTTGAGATGCTGGGATCACAGCAATTGCACCTGGCTTCTCCAGCATTTAAAAAATAATTGCTAGGTTTATATATATATATATATATATATACATTTTCATATCTGTTCCCTTTTTTGAAAGTATATGCTTGTAGGGTGCTATGAAAATAGGAGCTAACAGGAACAAGAATTTCCTTTTTTAATTGTAAATATTATATGTGCATTTCTAGCTACCTTTGCAGTATAATACGTCTTCTAGATTAAGTGACATAAAACAATAATCTTTCTAATCAGCTCAGTGATCAGGACTCTAAAAGGGTTACTTTTACTTGTGTATTCTATTGGTTGAAGCAGTCACAGCTCTGCCTAGTCAAGGGGAGGGTACATAGGCTTCCAACTCTCTCTCTCTTTTTTAAAAATACCTTTATTGTATTTATTTATTTATTTATTTTTATGTGGTGCTGAGGATTAAACCCGGGGCCTCGCACATGCTAGGCTAGTGCTCTACTGCTGAGCCACAACCCCAGACCCATAGGCTTCCAACTCTAGGATTCTAACTCTAAATGTTAGGAATGTCTGACTTTTGAAACCCAATATAAAATGTATTCCAATTACTTTTTCACAGGTTTGAAGAACTGCAGAATTGACTTAGCATTTCCGAAATTTGATGCTGTGTGATTTTCTAAAAGAGTGATTGTTTAGTTAAAATTAAAAGACTAAATGTTCAGTTAAAAATGTGAAACTGAGATGGGTTAGGTGACTAAAGCCTATAATTCTAGGTAAGCTGAGGCAGGAGAATCTCAGGCTTGAGGCCAGCCTCTGAAACTTAGCAAGACCCTGTCTCAAAATAAAAAATAAAAAGGGCTGGGCTGGGGTTATAGCTCAGTTTGTAGAGTGCTTGCCTGGCACTTGTGAAGCACTGGGTTCAATTATCAGCACCACATTAAAAAAATAATAAAATAAAGATATTGTGAACATCTACTATAAAAATATTTAAAAATAAAATAAAAGGGCCTGGGGATGTGGCTCAGTGGTTAAGCATCCCTGGGTTCAATCCCGAGTACCAAAAAAAAAAAAAAATCTGAATAATAAATGAATACATTTTTAACTATTAAAAGTTGCTTGTTCAAATGCCATTGAAGTGGCTATTTTGATGTTAACAAAATGATTTATAAATGAATCAAGGTTTTGGAGCTTTAAAAGAGAGCTGGGATTAAGGACTTTGGTTTCAACATGTTTAAGAGGACTATAAAGGATGTAATCCCTGTGAAGAAATATTAAATTTTTTTTTTTGTGTGTGGGGGGCTACCAGGGATTAAACTCAGGGGCACTTGACCACTGAGCCACATCTCCAGCCCTATTTTGTATTTTATTTAGAGACAGGGTCTCTTGAATTGCTTAGCACCTTGCTTTTACCCAGTCTGGCTTTGAACTCTGAATCCTTCTGACTCAGCCTCCTGAGCTACTAGAATTACAGGGTATGCTACTGCACCCAGCTAGTAAAGGTTTTCTTTTTCTTTTTTAAAAAATATTTAAAAATTGTAGGTGGCCACAATACGTTTATTTATTTATTTTTTATGTGATACTTCCCCTCCAAACTCTCTGCCCTTTCTAGAGTTTGTCTATTCCTCACATGTTCTTGCTCCCTATCCCACTATGAATCACTCTCCTTTTATCAAAGAAAACATTCAGCATTTGTTTTTTTGGGAATGGCTAACTTCACTTAGCATTATCTTTTCTAACTCCATCCATTTATTTTTTAGTTGTAGTGGGACACAATACCATTTATTTTATCTTATTTATTTATTTTTATGTGGTACTGAGGATGAAATCCAGGGCCTTGCACGTGCGAGGCAAGTGCTCTACTGTTGAGCCACAACTCCAGCCTCAAGTTTTTAATTTTGATGAAGTCTCATTATCTATTTTTTTCTTTCAAAGTTTGTTCTTTGGTTTCGTATCAAAGAAACCCTTGCCTAGCCCAAGGTGAAAGTTTTATTTTTTTCCTTTTAGTAGTGCTGGGAATTGAACCCATAACATCATGCATACTACCACTTATCTAAATTCCCAGCTCCTAGGGTGAACAATTTAACCTTAAATCTTGTCCTAAGACTTTTGTAGTTCAAGCTCTTAAATTTAGATCTATGATCCCATTTGAGGTAATTTTTGTATTTTTTGAGATAGGTGTTCAACTTTATCTTGAATGTGGCTATCTACTTGTGCCAGCCCATTTGTTTAAAAGACTGTTTTCTTCCATTAAATTGCTTTGACATCCTCTTGGGAAAACAGTTGTCCAAAAATGTGATGGTTTGTTTCTGAGATCTCAGTTCTATGCCATTAAATGTCCATATTTTTGCTAAAATATGCTGTTGTTTACTATAGCTTTGTAGTTAGTTTTAACTTGTTTATATTTTGTAAATTATTTTTTTTCTATTATGCACTTTACATTTTCACATGAATTTGAGGATCAGCTTGCCAATTTCTGTAAAAATATCACTTTGGATTTATAGAGATTTAGTTGAATCTGTTGATCACTTTATGCCATATTGCCATTCTAACAATAGTAATTTTTGTGATTTATGAACATAGGCTGTTTGTTGTTCAGTTTAATTAGGTCTTCTTTAGTTGCTTTAAAAACATGCTTTGTAGTTTTCAGATTGGTCTTATACATTTATTGTCTCAGTCTATAAAAGAGTAGTTTTAGGACCTTTAGCTGATGCCAAAATTTAAGGGTGCTGAAGTTTCTTAAATAAAATGGAATATTTGAATATTTGCCTATACCTATACATATCCTTCAGTAAACTTCAAATCATCTGTGGATTACTTATAATACTTTATAGACTGTATGTTGTTACAAGATATTGTTTATGGAGTAACTAACTACAAGAGAATAAAGGTCTGTGCATGTTCAGTAGAGATCATTTATTTTTTTCCAAATATATTTTATTGGCTGTTTTTAGTTTTACATGATAGTAGAATTCATTATGACAAAATTATACAAGCATGGAATGTATCTATTCTAATTAGGACCCCATTCTTGTGGGTATATATGATGGTGGGATTCGTTTGGGTATTTCACATATATATATGGGAAAACTATGTTAGATTCATTTTACTGTCTTTCCTATTCCTATACCCTCTCCCTTCCCTTCATTCCTCTTTGTCTTGTATTGAACTTCTCTTCTTCCTTGTGCTTCATTGTGATTCAGATTCCACATGTCAGAGAGAACATTCAGCCTTTTTGGGAGGGACAGGCATATTTCACATAGCATGATAGTCTTTAGTTTGATCCATTTATTGGTAAATTTCATAATTTCATTCTTCTTTATGGCTTATTAATATTCCATTGTGTATATATACCACATTTTATTAATCCATTCATCTGTAGAAGAGCACCTAGCTTGGCTCCATAGCTTAGCTTCTGTGAATTATGCTGCTATAAACATTAATGTGGCTACATCACTGTAGTATGCTGATTTATTTATTTATTTTAGTTCTTGATAAGTCTTTATTTTATTTATTTATATGTGGTGCTGAGAATCTAACCCAGTGCTTCAACATGCTAGGGAAGTGCTCTACCAGTGAGCCATAAGTATGTAGTATCAGCCATGTATATGCTGATTTAAAATCCCTTGGATATATGTTGAGGAGTGGGATAGCTAGATCAAATGGTGGTTCCATTCTTAATTTTTTGAGGGATCTTTGCAGAATGATTATACCTTTTTGCAGTCCCACCAACAAAGTATGAATGTACTCTTTTTCCCACAATCTCCCCAACATTTATTGTTACTTGTACTCTTGATAATTGCCATTCTGACTGGAGTGAGATGAAATCTCAATGTAGTTTTAATCCATATTTCTCTTAATTGCTACTGACATTGAACATTTTTTCATATATTTGTTGACCATTTTTATTTTCTCTTTTGAAGAAGGTTCTGTTCAGTTTTTTGCCCTTTTTTTTTTTTTTTTCCGGTGGGGGAGTACAGGTGATTGAACTCAGGGGCTCTCAATCATTGAGTCACACCCCAGCCCTATTTTGTATTTTTTTTAGAGACAAGGCCTCACTGAGTTGCTTAGTGCCTCGCTTTGGGCTGAGGCTGGTTTTGAACCCCTTTAAAATTTTTTTTAGGGTCTGGGGTTGTGGGTCTGAGGTAGAGCATTAGCCTAGCATGTATGAAGCACTGTACATGTATTCAGTCCTCAGCACCACATAAAATAAAATAAAGATTTTTAAAAAATCTTTTTTTAGTTATCAATGGACCCTTATTTAATTAATTAATTTATTTGTGGCACTGAGAATCAAACCCAGTGCTTCACACATGCTAGGCAGCATTCTACCACTGAGCCCCAAACCCAGCTCCTAGTTGTAAATTCTTTTACCTTCTGTTTACCGTGGCAGATTTTTACTGCATCTTAACTTTTGAATCTTCATTTTGATGGATATAGTATTCTTATTTGGCATCCATTTTCTTTCAGAGCTTGGTATATGTATATTTTTCCAAGACCTCCTAGTTTTAAGGGTCTGAGTTGAAACATCAGCTAAGATCCAGATTGGTTTACTTCTAAATGTGGCCAGTTGTTTTTCTCTATGTACCTTTAAAATTCCACCCTTTTCCTGTGTGTTAGGCATTTCCATAACATTGTGTCTTGGAGTGGGTTGGTTTAAATTTTGTATATTTGGAGTCCTGTATGCCTCCTGTATTTGATTTTTCATTTCATTCTGAAGGTTTGGGGAGTTTTCTGATATTGTTTTATTGAAAAGATTTTGCATTCCTTTATTTTATGTTTCAGAGCCTTCATCTATCCCAATAAATCTTAAATTGGGCCTTTTTCCTGTTATTCCATATTTCTTGAAAATTGAGTTCATGGTTTCTTAACGTCTTTTCTCCAAGGTCAACTTTCCTTTCAAGATTAATATTTTTTTTCCATATTCTGAAACACTATCTTTTAAGTGGTCTGATTTGGTGCTGATGATTTCCATTTTTTTCTTTTTTCTTTTCTTTTCTTTTTTTTTTTTTTAAATGGTGCTGGGGATCAAACCCTACCTGTGAGGCAAGCACTCTACCAACTGACCTATATCCCCAGCCCTCTATTGAATTGTTAATTTGGTTCATTGATTCCTTCTTTTTGATTAATTCTTCTTTAGAAAAAGAATGTCTATCTCTTCCTCCTTATCTTTCATTTTGTGTATTTTCTCTCTGATTTCTCTCCTTATGTCATCTTTTGCCTCGTAGATCAGTTTACCTGTGAACTTTCTAAATTCTATTTCCTTGCTGTGGTGGCAGTGGAGTCTGTTTTGAGGTATTGTGTGTTGTTTCGGATGGTTTGTTTCCTTACCTTTTCATATTGTTTATGTGTCTACTCATCTATCTGGATGGATCTGAAGCTGCAGGGTTTCTACCCATGAGTTTTAGTGTCCCTTTATGTTTCTAATACCACACAGATTAAATTGGAGCCCAATAAAGCAATAACCTATGCAAACAATATATAGCAATAGACTAGGTATTTAGTTTCTATTATTACTTCTATCATGTTAAGTAATACAATACACAGAAATAGTATGATTATCAATTTCCATCGGTAAAAACAATAAATAATTATAAGTTATGTCTGGTATAAAATCAAGCAATAGGTGTTGCCTATGACTTCCACCGTGTTAATTATTGCTATAGAATTGGTAAGGGCTGTCGTTATATAATCCTATTAGCATTAAGAGGTGTTGAGGATAGAGTTGATAAAGAGGAAAGAGGAAGAGACAGGAGGGTAGAAAAGTGTTTGCACTTTCAGAAGGTGAATGGGGGCAAATGTGTGGGTGAAGTAGGATGTGTTGGTTATCAGGAGCGAGGAAAAAAAAACAATTTAAAGAAAGGGAAAGAGAGAAAAGTGAAATTTAGCTGTTAGCAAAAAAAAAAAAAATGGAGAAACAGTAGTGGAAAAGACAATGCAGAAAAATCAAATATGCTAATCAAAAATCCTTACTCTCAAAAAAAAAAAAGAAAGCTATAAATGAGAAGACAGAAACAAATATGTATATGGGTAAATGTCCTTAAATCAATTCATATACATTCAAAAGAAAAAAAAAACTTCTAAGGAGTTGTTTCCATTATGGTGGATAGAATAGTCAGTGGAAATATATTTTTGCTGTCTGCCCAACTGATTTTCTTTCGTTCTTTCGTGAGGTATGAATTGAGTGTGGGAGTATGGTCTGAGGGCTGTCCAATTCTTGCTTTTTATTTTGTTGCTCACCGAGTTGCCAGTTGACCTTTAAGACTTCTCAGATTTTCTTCTTGGCCAAGTGGTATGCATTGGGATAGGAAGAGCTGTTAGCTCCACTCCCAGGGTGTGTTTGCTGCTGGATGCTGTGAAAAGAGTTTCTTGCCTTAGGTGACATTCCCAGGTGCATGACTTAGATTTAGTGAGGTTGTAGGTGTGTGGTGAGTTGTCTGGAAGTGTTGATTGAATTAACATACCTCTCCAAACTTTTTTTTAAATATATATTTTTTTAGTTGTCAATGGACCCTTACTTTATTTATTTATATGCAGTTCTGAGAAATGAACCCAGTGCCTTACACATGCTAGGCAAGTTCTCTAAAAATGAGTTGCAACTCCAGCTCTCTCCAAGCACTTTTTATCTGTTTTTGGTTGAATATCCAGATGCAAAATCCATAGACAGGGTTGGGGTTGTAGCTTAGTGGTAGAGCGTTTTCCTAGCACTTGTGGGGCACTAGGTTCGATCCTCAGTACCACGTAAATAAATAAATTAAAAAGTCATAAAAAAATTTGAAAAACTCATGGATATGGAGTGCTGACTATAATTATTTTTAAAATATAGTTCTTAGCAATTTTTTTATGCTATCATAAATGGAGTTGCTTTCTTAATTAATTTTCTAATTCCTTATTGTTCCTGTATAGAAATAAAATTTTGTTGACTTTTTTATATCTTGCAACTTTGTCAAGCTCATGTATTAACTCAAAAATTCTTTTGTGTGTATTTCTTATTTAGATTTTCTACTTAAAGTAATGTACCTGCATATGTAGTTTACTTCCCCTTTTCTACTTGGATGCCTTTTTTTTTTCCCCCTATATGATTACTCTCCCTGGGATCCCTGCTATACTATTGACTAGAAATGGCGAGAGTAGATGCACTTGTTAACTTTTTCTTGATCTGAGGGAAAAAACTCTTAAGGTTCAATATTTAGCACGAAGTTAGCTATGGATCATTCATAGATGCCCTTTTTCTAATTGGGGATGTTCTCTTTTATTCCTCGTACATAGAGTATTTTTATCATGAGATCTGTTCGATTTTTGTTTTGCTGTTTTCCTGCATCTGTTGAGATAACCTTGTTTTTTGTCTTGTGTTCTGTTTATATGGTGTATTAGATTGATTTTCATATGTTGAACCAACCTTGCAATCCTGTGATAATTTCCACTTGATCATGGTGTATAATCCTTTAATTATCTTTGTAGATTGGTTTGCCAATTTGCTGTTTAGATTTTTTGTTTCTGTTTCCATTAGACATATATATAATCGTGTGTGTGTGTGTGTGTGTGTGTGTGTGAGTGAGAGAGTGTGTGATGTCTTCGTCTGTTTTTGTTATTGGGTAGTATTTTTAACATGAAGTAATGGCCTCATAGAATGAGTTGTAATGTGTTTTCTGTTTTTCAAAATTGTTTGTGGCTCAGTGGTAGAGTGCTTGCCCAGCATGTGTGAAGTACTGGGTTCGATTCTCAGCACCACATACAAATAAAATAAAGTCCATTGACAACTAAAAAAATACTTTAAAAAAGTATTTGTGAAATGTAGTGTTTAGCCTTTAAATATAATCGAATTTAGTAAAGAAGCTAGGGATTGGGCATTTCTTTTTTGGATTTTCTTTTTGTTGTTTATTATTCAGTCTCTTGACCTCTCTGATAATGACACATTTCTTCATCTTGAATCTTTCTTTAGTTTCAGGGCTAATACACATAACTACATATAGAACATCTTTACTCAAAAAATGCTCATGAATCTACATTAGAGCCTACATTACTGTAACAAAGAGGCCCCAAATATAATTGCTGAAATAAGCAGTAAATTACCCTGTCATAATAATCTGATTGTTCTAGATTCATGAGACAACTTTGTTCTATGATAGTTTTTCCATGATACAGGTTTTTCCCATTTTATTTTTTATTTTGCTTTTTTTTTAATGGTGGAATGTGCTTCTACTGCAGGCTGGGGAAAGAGAAAGTCCAGGGCAAGAAATTTCCTTTTAAGAAATAGAGTAGAAACCAGGCATAGTGGCACACATAGTAATCCCACTAACTCAGGAGACTGAGGCAGAAGGATCCTAAGTTCGAAGTCAGCCTTGGCAATTTAGTGAGATTCTCTTAAAATAGAAAACAGAAATAGGACTGCAGGCATAGCTCAGTGCCCCTGGGTTTCATCCCCAGCAGCAAAATTAGAAATAAAGTTACAATCCTACTTCTTCTACTGGTCCTTTGGGAAAACCCCAATTACATGATTATATTTATTTGTTAAAGGAGGTTTGAAAATGGCGTGTTTAGCTGGGTGGCCATAAGCTCAGGAATAAAAGATATTAGAGGGAGAACAGATTTATATGGGAGAACTACAGATTTGGTTACTTTTCATGGGATAAATACTGTAGTTCATACTGATAAATTTAGGCATGGCCATGTAATTGGGTTTTAGCCAGTGAAATACATGGAAAATTGCCATATTAAACTTTGGTACTGAACCTTTATGAGTAGTACATATTCTGCATGTTTTCTGTCCTTTTTACAGTGACTGGTAGTTTTGTAGGTAAAGGCTACTTATCTTAGAATGAAGATGATATAGAGTATAGCCAATTCCAATCCGTCATCAACATATAGTATGACCAGAAACAAATGTTTGTGAAGTTGGCAGACTTTCCCCCAAAGGGTTAGAAAGTAGGTATTTCAAGTGTAAGATTCTTTTGAGTCTCTGTCACAAGTATTCAGCTTTGCTGCTGTTTGGTGAAAGCAGCTGCATATGATAACTGAATAAACAAATGTGTATGGTGGTGTTCCAATCAAACTTTATTTATACAATCAAGCAGTCTTTGGACCATTTTATTAACCATTAGTATGAACAGACGAGATTTATAACTTAGGACATCCTGATACTCCTATTTAAATAGTTCTATCATTTATCTAAGCCCAAAATGCAAGTATCACCTTTGAATCCATTCTCAATTTGTTAGACTATATTCTGCCCTTTCTGTTCTTTTGAGCTCTTCATTAAACTGGTGAGGATGTGAAGGCCTAAAGAGCAATACTTATTCTTTGCCATGTATCCAAATTGTTGTGACTTTTCTCTTCTCTTTTTTTTTGGGTAACAGCATTTATTGTTTCTTGGATTGGTAAGTGGTACTACCATCTAATCATACCATCTAATCAATCATTAAAGTACAAACCTGTTAGTTCTTTTAGAATTCTTTTGTCCTTTACATATAGTTAATCATTCATCCCTGATTGATTTGGCTTTCTTAGTAACCTTTCAGTTCAGGGCACTCCATCATTTCAGTCTGTGTCCTAATTGGTGCCATAGTCTGTCACTTATATTATTGTGGGAACCTCTAAATTGGTCTCATTCAGTCTGTTCTCCACAATTACAGTTGTAGACTGAAAGAATGACTCTTCCCTTTCCCTTTCTTTTCTTGTCTCCATCACTGAGGATTGAGCACAGGAGTATTCTACCACTGGGCTACATCCCCAGCCCTTTCTTTTTTTTTAAATTTTGTAACAGGGTCTTGCTAAGTTGCAGTCTGGCCTCAAAGTTGTGATCTTCATTTCTCAGTCTCCTGAGTAGCTGGGAATACAGGTGTGTCCCACTGTACTGCTTGGAAAACAGTTCTCTTATACAGGCAACAAAATTATTAATGTCTGCCATGGGTTGTAGCTTTGTGATAGAGTGTGTGCTTAGCAGCACAAGGCTCTGAGTTCATTCCCTGCCCCTATTGCTTGTGTGAAGTTCCTTTCTTTTTTCTTTTTTTCATTGCTTTCTTCCCCTTCTATCAACCTCATCAGTACATACTATGTTCTGTTGCTTCAAACTATATTTAATTTCCAGAATGAGGATGCAGTTTCTGGCTCCTTGATTCTTTGTATTTGATAAATTAGGTCTTGCTCTTGAGTTTTCTATCATTCTCTAAACATATCACCTTATTTATTTACTTCAGTAGTATTTTTCACTGTCTAAAATAATATTTACTTTTAAAGATCTGTTACCCTCACAAGAATATGTGAGGACAAGGATTTTTGACAGTCTCTATAATATTTTTAGCACCTAACCATTGCCTCACACAGAGCTGTCATTCAGTAAATATTTGTTGACTGTGTAAAGGATGAATGAATCTCCAGAATATTTTACTTCTGAAATCTCTTTATACCAGCCTCAGTACATAAAATAATATGTATTTTTTTGGAATTTTTCCTGTATCTGTTCCCATGCCACATACTCAACACACTAAAGTATAAGTTCTCTGAGATTAGGGAGGTACACACACACACATTTTAGTTGTTACTGGACCATTTATTTTATTTATATGGTGCTGAGAATCGAACCCAGTGCTTCACATGTGCTAGGCAAGCACTCTACCACTAAACTACAACCCCATCCTGCAGGTATACATTTTATTCAACATTTTGCCACTTGATGTTATGCAAGCTCATATCAGTTGCTCAAACATATTAAATTTATCCTTTTATCAGATGCCAGTTTTTAGTACCATGATTTCTTAATTTCTTCTGGGAGTGATTTCATGGATACTTTCACCTTTCTTTGTTATCTTCAAATTTTTAAATATTTTAACAAATCTTTTTGCTAACAATTTAGTTGTCCCTGTGGTTGAAACCAGAAGAGGTAAAGTTGACAGATGTTACACTGCTTATAATTATGTCTCAAACATGTCCTTGATTAACTTGTTATTTGAGAACCAGACCCAGCTCTTGGATTTCTTCATTTTGGAGGACCTTGTGATAACACTAATGGAATGAGGTTCAAAAAGGTTTCCCACAGCCTCATTTTTTGATTAACCATAAAAAATTAAAGTACATAGATAAATAAAGACCATATTCCTACCACTTAGAATTAATGATTTTCTTTCATTAGTGTTTTCCATATTTCTTCTACCTTCAATTTTGGTGAGTACCTTTCATGACAATTTAAGTCTGTCGTCTTTTATCATTTTTGGACATATACTCCATATTTGAATCACAATAGTGTATATATGTAAGTTTTTTTTCTTTGTTTAGTTTTTAAATTTATTTTTACTAACGTGAAATTTTATTTTGTATTTAACATTGGTGATGGAACCCAGAATGAGCATCATATTAAACATGCATTCTACATGTTTGTAATTTTTTAAGTTAACAAAGCATTTCCATATATGTTGCCTAAAAATCAGTTTTATTTCTCAACATTAAGTGATTTGTTAGGTTTTCTAGACCATACAGCAAAAGATCTGTGTCATATTGACCATTGTATTTGCTCATCAGGTGTTTATTCTTTGATATATTTGTCAATATAGATTTTGTGATGCAAGGACTTCTGTAACAACCAAGCCAGTGGGAGGCTTAAGCAACAGAAATTTATGCTTCAGTTTCTATAAGTCTAAGATCAGTGTGGTAAATTTGCTCCTTGTAGGGGTTTTCTTTCTTTCTTTCTTTTTTTAATATTTTTTAGTAGATGGACAAAATACCTTTATTTATTTATCTTTATGTGGTGCTGAGAATTGATCCTAGTGCCTCACCTGTGCTAGGTGAGTGCTCTACTACTGAGCCACAACCTCAGCCCCTGTAGGGGCTTTCTTGTTAACTTGTAAATGACTGCCTTCTTACTGTGTTTTCACATAGTATTTCTCTTTGCATGTGAGGAGAAATTACGATTATTATGTTTTGTTGATATGTGATTCCTTTAAGCAGTATGAAATGTCCTTCTTTATCCCTTTTGACTAACATTGGCTTGAACTTCACTTTACCCGATACAAGGATACAAAACCCTGCTTTTTTATGTGGTCCATGTGAGTGTGGTGTCTTTTCCTCTTGAAGGCAGCATATTGTTGGGTCTTTTTTGTAATCCAATCTAGCAGTCTACATCTTTTAATTGGTGAGCTTAGGACATTAACATTCATAGTTATTATTGAAATATTGAAAATTTGTATTCCTGGTCATTTTGGCTTATTCATAAATATTTATGCCCCAAGCAATGGAGCATCTATCTACATTCATTAAACAAACCCTTCTGAATTTCAAGAATCAAATAGATCACAACACAACAATACTGGGTGACTCTAACATAGCTCTCACCACTGGATAGATCTTTCAAACAAAAACTAAACAATGAATCTGTAGACCTCAATAATATAATCAATAATTTAGACTCAACAGACATACACAGAATATTTCATCCATCAGCAAGTGAATACACTTTTTTTCTCAGCAGCACATGCATCCTTCTCTAAAATAGATTATATGATATGCCACAAAGGAAGCCTTAGAAAATACCAAAAAAAAAAAAAAAGAGAGAGAGTACTATGCATTGTAACAGACAATAATGGAATAACTAGAAATCAATGATAAAATAAAAAACACTCCGGGAGGGGACTCAACATGGCAATGGGCGGGGAGGCAATGCTTTCACTAACTCCTCAGCCATGCGGACAGAGAGACACATTAGAACGTTCAGATTCTGCCTGCTGAGAAACTCCCAGCAAAATTGCGCTGAAGTGAGACCTAGGCGGGGAGTTTAGGATTATTGGAGGTGACAGCTTGCCCCGGACGCGGAAATCTTGGCCACCCTGCGTGCGAAGATTCGGGTTGCTGCAAAAAGAGTCATTTTCGACCGGTGTAAAAGGAGTCATGTCAGCACTGCTGGAGACAGTGTGCGTGTAGAGACCCTTTGAAGAGGTTGCTAACCAAGCCTTCATGAAACATCGGACCGAGAACGGTACAGACCAGAGACAGGCCAGACCCACCCCTCCCATCGGACACTCCGGCAAGGAGTCTGGGGCCCGCCATAGCAGAGAGCTGACGTCACCAGATTTCGGCTCAAGGGATCCCTTCTCAGTGAAATCGGCTTCAACAGGTGTGTGACTCCCATCCTCACCAGATGCATACAGCTGGGAAACCTCAAAAATCTCTCCCCAGAGCTCCGTGGGCGTGACTGTAGGGGCTGAGGGAAGCAGAGGGGACTCCCGACCCCGAACTCCCCCTACCACAAGCCATGACACCCAAGGCCATGGACACCAGCTCCCGGGGTCGTGGCCACCGAAGGAGTCCAGTCAAAATAAGCTGACGGTTCCCAGATCACCCACTCCGCAACCTTGGGGTCTGGGTGAATGGCAAACAGAGAGAGTGCTCAGTCATTCGGGAGAACAGGGCATTTGGGGCTGCAAGTGTTACTAGATCTGTGGAGGACACCTCTGGTGAGCAGGGCCTGGCTGGCTGGCAGGAGGAAGGGGGGGAAAGGATGGAGAAGAGAAACGGCCCTGGACTAAGAGGATTAGAGAGTCGCTCCATAGGGGAAGAGGAGCCACCTTACAGGGATTGCTTCCAGCATATTGAGGGCAGAAGCTCCGCTGGGAGGGCACAGCTCCACCTACTGGAAGAGAAGAAAATAGAACTCTAAGACTTCATTTGTCATTTTTTTTCTTTTCCCTTTTCAGTTTTTATTGTTCTTTCCATTCGCCTTTATTCTACATATTTTTCTCTCCCTCTTTCTCTTTAAGGACTCCTTCCTTTCCCTTCCCCCTAACTTTAATCCCAAGCATTATGACTTTTATTACGTGTAATTTTCTAAATGCAAATAGGTGAATGTTCCGAGGCTGTCTATAGGGCTCCTAAGTACCTTGTTATTACCAAATACCCTGATCCATTCGTGCCGCAGTCTGGCTGGGCACAAATCATCGAGACACCACAAAGCACTTGTATGTTCAAACAGGAAACTTTATTGCCTGAACTCCAACAGCACTCCACGCACACTCCCCAGGAACTCTCCTGAACGCCATCCACGTGGCTCCTCTCTGGCACACCACCAACTTGAACTCCTTCCACCGGATTGTGCACGCACGCACACGGAACCCTGTGAGAACTCAATGGGAACTCCAAAGTAGCGGGCGCTCGAGGCGGACAGTAAAGGTTTATTATACAATTGAATACACAGCCTGTTTCAATCCAGCATCACCCAGTCACAGCAATTATAAACAGCTTAACTTAATATCATCATCTTATTAGCTCGCCTCTCAATCATTACTTCTGGCAAAATGCCAGGGGCCATTCCGACTCAGCTATGACTCTCAACACATTCCCCTGTTAATATCTCCCTTCAGTAGAGCAATCTTCCAGAGTAGCCAAGACATACTAATCTTCATACCATCATAGCAGCCAATCTAAACATAAAGTCCTAAGACCAAACAACAGATCACTATATGCCTGCAGAATCCGTAAGCCTTATATGAAACAAATGAATCAGCTTTAAATTACAATAAAGCCCAACATCCCTAGATATCATCTCCCACCACAAAGGAGCGACCACAGAGATGTATAAAACCAAAACGAATTTATGGGAGAAAACAGAAACAGCAGTTAAACAGAATTGGAAAGTAATGTGAATACCATGAAAAAACAAGGGAATACAGGATTACAAACAATGCAGGACAACTTAAACTTACAGGAGAACCTAGAGGCATCACAAAAATGGACAGAAAAAGAATTCAAGGCATACCGCACTCAGATGGAATGGAATCTTAAAGAAGTCATTAGACAGCAAGTCCAAAGAATGAAAGAATACTTTGAAAATTAATTACATAAGCAGATTCAAGAATCAAAAAATCAACTCTCCCAGGAGATAGAGATTTAAAAAAAAAATCAAACAGTAATCCTAGAAATACAGGAAACCATAAACCAAATCAAAAACTCAAATGAGAATATTACAAGTAGACTAGATCAAATAGAAGTCAGAATATCAGATAATGAAGACAAAATATATCAATTCGAAAGAGTATAGTCAACCCAGAAAGGCTGATAAGAAACCATGAACAAAACATCCAAGAGATATGAGATGTCATAAGAAAACCAAACTTAAGAGTCATTGGGATAGAGGAAGGTATAGAGGTCCAAACCAAAGGAATGGGCAATCTGTTGAATGAAATAATTTTAGAAAACTTTGCAGACATGAAAGATGGAATGGATTGCCTAATCCTGGAAGCCTACAGGACCCAAAACATACAAAACCGTAATAGATCAACTCCAAGACACATTATTATGAAGATATCCAACATACAGAACAAGGAGAGAATGTTAAAAGCTACAAGAGAAAGGAGGCAGATTACATTCAGGGGTAAACCAATTAGGTTAACAGCTGATTTTCATCACAGATGTTGAAAGTGAGAAGATCCTGGAAAAACGTATTTCAAATGCTGAAAAATAATGGATTCCAACCAAGAATATTGTATCCAGCAAAATTAAGCTTCAGGTTTGACAATGAAATTAAAATATTTCACGATAAACAAAAGTTAAAAGAATTTGCAGCCAGAAAACCAGCACTGCAAAGCATTTTGAGCAAAACACTACAAGAAGAGGAAATGAAAAACAGCACCCAAAACCAATAGTGGGAGGTAACTCAGTAAAGGGGGGAAAATAATCAAAGAGGAAAAACAATTCAAATTAAAACAAACAAACAAACATGACTGGAAGTACAAAGCATATATCACTAGTAACTCTAAACGTTAATGGCTTAAACTCACCAATCAAGTGACATAGGCTAGAAACTTGGATTAATAAAACAGATCCAAGAATATGCTGCCTTCAGGAGACTCATGATAAGAAAAGACATACACAGGGTGAAGGTGAAAGGTTGGGAAAAATCATACTACTCACATGGTCCTCGGAAGCAAGCAGGAGTGGCCATACTCATATAGAATAAAATCAATTTCAAACCTAAATTAATTAAAAGGGAAGAAGAAGGACACTATAGACTGTTAAAAGGAACCATTCACCAACAAGACATAACAATTATCAATATGTATGCACCAAATAATGGTCCTGTGACATTCATAAAACAAACTCCTCAAGTTTTTAAGAATCAAATAGACTCAATACAATAATTATTGGTGACTTCAACACACCTCTCTCAACATTGGACAGATCCTCCAAACAAAAGTTGAATAAAGAAACTATAGAACTCAATAACATAACCTTGACTTAACCGATATATATAGAATATAGCAATCATCATCAAGTGGATATACAGTTTTCTCAGCAGCACATGGATCCTTCTCAAAGATAGACCATATATTATGCCATAGGGCAACCCTTAGTAAATATAACGGTGTGGAGATAATACCATGCATCTTATCTGATCATAATGGAATGAAACTGGAAATCAATGATAAAAGAAGGAAGGAAAAAATCCTGCATCATTTGGAAAATGAACAATATGTTACTGAATGATCAATGAGTTACAGAAGACAGGAGGATATCAAAATATTCTTAGAGATAAATGAAAATACAGACACAACATATCGGAATCTATGGGACGCAATAAAAGCAGTTTTAAGAGGGAAGTTCCTTGCCTGGAGTTCATTCCTCAAAAAAAGAAAAAACCAACAAATAAATGAGCTCACATTTCATCTCAACCCTAGAAAAGGAAGAGCAAAACAACAGCAAGGGTATCAGAAGGGAAGAGATAATTAAAATCAGAGTGGAAATCAACGAAATTGAAACAAGAGAAACTATTGAAAAAATTGACAGAACCTCAGACAATGAAGTCAAAAATATATAATCTTGGAAGTAGAGTTGAACATGCAGAGAAGATGCTAAGAAACCATGAACAGAACCTCCAAGAACTATGGATAACATGAAAAGATGAAATTTAAGTGTTATTGGAATAGATCAAGGAGCAAACCAAAGGAATGCACAATCTTTTCAATGAAATAATAGCAGAAAATTCCCCAAACCTAAAGAATGAAATGGAAAATCAAATGCAAGAGGCTTACAGGATGCCAAATGTACAAAATTTTAGTGGATACACATCAAGACACATTATAATGAGAATGACGAACATGCAGAATAAAAATAAAATCTTAAAGAGTATGAGAGAAAAAATCAAATTATGCGTAGGAAGAAATCAATTTGGATCTCAACTGATTTCTCAGCCCAGACCCTTAAAGCTAGGAGGTTCTGGACTAATATATTTAAAGCTCTGAAAGAAAATGCATGCCCATCAAGAATTTTCTGTCCAGCAAAATTAAGTTTCACATTTGAAGATGAAATTAAAACCTTCCAAGAATAAACAGAAATTCAACGAATTCCTGACTCTAAAGCCTACATTACAGAAGATGCTCAAGAAAATATTCCATGAGGATGAAGTGAGATAAAAAAGTGAAAACCAGCAAAAGGGGGATCTACATTAAAGGGACATTGAACCAAATGAGAAACTTAACACAAATAAAAAAAAAAGAAATAAATCAAAATGAAAGGGAGTACAAATCATATCTCAATAATAACCTTGAATATTAATGGCCTAAACTCATCAATCACAAGACATCAATTTGGCAGACTGGATTAAGAAACAAGACCCAACACTATGGTGTCTTCTGGAGAAGATGTCTTACCATTAAATTCATGGGTAAAGACATCCATGGGCTGATGGTGAAAGGATGGGAAAAAAATTATCACCCATATGGATTGTGTAAACAAGCAGGGGTTTCCATTCTCATCTCACATATAAATAAACATCAAACTAAAGTTTATCAGAAGAGACAAAGAGGGACATTTCACACTTCTTAAGGGAAGAATATATAAGCAGGTCATAACAGTTATAAATATTTATGCTGCAAAAAATGGAGAATCTATGCACATCAAACAAACCATTGTCAATTCAAGAGTCAAATAGACCACAGTACAATTATATTGGTTGACTTTCACACTTCTCAGTACTGGACAGATATTTCACTGAAAAACTAAATAAAGGGTCTATAGAACTAAAATTACAATCAATAATTTAGACTAAAGAGACATATATAGAATATTTCATCCATTAATGAGCAGATATACTTTCTTCTCAGCAGCACATGGCTCCTTCTCTAAAATAAACCACATCTTATGACATAGAGCAACTCTTTTTGTTAATTAATTTTTAAATTTATGACAACAGAATGCATTACAATTCTTATTACACATATAGAGTACAATTTTCATATCTCTGATTATATACAAAGA